>NC_140641.1:42439947-43039947 GCF_978046115.1 Saccoglossus kowalevskii | reverse complement strand
GACAACGCTATAGTTTGCTGATTCAATCATCAACAGAAATAGGGCCGCCAGCACTGGTGTTCTGCCATAGCAGCTACCCTAGCTGAGTCTGCTTACCCAATCAACAAGAGCCTGACAACGCTATAGTTTGCTAATTCAA
The DNA here is from genome assembly GCF_978046115.1 of Saccoglossus kowalevskii. Classification (NCBI taxonomy): domain Eukaryota; kingdom Metazoa; phylum Hemichordata; class Enteropneusta; family Harrimaniidae; genus Saccoglossus; species Saccoglossus kowalevskii. The sequence goes on along the minus strand of NC_140641.1, from coordinate 43,039,808 downwards.
TCATTAACAGAAATAGCGCCACCAACACTGGTGTTCTGCCACAGCAGCTACCCTAGCTGAGTCTGCTTACCCAATCGACAAGAGCCTGACAACGCTATAGTTTGACGATTCAGTCATCAACAGAAATAGGGCCACCAACACTGGTGTTCTGCCATAGCAGCTACCCCAGCTGAGTCTGCTTACCCAATCAACAAGAGCCTGACAACGCTATAGTTTGCTAATTCAATCATTAATAGAAATAGCGCCACCAACACTGGTGTTCTGCTATAGCAGCTACCCTAGCTGAGTCTGCTTATCCAATCAACAAGAGCCTGACAACGCTATAGTTTGCTAATTCAATCATTAACAGAAATAGCGCCACCAACACTGGTGTTCTGCCATAGCAGCTACCCTAGCTGAGTCTGCTTATCCAATCAACAAGAGCCTGACAACGCTATAGTTTGCTGATTCAATCATCAACAGAAATAGGGCTGCCAGCACTGGTGTTCTGCCATAGCAGCTACCCTAGCTGAGTCTGCTTATCCATTCAACAAGAGCCTGGCAACGCTATAGTTTGCTGATTCAATCATCAACAGAAATAGGGCTGCCAGCACTGGTGTTCTGCCATAGCAGCTTCCCTAGCTGAGTCTGCTTACCCAATCAACAAGAGCCTGACAACGCTATAGTTTGCTGATTCAATCATCAACAGAAATAGGGCCGCCAACACTGGTGTTCTGCCATAGCAGCTCCCCTAGCTGAGTCTGCTTACCCAATCAACAAGAGCCTGACAACGCTATAGTTTGCTGATTCAATCATCAACAGAAATAGGGCCGCCAACACTGGTGTTCTGCCATAGCAGCTACCCTAGCTGAGTTTGCTTACCCAATCAACAAGAGCCTGACAACGCTATAGTTTGATGATTCAATCATCAACAGAAATAGGGCCGCCAACACTGGTGTTCTGCCATAGCAGCTACCCTAGCTGAGTCTGCTTACCCAAACAACAAGAGCCTGACAACGCTATAGTTTGCTGATTCAATCATCAACAGAAATAGGGCCGCCAGCACTGGTGTTCTGCCATAGCAGCTACCCTAGCTGAGTCTGCTTACCCAATCAACAAGAGTCTGACAATGCTATAGTTTGCTGATTCAATCATCAACATAAATAGGGCCGCCAGCACTGGTGTTCTGCCATAGCAGCTACCCTAGCTGAGTCTGCTTATTCAATCACAAGAGCCTGACAACGCTATAGTTTGCTAATTCAATCATCAACAGAAATAGGGCCGCCAGCACTGGTGTTCTGCCATAGCAGCTACCCTAGCTGAGTCTGCTTACCCAATCAACAAGAGCCTGACAACGCTATAGTTTGCTAATTCAATCATCAACAGAAATAGGGCCGCCAGCACTGGTGTTCTGCCATAGCAGCTACCCTAGCTGAGTCTGCTTACCCAATCAGCAAGAGCCTGACAACGCTATAGTTTGCTGATTCAATCATCAACAGAAATAGGGCCGCCAGCACTGGTGTTCTGCCATAGCAGCTACCCTAGCTGAGTCTGCTTATCCAATCAACAAGAGCCTGACAACGCTATAGTTTGCTGATTCTATCATCAACAGAAATAGGGCTGCCAGCACTGGTGTTCTGCCATAGCAGCTTCCCTAGCTGAGTCTGCTTACCCAAACAACAAGAGCCTGACAACACTATAGTTTGCTGATTCAATCATCAACAGAAATAGGGCCGCCAACACTGGTGTTCTGCCATAGCAGCTACCCTAGCTGAGTCTGCTTACCCAATCAACAAGAGCCTGACAACGCTATAGTTTGCTGATTCAATCATCAACAGAAATAGGGCTGCCAGCACTGGTGTTCTGCCATAGCAGCTACCCTAGCTGAGTCTGCTTATCCATTCAACAAGAGCCTGGCAACGCTATAGTTTGCTGATTCAATCATCAACAGAAATAGGGCTGCCAGCACTGGTGTTCTGCCATAGCAGCTTCCCTAGCTGAGTCTGCTTACCCAATCAACAAGAGCCTGACAACGCTATAGTTTGCTGATTCAATCATCAACAGAAATAGGGCCGCCAACACTGGTGTTCTGCCATAGCAGCTCCCCTAGCTGAGTCTGCTTACCCAATCAACAAGAGCCTGACAACGCTATAGTTTGCTGATTCAATCATCAACAGAAATAGGGCCGCCAACACTGGTGTTCTGCCATAGCAGCTACCCTAGCTGAGTTTGCTTACCCAATCAACAAGAGCCTGACAACGCTATAGTTTGATGATTCAATCATCAACAGAAATAGGGCCGCCAACACTGGTGTTCTGCCATAGCAGCTACCCTAGCTGAGTCTGCTTACCCAAACAACAAGAGCCTGACAACGCTATAGTTTGCTGATTCAATCATCAACAGAAATAGGGCCGCCAGCACTGGTGTTCTGCCATAGCAGCTACCCTAGCTGAGTCTGCTTACCCAATCAACAAGAGTCTGACAATGCTATAGTTTGCTGATTCAATCATCAACATAAATAGGGCCGCCAGCACTGGTGTTCTGCCATAGCAGCTACCCTAGCTGAGTCTGCTTATTCAATCACAAGAGCCTGACAACGCTATAGTTTGCTAATTCAATCATCAACAGAAATAGGGCCGCCAGCACTGGTGTTCTGCCATAGCAGCTACCCTAGCTGAGTCTGCTTACCCAATCAACAAGAGCCTGACAACGCTATAGTTTGCTAATTCAATCATCAACAGAAATAGGGCCGCCAGCACTGGTGTTCTGCCATAGCAGCTACCCTAGCTGAGTCTGCTTACCCAATCAGCAAGAGCCTGACAACGCTATAGTTTGCTGATTCAATCATCAACAGAAATAGGGCCGCCAGCACTGGTGTTCTGCCATAGCAGCTACCCTAGCTGAGTCTGCTTATCCAATCAACAAGAGCCTGACAACGCTATAGTTTGCTGATTCTATCATCAACAGAAATAGGGCTGCCAGCACTGGTGTTCTGCCATAGCAGCTTCCCTAGCTGAGTCTGCTTACCCAAACAACAAGAGCCTGACAACACTATAGTTTGCTGATTCAATCATCAACAGAAATAGGGCCGCCAACACTGGTGTTCTGCCATAGCAGCTACCCTAGCTGAGTCTGCTTACCCAATCAACAAGAGCCTGACAACGCTATAGTTTGCTGATTCAATCATCAACAGAAATAGGGCCGCCAGCACTGGTGTTCTGCCATAACAGCTCCCCTAGCTGAGTCTGCTTACCCAATCAACAAGAGCCTGACAACGCTATAGTTTGCTGATTCAATCATCAACAGAAATATGGCCGCCAGCACTGGTGTTCTGCCATAGCAGCTACCCTAGCTGAGTCTGCTTACCCAATCAACAAGAGCCTGACAACGCTATAGTTTGCTGATTCAATCATCAACAGAAATAGGGCCGCCAGCACTGGTGTTCTGCCATAGCAGCTACCCTAGCTGAGTCTGCTTACCCAATCAACAAGAGCCTGACAACGCTATAGTTTGCTGATTCAATCATCAACAGAAATAGGGCCGCCAGCACTGGTGTTCTGCCATAGCAGCTACCCTAGCTGAGTCTGCTTATTCAATCAACAAGAGCCCGACAACGCTATAGTTTGCTGATTCTATCATCAACAGAAATAGGGCCGCCAGCACTGGTGTTCTGCCATAGCAGCTACCCTAGCTGAGTCTGCTTACCCAATCAACAAGAGCCTGACAACGCTATAGTTTGCTGATTCAATCATCAACAGAAATAGGGCCGCCAACACTGGTGTTCTGCCATAGCAGCTACCCTAGCTGAGTTTGCTTACCCAATCAACAAGAGCCTGACAACGCTATAGTTTGCTAATTCAATCATCAACAGAAATAGGGCCGCCAACACTGGTGTTCTGCCATAGCAGCTACCCTAGCTGAGTCTGCTTACCCAATCAACAAGAGCCTGACAACGCTATAGTTTTCTAATTCAATCATCAACAGAAATAGGGCCGCCAGCACTGGTGTTCTGCCATAGCAGCTACCCTAGCTGAGTCTGCTTACCCAATCAACAAGAGTCTGACAATGCTATAGTTTGCTGATTCAATCATCAACAGAAATAGGGCCGCCAACACTGGTGTTCTGCCATATCAGCTACCCTAGCTGAGTCTGCTTACCCAATCAACTGGAGCCTGACAACGCTATAGTTTGCTGATTCAATCATCAACATAAATAGGGCCGCCAGCACTGGTGTTCTGCCATAGCAGCTACCCTAGCTAAGTCTGCTTACCCAATCAACAACAGCCTGACAACGCTATAGTTTGCAATACACCGCCCAATCCAGTTTAAACCACTGGTGCAGATTGACATAATACACTGCCCAATCAGGTTTAAACCACTGGTGCAGAATGTCAGAATAAACTGCCCAATCAGGTTTAAACCACTGCTGCAGATTTACATAATACACCGTCCAATCCAGTTTAAACCACTGGTGCAGATTCACATAATACACTGCCTAATCAGGTTTAAACCACGGCTGCAGTTTGTCAGAATACACTGCCCAATCAGGTTTAAACCACTGCTGCAAATTGACAGAATACACTGCCCAATCAGGTTTAAACGACTGGTGCAGAATGTCAGAATACACTGCAAAATCAGGTTTAAACCACTGCTGCAGATTGACATAATACACCGTCCAATCCAGTTTAAACCACTGGTGCAGATTCACAAAATACACTGTCTAATCAGGTTTAAACCACTGGTGTAGATTGACATAATACACTGCTCAATCAGGTTTAAACCACTGGTGCAGATTGACATAATACACTGCTCAATCAGGTTTAAACCACTGGTGTAGATTGACATAATACACTGCCCAATCAGGTTTAAACCACTGCTGCAGATTCACATAATACACTGCTCAATCAGGTTTAAACCACTGGTGTAGATTGACATAATACACTGCCCAATCAGGTTTAAACCACTGCTGCAGATTGACATAATACACTGCTCAATCAGGTTTAAACCACTGGTGTAGATTGACATAATACACTGCCCAATCAGGTTTAAACCACTGCTGCAGATTGACATAATACACTGCTCAATCAGGTTTAAACCACTGGTGTAGATTGACATAATACACTGCCCAATCAGGTTTAAACCACTGCTGCAGATTGACATAATACACTGCTCAATCAGCTTTAAACCACTGGTGCAGATTGACATAATACACTGCCCAATCAGGTTTAAACCACTGGTGCAGATTGACATAATACACTGCCCAATCAGGTTTAAACCACTGGTGCAGATTGACATAATAAACTGCTCAATCAGGTTTAAACCACTGGTGCAGATTGACATAATACACTGCCCAATCAGGTTTAAACCACTGGTGCAGATTGACATAATACACTGCCCAATCAGGTTTAAACCACTGGTGCAGATTGACATAATACACTGCTCAATCAGGTTTAAACCACTGGTGCAGATTGACATAATACGCTGCCCAATCAGGTTTAAACCACTGGTGCAGATTGACATAATACACTGCCCAATCAGGTTTAAACCACTGGTGCAGAATGTCAGAATAAACTGCCCAATCAGGTTTAAACCACTGCTGCAGATTTACATAATACACCGTCCAATCCAGTTTAAACCACTGGTGCAGATTCACATAATACACTGCCTAATCAGGTTTAAACCACTGGTGCAGATTGACATAATACACTGCCCAATCAGGTTTAATCCACTGGTGCAGATTGACATAATACACTGCCCAATCAGGTTTAAACCACTGGTGCAGATTCACATAATACACTGCCTAATCAGGTTTAAACCACTGGTGCAGATTCACAAAATACACTGCCTAATCAGGTTTAAACCACTGCTGCAGATTGACATAATACACTGCCCAATCAGGTTTAAACCACTGGTGCAGATTGACATAATACACCGCCCAATCAGGTTTAAACGACTGGTGCAGAATGACAGAATACACCGCCCAATGAGGTTTAAACCACTGCTGCAGATTGACAGAATACACTGCCCAATCAGGTTTAAACGACAGGTGCAGAATGACAGAATACACTGCAAAATCAGGTTTAAACCACTGCTGCACATTGACATAATACACCGTCCAATCCAGTTTAAACCACTGGTGCAGATTCACAAAATACACTGCCTAATCAGGTTTAAACCACTGGTGCAGATTGTCAGAATACACTGTCCAATCAGGTTTAAACCACTGGTGCAGTTTGACAGAATACACTGCCCAATCAGGTTTAAACGACTGGTGCAGAATGACAGAATACACTGCAAAATCAGGTTTAAACCACTGCTGCAGATTGACATAATACACCGCCCAATCAGGTTTAAACGACTGGTGTAGATTGACATAATACACTGCCCAATCAGGTTTAAACCACTGGTGCAGATTGACATAATACACTGCCTAATCAGGTTTAAACCACTGGTGTAGATTGACATAATACACTGCCCAATCAGGTTTAAACCACTGGTGCAGATTGACATAATACACTGCCTAATCAGGTTTAAACCACTGGTGCAGATTCACAAAATACACTGCCCAATCAGGTTTAAACCACTGGTGCAGATTGACATAATACACTGCCCAATCAGGTTTAAACCACTGGTGCAGATTGACATAATACACTGCCAAATCCAGTTTAAACCACTGGTGCAGATTGATATAATACACTGCCCAATCAGGTTTAAACCACTGGTGCAGATTGACATAATACACTGCCTAATCAGGTTTAAACCACTGGTGTAGATTGACATAATACACTGCCCAATCAGGTTTAAACCACTGGTGCAGATTGACATAATACACTGCCTAATCAGGTTTAAACCACTGGTGTAGATTGACATAATACACTGCCCAATCAGGTTTAAACCACTGGTGCAGATTGACATAATACACTGCCCAATCAGGCCTAAACCACTGATGAAGATTGACAGAATACACTGCCCAATCCAGTTTAAACCACTGGTGCAGATTGACATAATACACTGCCCAATCAGGTTTAAACCACTGGTGTAGATTGACATAATACACTGCCCAATCAGGTTTAAACCACTGGTGCAGATTGACATAATACACTGCCCAATCAGGCCTAAACCACTGATGAAGATTGACAGAATACACTGCCCAATCCAGTTTAAACCACTGGTGCAGATTGACATAATACACTGCCCAATCAGGTTTAAACCACTGGTGTAGATTGACATAATACACTGCCCAATCAGGTTTAAACCACTGCTGCAGATTGACAGAATACACTGCCCAATCAGGTTTAAACCACTGGTGCAGATTGACATAATACACTGCCCAATCAGGTTTAAACCACTGGTGTAGATTGACAGAATACACTGCCCAATCAGGTTTAAACCACTGGTGCAGATTGACATAATACACTGCCCAATCAGGTTTAAACCACTGCTGCAGATTGACATAATACACTGCCTAATCAGGTTTAAACCACTGGTGCAGATTGACATAATACACTGCCCAATCAGGTTTAATCCACTGGTGCAGATTGACATAATACACTGCCCAATCAGGTTTAAACCACTGCTGCAGATTGACAGAATACACTGCCCAATCAGGTTTAAACCACTGATGAAGATTGACATAATACACTGCCTAATCAGGTTTAAACCACTGATGAAGATTGACATAATACACTGCCTAATCAGGTTTAAACCACTGGTGCAGATTGACATAATACACTGCCCAATCAGGTTTAAACCACTGGTGCAGATTGACATAATACACTGCCCAATCAGGTTTAAACCACTGGTGCAGATTGACATAATACACTGCGCAATCAGGTTTAAACCACTGGTGTAGATTTACATAATACACTGCCCAATCAGGTTTAAACCACTGGTGCAGATTGACATAATACACTGCCCAATCAGGTTTAAACCACTGGTGCAGATTGACATAATACACTGCGCAATCAGGTTTAAACCACTGGTGTAGATTTACATAATACACTGCCCAATCAGGTTTAAACCACTGGTGCAGATTGACATAATACACTGCCCAATCAGGTTTAAACCACTGGTGCAGATTGACATAATACACTGCCCAATCAGGTTTAAACCACTGGTGTGGATTTACATAATACACTGCCCAATCAGGTTTAAACCACTGGTGCAGATTGACATAATACACTGCCTAATCAGGTTTAAACCACTGGTGCAGATTGACATAATACACTGCCCAATCAGGTTTAAACCACTGGTGCAGATTGACATAATACACTGCCCAATCAGGTTTAAACCACTGGTGTAGATTTACATAATACACTGCCCAATCAGGTTTAAACCACTGGTGCAGATTGACATAATACACTGCCTAATCAGGTTTAAACCACTGGTGCAGATTGACATAATACACTGCCCAATCAGGTTTAAACCACTGATGAAGATTGACATAATACACTGCCTAATCAGGTTTAAACCATTGCTGCAGATTGACATAATACACTGCCCAATCAGGTTTAAACCACTGCTGCAGATTGACGACTATATAGATAACTGGCCAAATAGTCCTCCCTACGTTTGCACAGGTGTCAGATGTTGAAAACAAGTACATCAGGTTAAGTGGGTTTACACAATAATTGAAAAATTAAGAAGTTATATATATATTTACGGTCGCCAATTATTCTAAACATACTTATTGAGGATCAGCTTGTATTAAAATTATATTTATGTGTACCAGTTATAATGAATAATTGTCGTAATTTTCAGTACATGCTTTGAAAAGAACACTTCAGCTGTCTTACTGAAAATTATGTATACTAATTTAACTAACATTATACCGATAAAACAAAGTGTGTGTGCAATCAATGTCCAATGATATAATTCGAAAGTGATACAAAATAATTGCTTGTATTTATTGTAAAACAGGAATAAACAAAAAATAAATGATTTTAAAAATACATCATAAACAGGTCAATTTATTGACCCCACTAACAGTCAATACGTCTCGTTGCAGATCATCTTCTGATCCTTCATGCAATGATCTTATGAGTTGTTTTTCTGAGATTGGATGCCATCGGAAAGTGGGACAGTTCTTTTCATAATGGTAATGACATTGATTATTCAATTTGTTTGCAAATCCATATATACTGACTGTGTCACACATACCAAGCATCATTGTAATACCTGAAATATAAAGGAGAACAAAAAGAATATAATTTTAATTACCATTTGTTGTGGCCTCAGTGCAGTAATATTCAATTACAAGTCAAGCCAGTAAATGCAACAATATTAAATACAAGTATAAAATGACAGTCATATATATCTTTGGGTCCATATTCTGATTTGACTATGTAGTGCAGTGTACACCGTAGCTGCTTTTATTTCGTTGTTGATTGTTTTGGGAGATTTTAGTGTACTTGTTGAATTTTTGCTGCCGGTCATTTTTTTTGTCTTTTCGGAATCCTTTTAAATTAGTGACTCTGAAATGGGATATACTTTATTATTTCTACTTGCATTAGAACATTGATTAATTGAAATAATAAAATGTGTATGAAAATAGTGAGTGAATTTGAAAGACATTTTAAATATTATTGTTTCTTTTCATCATTGTCATGCCCACATTTGATTACAGCGTGTTTCTTTCTCCATTTCGTGGTTGATTTAGCTACATGAGTGATGATGATGATGATGATGATGATGAGATTTATTTCTCTGGTGTTTTCTAGTGATGAAACAACATTACCTGTAAATCCTGAAGATGGAACTATTTTCCTGATTGGTTTTCCTGTGTTGAAATATTCCACAACATCCCAAGCATTCCATAATGACTTGGGATGGATAAGGTAGAAATCCTGATTTGGAAAACGTGTCCTCCATGCTATGTACTTGGCAAATATTTGTTTTCCAGGTCGTTGTGTATTATAGTTGGTGTACCACTGTAAAATGTAAGAATAACGTCTAAATGTATACCATAAATCATTACAGTCAGTAATATAGCATATAATGAGTTTAGATATACCTATACTGGTGCAACATGATGGCTATTTGTGTGACATACATAGACTAATAGGGAACTCATTGATTCAAAACTATCATCTGTCCCATCGAATAATGATTCCATATTGCTATATATACACACAGAGCACATCTCTATAGCTCTAAAGTATATTCACATGTACAACTTTCATGGTTGTCTGATGAATATGCATAAGATGGCTGTGACATGTCACTGTAATGTTCACTTAACCTGAATAGGTTATCTGAAAGATATGCTTATGAAGACGTTGTCACTGTGAATTCCATACACTCTGTATATGTTGCCACTGAAATGTCTACTTACTATGGATAGGTGTAATTTGCCCTTACCTTCTTTAGGTCGTCAGTATAAGGTTATCATACCCTGTATAGGTTGCCACTGTAGTTCCCACTAAGAACCATCTTACCCTGTATGAGTTGTCAATGTAAGGTACAACAACTTTGCACAGATTGCCTCTTTGGGATGTCAGTGTACACTGTGAGGTACAATTTGTGTAGATAGTCTGATAATGTAAAGTCAACTTACTCTAGATAGTCTATCAATGCAAAGTCAACTTACTCTGGATAGTCTGTCAATGTAAAGTCAACTTACTCTAGATAGTCAGTCAATGTAAAGTCAACTTACTCTAGATAGTCTGTCAATGTAAAGTCAACTTACTCTTGATAGTTTGTCAATGTAAAGTCAACTTACTCTAGATAGTCTGTCAATGTAAAGTCAACTTACTCTGGATAGTCTGTAAATGTAAAGTCAACTTACTCTAGAGAGTCTGTCAATGTAAAGTCAACTTACTCTAGATAGTCAGTCAATGTAAAGTCAACTTACTCTAGATAGTCTGTCAATGTAAAGTCAACTTACTCTGGATAGTCTGTCAATGTAAAGTCAACTTACTCTAGATAGTCAGTCAATGTAAAGTCAACTTACTCTAGATAGTCTGTCAATGTAAAGTCAACTTACTCTGGATAGTTTGTCAATGCAAAGTCAACTTACTCTGGATAGTTTATCAATGCAAAGTCAACTTACTCTAGATAGTCTGATAATGTAAAGTCAACTTACTCTGGATAGTCTGTCAATGTAAACTCAACTTACTCTGGATAGTTTGTCAATGCAAAGTCAACTTACTCTAGATAGTCTGTCAATGTAAAGTCAACTTACTCTAGATAGTCTGCCAATGTAAGTCAACTTACTCTAGATAGTCTGTCAATGTAAAGTCCACTACTCTAGATAGTCTATCAATGTAAACTCAACTTACTCTGGATAGTCTGTCAATGTAAAGTCAACTTACTCTGGATAGTCTGTCAATGTAAAGTCAACTACTCTAGATAGTCTATCAATGTAAACTCAACTTACTCTAGATAGTCTGTCAATGTAAAGTCAACTTACTCTGGATAGTCTGTCAATGTAAACTCAAGTTACTCTGGATAGTCTGTCAATGTAAAGTCAACTACTCTAGATAGTCTATCAATGTAAACTCAACTTACTCTGGATAGTCTGTCAATGTAAAGTCAACGTACTCTGGATAGTCTGTCAATGCAAAGTCAACTTACTCTAGATAGTCTGTCAATGTAAAGTCAACTTACTCTGGATAGTTTGTCAATGCAAAGTCAACTTACTCTGGATAGTCTGTCAATGTAAAGTCAACTTACTCTAGATAGTCTGTCAATGTAAAGTCAACTTACTCTAGATAGTCTGTCAATGTAAAGTCAACTTACTCTGGATAGTCTGTCAATGTAAAGTCAACTTACTCTAGATAGTCAGTCAATGTAAAGTCAACTTACTCTAGATAGTCTGTCAATGTAAAGTCAACTTACTCTGGATAGTCTGTCAATGTAAAGTCAACTTACTCTAGATAGTCAGTCAATGTAAAGTCAACTTACTCTAGATAGTCTGTCAATGTAAAGTCAACTTACTCTGGATAGTTTGTCAATGCAAAGTCAACTTACTCTGGATAGTTTATCAATGCAAAGTCAACTTACTCTAGATAGTCTGATAATGTAAAGTCAACTTACTCTGGATAGTCTGTCAATGTAAACTCAACTTACTCTGGATAGTTTGTCAATGCAAAGTCAACTTACTCTAGATAGTCTGTCAATGTAAAGTCAACTTACTCTAGATAGTCTGCCAATGTAAGTCAACTTACTCTAGATAGTCTGTCAATGTAAAGTCAACTACTCTAGATAGTCTATCAATGTAAACTCAACTTACTCTGGATAGTCTGTCAATGTAAAGTCAACTTACTCTGGATAGTCTGTCAATGTAAAGTCAACTACTCTAGATAGTCTATCAATGTAAACTCAACTTACTCTAGATAGTCTGTCAATGTAAAGTCAACTTACTCTGGATAGTCTGTCAATGTAAACTCAAGTTACTCTGGATAGTCTGTCAATGTAAAGTCAACTACTCTAGATAGTCTATCAATGTAAACTCAACTTACTCTGGATAGTCTGTCAATGTAAAGTCAACGTACTCTGGATAGTCTGTCAATGCAAAGTCAACTTACTCTAGATAGTCTGTCAATGTAAAGTCAACTTACTCTGGATAGTTTGTCAATGCAAAGTCAACTTACTCTGGATAGTCTGTCAATGTAAAGTCAACTTACTCTAGATAGTCTGTCAATGTAAAGTCAACTTACTCTAGATAGTCCGTCAATGTAAAGTCAACTTACTCTGGATAGTCTGTCAATGTAAAGTCAACTTACTCTGGATAGTCTGTCAATGTAAAGTCAACTTACTCTGGATAGTCTGTCAATGTAAAGTCAACTTACTCTAGATAGTCAGTCAATGTAAAGTCAACTTACTCTAGATAGTCTGTCAATGTAAAGTCAACTTACTCTGGATAGTCTGTCAATGTAAAGTCAACTTACTCTAGATAGTCAGTCAATGTAAAGTCAACTTACTCTAGATAGTCTGTCAATGTAAAGTCAACTTACTCTGGATAGTTTGTCAATGCAAAGTCAACTTACTCTGGATAGTTTATCAATGCAAAGTCAACTTACTCTAGATAGTCTGATAATGTAAAGTCAACTTACTCTGGATAGTCTGTCAATGTAAACTCAACTTACTCTGGATAGTCTGTCAATGTAAAGTCAACTTACTCTGGATAGTCTGTCAATGTAAACTCAAGTTACTCTGGATAGTCTGTCAATGTAAAGTCAACTACTCTAGATAGTCTATCAATGTAAACTCAACTTACTCTGGATAGTCTGTCAATGTAAAGTCAACGTACTCTGGATAGTCTGTCAATGCAAAGTCAACTTACTCTAGATAGTCTGTCAATGTAAAGTCAACTTACTCTGGATAGTTTGTCAATGCAAAGTCAACTTACTCTGGATAGTCTGTCAATGTAAAGTCAACTTACTCTAGATAGTCTGTCAATGTAAAGTCAACTTACTCTAGATAGTCCGTCAATGTAAAGTCAACTTACTCTGGATAGTCTGTCAATGTAAAGTCAACTTACTCTGGATAGTCTGTCAATGTAAAGTCAACTTACTCTGGATAGTCTGTCAATGTAAAGTCAACTTACCCTGGATAGTCTGTCAATGTAAACTCAACTTACTCTAGATAGTCTGTCAATGTAAAGTCAACTTACTCTGGATAGTCTGTCAATGTAAAGTCAACTTACTCTGGATAGTCTGTCAATGTAAAGTCAACTTACTCTGGATAGTCTGTCAATGTAAAGTCAACTTACCCTGGATAGTCTGTCAATGTAAACTCAACTTACTCTAGATAGTCTGTCAATGTAAAGTCAACTTACTCTAGATAGTCTGTCAATGTAAAGTCAACTTACTCTGGATAGTCTATCAATGTAAACTCAACTTACTCTAGATAGTCTGTCAATGTAAAGTCAACTTACTCTGGATAGTCTGTCAATGTAAAGTCAACTTACTCTAGATAGTCTGTAAATGTAAAGTCAACTTACTCTAGATAGTCTGTCAATGTAAAGTCAACTTACTCCAGATAGTCAGTGAATGTAAAGTCAACTTACTCTGGATAGTCTGTCAATGTAAAGTCAACTTACTCTAGATAGTCTGTCAATGTAAAGTCAACTTACTCTGGATAGTCTGTCAATGTAAAGTCAACTTACTCTGGATAGTCTGTCAATGTAAAGTCAACTTACTCTAGATAGTCAGTCAATGTAAAGTCAACTTACTCTAGAGAGTCTGTCAATGTAAAGTCAACTTACTCTAGATAGTCAGTCAATGTAAAGTCAACTTACTCTAGATAGTCTGTCAATGTAAAGTCAACTTACTCTGGATAGTCTGTCAATGTAAAGTCAACTTACTCTAGATAGTCTGTCAATGTAAAGTCAACTACTCTAGATAGTCTATCAATGTAAACTCAACTTACTCTGGATAGTCTGTCAATGTAAAGTCAACTTACTCTGGATAGTCTGTCAATGTAAAGTCAACTACTCTAGATAGTCTATCAATGTAAACTCAACTTACTCTGGATAGTCTGTCAATGTAAAGTCAACTTACTCTGGATAGTCTGTCAATGTAAACTCAAGTTACTCTGGATAGTCTGTCAATGTAAAGTCAACTACTCTAGATAGTCTATCAATGTAAACTCAACTTACTCTGGATAGTCTGTCAATGTAAAGTCAACGTACTCTGGATAGTCTGTCAATGTAAAGTCAACTTACCCTGGATAGTCTGTCAATGTAAACTCAACTTACTCTAGATAGTCTGTCAATGTAAAGTCAACTTACTCTGGATAGTCTGTCAATGTAAAGTCAACTTACTCTGGATAGTCTGTCAATGTAAAGTCAACTTACTCTGGATAGTCTGTCAATGTAAAGTCAACGTACTCTGGATAGTCTGTCAATGTAAAGTCAACTTACCCTGGATAGTCTGTCAATGTAAACTCAACTTACTCTAGATAGTCTGTCAATGTAAAGTCAACTTACTCTGGATAGTCTGTCAATGTAAAGTCAACTTACTCTGGATAGTCTGTCAATGTAAAGTCAACTTACTCTGGATAGTCTGTCAATGTAAAGTCAACGTACTCTGGATAGTCTGTCAATGTAAAGTCAACTTACCCTGGATAGTCTGTCAATGTAAACTCAACTTACTCTAGATAGTCTGTCAATGTAAAGTCAACTTACTCTGGATAGTCTGTCAATGTAAAGTCAACTTACTCTGGATAGTCTGTCAATGTAAAGTCAACTTACTCTGGATAGTCTGTCAATGTAAAGTCAACTTACCCTGGATAGTCTGTCAATGTAAACTCAACTTACTCTAGATAGTCTGTCAATGTAAAGTCAACTTACTCTAGATAGTCTGTCAATGTAAAGTCAACTTACTCTGGATAGTCTATCAATGTAAACTCAACTTACTCTAGATAGTCTGTCAATGTAAAGTCAACTTACTCTGGATAGTCTGTCAATGTAAAGTCAACTTACTCTAGATAGTCTGTAAATGTAAAGTCAACTTACTCTAGATAGTCTGTCAATGTAAAGTCAACTTACTCCAGATAGTCAGTGAATGTAAAGTCAACTTACTCTGGATAGTCTGTCAATGTAAAGTCAACTTACTCTAGATAGTCTGTCAATGTAAAGTCAACTTACTCTGGATAGTCTGTCAATGTAAAGTCAACTTACTCTGGATAGTCTATCAATGTAAAGTCAACTTACTCTAGATAGTCTATCAATGTAAAGTCAACTTACTCTGGATAGTCTGTCAATGTAAAGTCAACTTACTCTAGATAGTCTGTCAATGTAAAGTCAACTTACTCTGGATAGTCTATCAATGTAAAGTCAACTTACTCTGGATAGTCAGTCAATGTAAAGTCAACTTACTCTGGATAGTCAGTCAATGTAAAGTCAACTTACTCTGAATAGTCTATCAATGTAAAGTCAACTTACTCTGGATAGTCTGTCAATGTAAAGTCAACTTACTCTAGATAGTCAGTCAATGTAAAGTCAACTTACTCTGGATAGTCTGTCAATGTAAAGTCAACTTACTCTGGATAGTCTGTCAATGTAAAGTCAACTTACTCTGAATAGTATGTCAATGTAAAGTCAACATACTCTGGATAGTCTGTCAATGTAAAGTCAACTTACTCTAGATAGTCAGTCAATGTAAACTCAACTTACTCTGAATAGTCTGCCAATGTAAAGTCAACTTACTCTAGATAGTCAGTCAATGTAAAGTCAACTTACTCTAGATAGTCTATCAATGCAAAGTCAACTTACTCTAGATAGTCTGTCAATGTAAAGTCAACTTACTCTAGATAGTCTATCAATGCAAAGTCAACTTACTCTGGATAGTCTGTCAATGTAAAGTCAACTTACTCTAGATAGTCAGTCAATGTAAAGTCAACTTACTCTAGATAGTTTATCAATGCAAAGTCAACTTACTCTAGATAGTCTGTCAATGTAAAGTCAACTTACTCTGGATAGTCTGTCAATGTAAAGTCAACTTACTCTAGATAGTCTATCAATGTAAAGTCAACTTACTCTAGGTGGTCAGTCAATGTAAACTCAACTTACTCTAGATAGTATGTCAATGTAAGTCAACGTACTCTGGATAGTCTGTCAATGTAAAGTCAACTTACTTTAGATAGTCAGTCAATGTAAACTCAACTTACTCGGAATAGTCTGTCAATGTAAAGTCAACTTACTCTAGATAGTCTATCAATGCAAAGTCAACTTACTCTAGATAGTCAGTCAATGTAAAGTCAACTTACTCTAGATAGTCTATCAATGCAAAGTCAACTTACTCTGGATAGTCTGTCAATGTAAAGTCAACTTACTCTAGATAGTCAGTCAATGTAAAGTCAACTTACTCTAGATAGTTTATCAATGCAAAGTCAACTTACACTAGATAGTCTGTCAATGTAAAGTCAACTTACTCTGGATAGTCTGTCAATGTAAAGTCAACTTACTCTAGATAGTCTATCAATGTAAAGTCAACTTACTCTAGTTAGTCAGTCAATGTAAACTCAACTTACTCTAGATAGTCTATCAATGTAAAGTCAACGTACTCTGGATAGTCTGTCAATGTAAAGTCAACTTACTCTGGATAGTCTGTCAATGTAAAGTCAACGTACTCTGGATAGTTTGTCAATGTAAAGTCAACTTACTCTAGATAGTCTGTCAATGTAAGTCAACTTACTCTGGATAGTCTGTCAATGTAAAGTCAACTTACTCTGGATAGTTTGTCAATGTAAAGTCAACATACTCTGGATAGTCTGTCAATGTAAAGTCAACTTACTCTAGATAGTCTGTCAATGTAAACTCAACTTACTCTGGATAGTCTGTCAATGTAAAGTCAACTTACTCTGAATAGTCTGTCAATGTAAAGTCAACTTACTCTGGATAGTCTGTCAATGTGAAGTCAACGTACTCTGGATAGTTTGTCAATGTAAAGTCAACTTACTCTGGATAGTCTGTCAATGTAAAATCAACTTAATCTAGATAGTCAGTCAATGTAAAGTCAACTTACTCTGGATAGTTTGTCAATGTAAAGTCAACTTACTCTGGATAGTCTGTCAATGTAAAGTCAACTGACTCTAGATAGTCCGTCAATGTAAAGTCAACTTACTCTGGATAGTCTGTCAATGTAAAGTCAACTTACTCTAGATAGTCAGTCAATGTAAAGTCAACTTACTCTGGATAGTCTGTCAATGTGAAGTCAACGTACTCTGGATAGTTTGTCAATGTAAAGTCAACTTACTCTGGATAGTCTGTCAATGTAAAATCAACTTAATCTAGATAGTCAGTCAATGTAAAGTCAACTTACTCTGGATAGTTTGTCAATGTAAAGTCAACTGACTCTAGATAGTCCGTCAATGTAAAGTCAACTTACTCTGGATAGTCTGTCAATGTAAAGTCAACTTACTCTAGATAGTCTGTCAATGTAAAGTCAACTTACTCTGGATAGTCTGTCAATGTAAAGTCAACTTACTCTGGATAGTCTGTCAATGTAAAGTCAACTTACTCTAGATAGTCAGTCAATGTAAAGTCAACTTACTCTAGAGAGTCTGTCAATGTAAAGTCAACTTACTCTAGATAGTCAGTCAATGTAAAGTCAACTTACTCTAGATAGTCTGTCAATGTAAAGTCAACTTACTCTGGATAGTCTGTCAATGTAAAGTCAACTTACTCTAGATAGTCTGTCAATGTAAAGTCAACTACTCTAGATAGTCTATCAATGTAAACTCAACTTACTCTGGATAGTCTGTCAATGTAAAGTCAACTTACTCTGGATAGTCTGTCAATGTAAAGTCAACTACTCTAGATAGTCTATCAATGTAAACTCAACTTACTCTGGATAGTCTGTCAATGTAAAGTCAACTTACTCTGGATAGTCTGTCAATGTAAACTCAAGTTACTCTGGATAGTCTGTCAATGTAAAGTCAACTACTCTAGATAGTCTATCAATGTAAACTCAACTTACTCTGGATAGTCTGTCAATGTAAAGTCAACGTACTCTGGATAGTCTGTCAATGTAAAGTCAACTTACCCTGGATAGTCTGTCAATGTAAACTCAACTTACTCTAGATAGTCTGTCAATGTAAAGTCAACTTACTCTGGATAGTCTGTCAATGTAAAGTCAACTTACTCTGGATAGTCTGTCAATGTAAAGTCAACTTACTCTGGATAGTCTGTCAATGTAAAGTCAACGTACTCTGGATAGTCTGTCAATGTAAAGTCAACTTACCCTGGATAGTCTGTCAATGTAAACTCAACTTACTCTAGATAGTCTGTCAATGTAAAGTCAACTTACTCTGGATAGTCTGTCAATGTAAAGTCAACTTACTCTGGATAGTCTGTCAATGTAAAGTCAACTTACTCTGGATAGTCTGTCAATGTAAAGTCAACTTACCCTGGATAGTCTGTCAATGTAAACTCAACTTACTCTAGATAGTCTGTCAATGTAAAGTCAACTTACTCTAGATAGTCTGTCAATGTAAAGTCAAGTTACTCTGGATAGTCTATCAATGTAAACTCAACTTACTCTAGATAGTCTGTCAATGTAAAGTCAACTTACTCTGGATAGTCTGTCAATGTAAAGTCAACTTACTCTAGATAGTCTGTAAATGTAAAGTCAACTTACTCTAGATAGTCTGTCAATGTAAAGTCAACTTACTCTGGATAGTCTGTCAATGTAAAGTCAACTTACTCTGGATAGTCTGTCAATGTAAAGTCAACTTACTCTGGATAGTCTGTCAATGTAAAGTCAACGTACTCTGGATAGTCTGTCAATGTAAAGTCAACTTACCCTGGATAGTCTGTCAATGTAAACTCAACTTACTCTAGATAGTCTGTCAATGTAAAGTCAACTTACTCTGGATAGTCTGTCAATGTAAAGTCAACTTACTCTGGATAGTCTGTCAATGTAAAGTCAACTTACTCTGGATAGTCTGTCAATGTAAAGTCAACTTACCCTGGATAGTCTGTCAATGTAAACTCAACTTACTCTAGATAGTCTGTCAATGTAAAGTCAACTTACTCTAGATAGTCTGTCAATGTAAAGTCAACTTACTCTGGATAGTCTATCAATGTAAACTCAACTTACTCTAGATAGTCTGTCAATGTAAAGTCAACTTACTCTGGATAGTCTGTCAATGTAAAGTCAACTTACTCTAGATAGTCTGTAAATGTAAAGTCAACTTACTCTAGATAGTCTGTCAATGTAAAGTCAACTTACTCCAGATAGTCAGTGAATGTAAAGTCAACTTACTCTGGATAGTCTGTCAATGTAAAGTCAACTTACTCTAGATAGTCTGTCAATGTAAAGTCAACTTACTCTGGATAGTCTGTCAATGTAAAGTCAACTTACTCTGGATAGTCTATCAATGTAAAGTCAACTTACTCTAGATAGTCTATCAATGTAAAGTCAACTTACTCTGGATAGTCTGTCAATGTAAAGTCAACTTACTCTAGATAGTCTGTCAATGTAAAGTCAACTTACTCTGGATAGTCTATCAATGTAAAGTCAACTTACTCTGGATAGTCAGTCAATGTAAAGTCAACTTACTCTGGATAGTCAGTCAATGTAAAGTCAACTTACTCTGAATAGTCTATCAATGTAAAGTCAACTTACTCTGGATAGTCTGTCAATGTAAAGTCAACTTACTCTAGATAGTCAGTCAATGTAAAGTCAACTTACTCTGGATAGTCTGTCAATGTAAAGTCAACTTACTCTGGATAGTCTGTCAATGTAAAGTCAACTTACTCTGAATAGTATGTCAATGTAAAGTCAACATACTCTGGATAGTCTGTCAATGTAAAGTCAACTTACTCTAGATAGTCAGTCAATGTAAACTCAACTTACTCTGAATAGTCTGCCAATGTAAAGTCAACTTACTCTAGATAGTCAGTCAATGTAAAGTCAACTTACTCTAGATAGTCTATCAATGCAAAGTCAACTTACTCTAGATAGTCTGTCAATGTAAAGTCAACTTACTCTAGATAGTCTATCAATGCAAAGTCAACTTACTCTGGATAGTCTGTCAATGTAAAGTCAACTTACTCTAGATAGTCAGTCAATGTAAAGTCAACTTACTCTAGATAGTTTATCAATGCAAAGTCAACTTACTCTAGATAGTCTGTCAATGTAAAGTCAACTTACTCTGGATAGTCTGTCAATGTAAAGTCAACTTACTCTAGATAGTCTATCAATGTAAAGTCAACTTACTCTAGGTGGTCAGTCAATGTAAACTCAACTTACTCTAGATAGTATGTCAATGTAAGTCAACGTACTCTGGATAGTCTGTCAATGTAAAGTCAACTTACTTTAGATAGTCAGTCAATGTAAACTCAACTTACTCGGAATAGTCTGTCAATGTAAAGTCAACTTACTCTAGATAGTCTATCAATGCAAAGTCAACTTACTCTAGATAGTCAGTCAATGTAAAGTCAACTTACTCTAGATAGTCTATCAATGCAAAGTCAACTTACTCTGGATAGTCTGTCAATGTAAAGTCAACTTACTCTAGATAGTCAGTCAATGTAAAGTCAACTTACTCTAGATAGTTTATCAATGCAAAGTCAACTTACACTAGATAGTCTGTCAATGTAAAGTCAACTTACTCTGGATAGTCTGTCAATGTAAAGTCAACTTACTCTAGATAGTCTATCAATGTAAAGTCAACTTACTCTAGTTAGTCAGTCAATGTAAACTCAACTTACTCTAGATAGTCTATCAATGTAAAGTCAACGTACTCTGGATAGTCTGTCAATGTAAAGTCAACTTACTCTGGATAGTCTGTCAATGTAAAGTCAACGTACTCTGGATAGTTTGTCAATGTAAAGTCAACTTACTCTAGATAGTCTGTCAATGTAAGTCAACTTACTCTGGATAGTCTGTCAATGTAAAGTCAACTTACTCTGGATAGTTTGTCAATGTAAAGTCAACATACTCTGGATAGTCTGTCAATGTAAAGTCAACTTACTCTAGATAGTCTGTCAATGTAAACTCAACTTACTCTGGATAGTCTGTCAATGTAAAGTCAACTTACTCTGAATAGTCTGTCAATGTAAAGTCAACTTACTCTGGATAGTCTGTCAATGTGAAGTCAACGTACTCTGGATAGTTTGTCAATGTAAAGTCAACTTACTCTGGATAGTCTGTCAATGTAAAATCAACTTAATCTAGATAGTCAGTCAATGTAAAGTCAACTTACTCTGGATAGTTTGTCAATGTAAAGTCAACTTACTCTGGATAGTCTGTCAATGTAAAGTCAACTGACTCTAGATAGTCCGTCAATGTAAAGTCAACTTACTCTGGATAGTCTGTCAATGTAAAGTCAACTTACTCTAGATAGTCAGTCAATGTAAAGTCAACTTACTCTAGATAGTCTGTCAATGTAAAGTCAACTTACTCTGGATAGTTTGTCAATGCAAAGTCAACTTACTCTGGATAGTTTATCAATGCAAAGTCAACTTACTCTAGATAGTCTGATAATGTAAAGTCAACTTACTCTGGATAGTCTGTCAATGTAAAGTCAACTTACTCTAGATAGTCTGTCAATGTAAAGTCAACTTACTCTGGATAGTCTGTCAATGTAAAGTCAACTTACTCTAGATAGTCTGTCAATGTAAACTCAACTTACTCTGGATAGTTTGTCAATGCAAAGTCAACTTACTCTAGATAGTCTGTCAATGTAAAGTCAACTTACTCTAGATAGTCTGCCAATGTAAGTCAACTTACTCTAGATAGTCTGTCAATGTAAAGTCAACTACTCTAGATAGTCTATCAATGTAAACTCAACTTACTCTGGATAGTCTGTCAATGTAAAGTCAACTTACTCTGGATAGTCTGTCAATGTAAAGTCAACTACTCTAGATAGTCTATCAATGTAAACTCAACTTACTCTGGATAGTCTGTCAATGTAAAGTCAACTTACTCTGGATAGTCTGTCAATGTAAACTCAACTTACTCTGGATAGTCTGTCAATGTAAAGTCAACTACTCTAGATAGTCTATCAATGTAAACTCAACTTACTCTGGATAGTCTGTCAATGTAAAGTCAACGTACTCTGGATAGTCTGTCAATGTAAAGTCAACTTACTCTAGTTAGTCAGTCAATGTAAACTCAACTTACTCTAGATAGTCTATCAATGTAAAGTCAACGTACTCTGGATAGTCTGTCAATGTAAAGTCAACTTACTCTGGATAGTCTGTCAATGTAAAGTCAACGTACTCTGGATAGTTTGTCAATGTAAAGTCAACTTACTCTAGATAGTCTGTCAATGTAAGTCAACTTACTCTGGATAGTCTGTCAATGTAAAGTCAACTTACTCTGGATAGTTTGTCAATGTAAAGTCAACATACTCTGGATAGTCTGTCAATGTAAAGTCAACTTACTCTAGATAGTCTGTCAATGTAAACTCAACTTACTCTGGATAGTCTGTCAATGTAAAGTCAACTTACTCTGAATAGTCTGTCAATGTAAAGTCAACTTACTCTGGATAGTCTGTCAATGTGAAGTCAACGTACTCTGGATAGTTTGTCAATGTAAAGTCAACTTACTCTGGATAGTCTGTCAATGTAAAATCAACTTAATCTAGATAGTCAGTCAATGTAAAGTCAACTTACTCTGGATAGTTTGTCAATGTAAAGTCAACTTACTCTGGATAGTCTGTCAATGTAAAGTCAACTGACTCTAGATAGTCCGTCAATGTAAAGTCAACTTACTCTGGATAGTCTGTCAATGTAAAGTCAACTTACTCTAGATAGTCAGTCAATGTAAAGTCAACTTACTCTAGATAGTCTGTCAATGTAAAGTCAACTTACTCTGGATAGTTTGTCAATGCAAAGTCAACTTACTCTGGATAGTTTATCAATGCAAAGTCAACTTACTCTAGATAGTCTGATAATGTAAAGTCAACTTACTCTGGATAGTCTGTCAATGTAAAGTCAACTTACTCTAGATAGTCTGTCAATGTAAAGTCAACTTACTCTGGATAGTCTGTCAATGTAAAGTCAACTTACTCTAGATAGTCTGTCAATGTAAACTCAACTTACTCTGGATAGTTTGTCAATGCAAAGTCAACTTACTCTAGATAGTCTGTCAATGTAAAGTCAACTTACTCTAGATAGTCTGCCAATGTAAGTCAACTTACTCTAGATAGTCTGTCAATGTAAAGTCAACTACTCTAGATAGTCTATCAATGTAAACTCAACTTACTCTGGATAGTCTGTCAATGTAAAGTCAACTTACTCTGGATAGTCTGTCAATGTAAAGTCAACTACTCTAGATAGTCTATCAATGTAAACTCAACTTACTCTGGATAGTCTGTCAATGTAAAGTCAACTTACTCTGGATAGTCTGTCAATGTAAACTCAACTTACTCTGGATAGTCTGTCAATGTAAAGTCAACTACTCTAGATAGTCTATCAATGTAAACTCAACTTACTCTGGATAGTCTGTCAATGTAAAGTCAACGTACTCTGGATAGTCTGTCAATGCAAAGTCAACTTACTCTAGATAGTCTGTCAATGTAAAGTCAACTTACTCTGGATAGTTTGTCAATGCAAAGTCAACTTACTCTGGATAGTCTGTCAATGTAAAGTCAACTTACTCTAGATAGTCTGTCAATGTAAAGTCAACTTACTCTAGATAGTCCGTCAATGTAAAGTCAACTTACTCTGGATAGTCTGTCAATGTAAAGTCAACTTACTCTGGATAGTCTGTCAATGTAAAGTCAACTTACTCTGGATAGTCTGTCAATGTAAAGTCAACTTACTCTA
Source organism: Saccoglossus kowalevskii (assembly GCF_978046115.1). Taxonomy (NCBI): domain Eukaryota; kingdom Metazoa; phylum Hemichordata; class Enteropneusta; family Harrimaniidae; genus Saccoglossus; species Saccoglossus kowalevskii. Next base: position 43,015,603 of record NC_140641.1, on the reverse strand, counting down.
GATAGTCAGTCAATGTAAAGTCAACTTACTCTAGATAGTCTGTCAATGTAAAGTCAACTTACTCTGGATAGTCTGTCAATGTAAAGTCAACTTACTCTAGATAGTCAGTCAATGTAAAGTCAACTTACTCTAGATAGTCTGTCAATGTAAAGTCAACTTACTCTGGATAGTTTGTCAATGCAAAGTCAACTTACTCTGGATAGTTTATCAATGCAAAGTCAACTTACTCTAGATAGTCTGATAATGTAAAGTCAACTTACTCTGGATAGTCTGTCAATGTAAAGTCAACTTACTCTAGATAGTCTGTCAATGTAAAGTCAACTTACTCTGGATAGTCTGTCAATGTAAAGTCAACTTACTCTAGATAGTCTGTCAATGTAAACTCAACTTACTCTGGATAGTTTGTCAATGCAAAGTCAACTTACTCTAGATAGTCTGTCAATGTAAAGTCAACTTACTCTAGATAGTCTGCCAATGTAAGTCAACTTACTCTAGATAGTCTGTCAATGTAAAGTCAACTACTCTAGATAGTCTATCAATGTAAACTCAACTTACTCTGGATAGTCTGTCAATGTAAAGTCAACTTACTCAGGATAGTCTGTCAATGTAAAGTCAACTACTCTAGATAGTCTATCAATGTAAACTCAACTTACTCTGGATAGTCTGTCAATGTAAAGTCAACTTACTCTGGATAGTCTGTCAATGTAAACTCAACTTACTCTGGATAGTCTGTCAATGTAAAGTCAACTACTCTAGATAGTCTATCAATGTAAACTCAACTTACTCTGGATAGTCTGTCAATGTAAAGTCAACGTACTCTGGATAGTCTGTCAATGCAAAGTCAACTTACTCTAGATAGTCTGTCAATGTAAAGTCAACTTACTCTGGATAGTTTGTCAATGCAAAGTCAACTTACTCTGGATAGTCTGTCAATGTAAAGTCAACTTACTCTAGATAGTCTGTCAATGTAAAGTCAACTTACTCTAGATAGTCCGTCAATGTAAAGTCAACTTACTCTGGATAGTCTGTCAATGTAAAGTCAACTTACTCTGGATAGTCTGTCAATGTAAAGTCAACTTACTCTGGATAGTCTGTCAATGTAAAGTCAACTTACCCTGGATAGTCTGTCAATGTAAACTCAACTTACTCTAGATAGTCTGTCAATGTAAAGTCAACTTACTCTGGATAGTCTGTCAATGTAAAGTCAACTTACTCTGGATAGTCTGTCAATGTAAAGTCAACTTACTCTGGATAGTCTGTCAATGTAAAGTCAACTTACCCTGGATAGTCTGTCAATGTAAACTCAACTTACTCTAGATAGTCTGTCAATGTAAAGTCAACTTACTCTAGATAGTCTGTCAATGTAAAGTCAACTTACTCTGGATAGTCTATCAATGTAAACTCAACTTACTCTAGATAGTCTGTCAATGTAAAGTCAACTTACTCTGGATAGTCTGTCAATGTAAAGTCAACTTACTCTAGATAGTCTGTAAATGTAAAGTCAACTTACTCTAGATAGTCTGTCAATGTAAAGTCAACTTACTCCAGATAGTCAGTGAATGTAAAGTCAACTTACTCTGGATAGTCTGTCAATGTAAAGTCAACTTACTCTAGATAGTCTGTCAATGTAAAGTCAACTTACTCTGGATAGTCTGTCAATGTAAAGTCAACTTACTCTGGATAGTCTATCAATGTAAAGTCAACTTACTCTAGATAGTCTATCAATGTAAAGTCAACTTACTCTGGATAGTCTGTCAATGTAAAGTCAACTTACTCTAGATAGTCTGTCAATGTAAAGTCAACTTACTCTGGATAGTCTATCAATGTAAAGTCAACTTACTCTGGATAGTCAGTCAATGTAAAGTCAACTTACTCTGGATAGTCAGTCAATGTAAAGTCAACTTACTCTGAATAGTCTATCAATGTAAAGTCAACTTACTCTGGATAGTCTGTCAATGTAAAGTCAACTTACTCTAGATAGTCAGTCAATGTAAAGTCAACTTACTCTGGATAGTCTGTCAATGTAAAGTCAACTTACTCTGGATAGTCTGTCAATGTAAAGTCAACTTACTCTGAATAGTATGTCAATGTAAAGTCAACATACTCTGGATAGTCTGTCAATGTAAAGTCAACTTACTCTAGATAGTCAGTCAATGTAAACTCAACTTACTCTGAATAGTCTGCCAATGTAAAGTCAACTTACTCTAGATAGTCAGTCAATGTAAAGTCAACTTACTCTAGATAGTCTATCAATGCAAAGTCAACTTACTCTAGATAGTCTGTCAATGTAAAGTCAACTTACTCTAGATAGTCTATCAATGCAAAGTCAACTTACTCTGGATAGTCTGTCAATGTAAAGTCAACTTACTCTAGATAGTCAGTCAATGTAAAGTCAACTTACTCTAGATAGTTTATCAATGCAAAGTCAACTTACTCTAGATAGTCTGTCAATGTAAAGTCAACTTACTCTAGATAGTCCGTCAATGTAAAGTCAACTTACTCTGGATAGTCTGTCAATGTAAAGTCAACTTACTCTGGATAGTCTGTCAATGTAAAGTCAACTTACTCTGGATAGTCTGTCAATGTAAAGTCAACTTACCCTGGATAGTCTGTCAATGTAAACTCAACTTACTCTAGATAGTCTGTCAATGTAAAGTCAACTTACTCTGGATAGTCTGTCAATGTAAAGTCAACTTACTCTGGATAGTCTGTCAATGTAAAGTCAACTTACTCTGGATAGTCTGTCAATGTAAAGTCAACTTACCCTGGATAGTCTGTCAATGTAAACTCAACTTACTCTAGATAGTCTGTCAATGTAAAGTCAACTTACTCTAGATAGTCTGTCAATGTAAAGTCAACTTACTCTGGATAGTCTATCAATGTAAACTCAACTTACTCTAGATAGTCTGTCAATGTAAAGTCAACTTACTCTGGATAGTCTGTCAATGTAAAGTCAACTTACTCTAGATAGTCTGTAAATGTAAAGTCAACTTACTCTAGATAGTCTGTCAATGTAAAGTCAACTTACTCCAGATAGTCAGTGAATGTAAAGTCAACTTACTCTGGATAGTCTGTCAATGTAAAGTCAACTTACTCTAGATAGTCTGTCAATGTAAAGTCAACTTACTCTGGATAGTCTGTCAATGTAAAGTCAACTTACTCTGGATAGTCTATCAATGTAAAGTCAACTTACTCTAGATAGTCTATCAATGTAAAGTCAACTTACTCTGGATAGTCTGTCAATGTAAAGTCAACTTACTCTAGATAGTCTGTCAATGTAAAGTCAACTTACTCTGGATAGTCTATCAATGTAAAGTCAACTTACTCTGGATAGTCAGTCAATGTAAAGTCAACTTACTCTGGATAGTCAGTCAATGTAAAGTCAACTTACTCTGAATAGTCTATCAATGTAAAGTCAACTTACTCTGGATAGTCTGTCAATGTAAAGTCAACTTACTCTAGATAGTCAGTCAATGTAAAGTCAACTTACTCTGGATAGTCTGTCAATGTAAAGTCAACTTACTCTGGATAGTCTGTCAATGTAAAGTCAACTTACTCTGAATAGTATGTCAATGTAAAGTCAACATACTCTGGATAGTCTGTCAATGTAAAGTCAACTTACTCTAGATAGTCAGTCAATGTAAACTCAACTTACTCTGAATAGTCTGCCAATGTAAAGTCAACTTACTCTAGATAGTCAGTCAATGTAAAGTCAACTTACTCTAGATAGTCTATCAATGCAAAGTCAACTTACTCTAGATAGTCTGTCAATGTAAAGTCAACTTACTCTAGATAGTCTATCAATGCAAAGTCAACTTACTCTGGATAGTCTGTCAATGTAAAGTCAACTTACTCTAGATAGTCAGTCAATGTAAAGTCAACTTACTCTAGATAGTTTATCAATGCAAAGTCAACTTACTCTAGATAGTCTGTCAATGTAAAGTCAACTTACTCTGGATAGTCTGTCAATGTAAAGTCAACTTACTCTAGATAGTCTATCAATGTAAAGTCAACTTACTCTAGGTGGTCAGTCAATGTAAACTCAACTTACTCTAGATAGTATGTCAATGTAAGTCAACGTACTCTGGATAGTCTGTCAATGTAAAGTCAACTTACTTTAGATAGTCAGTCAATGTAAACTCAACTTACTCGGAATAGTCTGTCAATGTAAAGTCAACTTACTCTAGATAGTCTATCAATGCAAAGTCAACTTACTCTAGATAGTCAGTCAATGTAAAGTCAACTTACTCTAGATAGTCTATCAATGCAAAGTCAACTTACTCTGGATAGTCTGTCAATGTAAAGTCAACTTACTCTAGATAGTCAGTCAATGTAAAGTCAATTTACTCTAGATAGTTTATCAATGCAAAGTCAACTTACACTAGATAGTCTGTCAATGTAAAGTCAACTTACTCTGGATAGTCTGTCAATGTAAAGTCAACTTACTCTAGATAGTCTATCAATGTAAAGTCAACTTACTCTAGTTAGTCAGTCAATGTAAACTCAACTTACTCTAGATAGTCTATCAATGTAAAGTCAACGTACTCTGGATAGTCTGTCAATGTAAAGTCAACTTACTCTGGATAGTCTGTCAATGTAAAGTCAACGTACTCTGGATAGTTTGTCAATGTAAAGTCAACTTACTCTAGATAGTCTGTCAATGTAAGTCAACTTACTCTGGATAGTCTGTCAATGTAAAGTCAACTTACTCTGGATAGTTTGTCAATGTAAAGTCAACATACTCTGGATAGTCTGTCAATGTAAAGTCAACTTACTCTAGATAGTCTGTCAATGTAAACACAACTTACTCTGGATAGTCTGTCAATGTAAAGTCAACTTACTCTGAATAGTCTGTCAATGTAAAGTCAACTTACTCTGGATAGTCTGTCAATGTGAAGTCAACGTACTCTGGATAGTTTGTCAATGTAAAGTCAACTTACTCTGGATAGTCTGTCAATGTAAAATCAACTTAATCTAGATAGTCAGTCAATGTAAAGTCAACTTACTCTGGATAGTTTGTCAATGTAAAGTCAACTGACTCTAGATAGTCCGTCAATGTAAAGTCAACTTACTCTGGATAGTCTGTCAATGTAAAGTCAACTTACTCTAGATAGTCAGTCAATGTAAAGTCAACTTACTCTAGATAGTCTATCAATGCAAAGTCAACTTACTCTAGATAGTCTGTCAATGTAAAGTCAACTTACTCTAGATAGTCTATCAATGCAAAGTCAACTTACTCTGGATAGTCTGTCAATGTAAAGTCAACTTACTCTAGATAGTCAGTCAATGTAAAGTCAACTTACTCTAGATAGTTTATCAATGCAAAGTCAACTTACTCTAGATAGTCTGTCAATGTAAAGTCAACTTACTCTGGATAGTCTGTCAATGTAAAGTCAACTTACTCTAGATAGTCTATCAATGTAAAGTCAACTTACTCTAGGTGGTCAGTCAATGTAAACTCAACTTACTCTAGATAGTATGTCAATGTAAGTCAACGTACTCTGGATAGTCTGTCAATGTAAAGTCAACTTACTTTAGATAGTCAGTCAATGTAAACTCAACTTACTCGGAATAGTCTGTCAATGTAAAGTCAACTTACTCTAGATAGTCTATCAATGCAAAGTCAACTTACTCTAGATAGTCAGTCAATGTAAAGTCAACTTACTCTAGATAGTCTATCAATGCAAAGTCAACTTACTCTGGATAGTCTGTCAATGTAAAGTCAACTTACTCTAGATAGTCAGTCAATGTAAAGTCAATTTACTCTAGATAGTTTATCAATGCAAAGTCAACTTACACTAGATAGTCTGTCAATGTAAAGTCAACTTACTCTGGATAGTCTGTCAATGTAAAGTCAACTTACTCTAGATAGTCTATCAATGTAAAGTCAACTTACTCTAGTTAGTCAGTCAATGTAAACTCAACTTACTCTAGATAGTCTATCAATGTAAAGTCAACGTACTCTGGATAGTCTGTCAATGTAAAGTCAACTTACTCTGGATAGTCTGTCAATGTAAAGTCAACGTACTCTGGATAGTTTGTCAATGTAAAGTCAACTTACTCTAGATAGTCTGTCAATGTAAGTCAACTTACTCTGGATAGTCTGTCAATGTAAAGTCAACTTACTCTGGATAGTTTGTCAATGTAAAGTCAACATACTCTGGATAGTCTGTCAATGTAAAGTCAACTTACTCTAGATAGTCTGTCAATGTAAACACAACTTACTCTGGATAGTCTGTCAATGTAAAGTCAACTTACTCTGAATAGTCTGTCAATGTAAAGTCAACTTACTCTGGATAGTCTGTCAATGTGAAGTCAACGTACTCTGGATAGTTTGTCAATGTAAAGTCAACTTACTCTGGATAGTCTGTCAATGTAAAATCAACTTAATCTAGATAGTCAGTCAATGTAAAGTCAACTTACTCTGGATAGTTTGTCAATGTAAAGTCAACTGACTCTAGATAGTCCGTCAATGTAAAGTCAACTTACTCTGGATAGTCTGTCAATGTAAAGTCAACTTACTCTAGATAGTCTGTCAATGTAAAGTCAACTTACTCTAGATAGTCTATCAATGTAAAGTCAACTTACTCTAGTTAGTCAGTCAATGTAAACTCAACTTACTCTAGATAGTATGTCAATGTAAGTCAACGTACTCTGGATAGTCTGTCAATGTAAAGTCAACTTACTCTAGATAGTCAGTCAATGTAAACTCAACTTACTCTGAATAGTCTGTCAATGTAAACTCAACTTACTCTAGATAGTCTATCAATGCAAAGTCAACTTACTCTAGATAGTCTGTCAATGTAAAGTCAACTACTCTAGATAGTCTATCATTGCAAAGTCAACTCACTCTGGATAGTCTGTCAATGTAAAGTCAACTTACTCTAGATCGTCAGTCAATGTAAAGTCAACTTACTCTAGATAGTTTATCAATGCAAAGTCAACTTACTCTAGATAGTCTGTCAATGTAAAGTCAACTTACTCTGGATAGTCTGTCAATGTAAAGTCAACTTACTCTGGATAGTCTGTCAATGTAAAGTCAACTTACTCTAGATAGTCTGTCAATGTAAAGTCAACTTACTCTAGATAGTTTATCAATGCAAAGTCAACTTACTCTAGATAGTCTGTCAATGTAAAGTCAACTTACTCTAGATAGTCTGTCAATGTAAAGTCAACTTACTCTAGATATTTTTTCAATGCAAAGTCAACTTACTCTAGATAGTCTGATAATGTAAAGTCAACTTACTCTGGATAGTCTGTCAATGTAAAGTCAACTTACTCTAGATAGTCTGTCAATGTAAAGTCAACTTACTCTGGATAGTCTGTCAATGTAAAGTCAACTTACTCTAGATAGTCTGTCAATGTAAACTCAACTTACTCTGGATAGTTTGTCAATGCAAAGTCAACTTACTCTAGATAGTCTGTCAATGTAAAGTCAACTTACTCTAGATAGTCTGCCAATGTAAGTCAACTTACTCTAGATAGTCTGTCAATGTAAAGTCAACTACTCTAGATAGTCTATCAATGTAAACTCAACTTACTCTGGATAGTCTGTCAATGTAAAGTCAACTTACTCTGGATAGTCTGTCAATGTAAAGTCAACTACTCTAGATAGTCTATCAATGTAAACTCAACTTACTCTGGATAGTCTGTCAATGTAAAGTCAACTTACTCTGGATAGTCTGTCAATGTAAACTCAACTTACTCTGGATAGTCTGTCAATGTAAAGTCAACTACTCTAGATAGTCTATCAATGTAAACTCAACTTACTCTGGATAGTCTGTCAATGTAAAGTCAACGTACTCTGGATAGTCTGTCAATGCAAAGTCAACTTACTCTAGATAGTCTGTCAATGTAAAGTCAACTTACTCTGGATAGTTTGTCAATGCAAAGTCAACTTACTCTGGATAGTCTGTCAATGTAAAGTCAACTTACTCTAGATAGTCTGTCAATGTAAAGTCAACTTACTCTAGATAGTCCGTCAATGTAAAGTCAACTTACTCTGGATAGTCTGTCAATGTAAAGTCAACTTACTCTGGATAGTCTGTCAATGTAAAGTCAACTTACTCTGGATAGTCTGTCAATGTAAAGTCAACTTACCCTGGATAGTCTGTCAATGTAAACTCAACTTACTCTAGATAGTCTGTCAATGTAAAGTCAACTTACTCTGGATAGTCTGTCAATGTAAAGTCAACTTACTCTGGATAGTCTGTCAATGTAAAGTCAACTTACTCTGGATAGTCTGTCAATGTAAAGTCAACTTACCCTGGATAGTCTGTCAATGTAAACTCAACTTACTCTAGATAGTCTGTCAATGTAAAGTCAACTTACTCTAGATAGTCTGTCAATGTAAAGTCAACTTACTCTGGATAGTCTATCAATGTAAACTCAACTTACTCTAGATAGTCTGTCAATGTAAAGTCAACTTACTCTGGATAGTCTGTCAATGTAAAGTCAACTTACTCTAGATAGTCTGTAAATGTAAAGTCAACTTACTCTAGATAGTCTGTCAATGTAAAGTCAACTTACTCCAGATAGTCAGTGAATGTAAAGTCAACTTACTCTGGATAGTCTGTCAATGTAAAGTCAACTTACTCTAGATAGTCTGTCAATGTAAAGTCAACTTACTCTGGATAGTCTGTCAATGTAAAGTCAACTTACTCTGGATAGTCTATCAATGTAAAGTCAACTTACTCTAGATAGTCTATCAATGTAAAGTCAACTTACTCTGGATAGTCTGTCAATGTAAAGTCAACTTACTCTAGATAGTCTGTCAATGTAAAGTCAACTTACTCTGGATAGTCTATCAATGTAAAGTCAACTTACTCTGGATAGTCAGTCAATGTAAAGTCAACTTACTCTGGATAGTCAGTCAATGTAAAGTCAACTTACTCTGAATAGTCTATCAATGTAAAGTCAACTTACTCTGGATAGTCTGTCAATGTAAAGTCAACTTACTCTAGATAGTCAGTCAATGTAAAGTCAACTTACTCTGGATAGTCTGTCAATGTAAAGTCAACTTACTCTGGATAGTCTGTCAATGTAAAGTCAACTTACTCTGAATAGTATGTCAATGTAAAGTCAACATACTCTGGATAGTCTGTCAATGTAAAGTCAACTTACTCTAGATAGTCAGTCAATGTAAACTCAACTTACTCTGAATAGTCTGCCAATGTAAAGTCAACTTACTCTAGATAGTCAGTCAATGTAAAGTCAACTTACTCTAGATAGTCTATCAATGCAAAGTCAACTTACTCTAGATAGTCTGTCAATGTAAAGTCAACTTACTCTAGATAGTCTATCAATGCAAAGTCAACTTACTCTGGATAGTCTGTCAATGTAAAGTCAACTTACTCTAGATAGTCAGTCAATGTAAAGTCAACTTACTCTGGATAGTCTGTCAATGTAAAGTCAACTTACTCTGGATAGTCTATCAATGTAAAGTCAACTTACTCTAGATAGTCTATCAATGTAAAGTCAACTTACTCTGGATAGTCTATCAATGTAAAGTCAACTTACTCTAGGTGGTCAGTCAATGTAAAGTCAACTTACTCTGGATAGTCTATCAATGTAAAGTCAACTTACTCTGGATAGTCAGTCAATGTAAAGTCAACTTACTCTGGATAGTCAGTCAATGTAAAGTCAACTTACTCTGAATAGTCTATCAATGTAAAGTCAACTTACTCTGGATAGTCTGTCAATGTAAAGTCAACTTACTCTAGATAGTCAGTCAATGTAAAGTCAACTTACTCTGGATAGTCTGTCAATGTAAAGTCAACTTACTCTGGATAGTCTGTCAATGTAAAGTCAACTTACTCTGAATAGTATGTCAATGTAAAGTCAACATACTCTGGATAGTCTGTCAATGTAAAGTCAACTTACTCTAGATAGTCAGTCAATGTAAACTCAACTTACTCTGAATAGTCTGCCAATGTAAAGTCAACTTACTCTAGATAGTCAGTCAATGTAAAGTCAACTTACTCTAGATAGTCTATCAATGCAAAGTCAACTTACTCTAGATAGTCTGTCAATGTAAAGTCAACTTACTCTAGATAGTCTATCAATGCAAAGTCAACTTACTCTGGATAGTCTGTCAATGTAAAGTCAACTTACTCTAGATAGTCAGTCAATGTAAAGTCAACTTACTCTAGATAGTTTATCAATGCAAAGTCAACTTACTCTAGATAGTCTGTCAATGTAAAGTCAACTTACTCTGGATAGTCTGTCAATGTAAAGTCAACTTACTCTAGATAGTCTATCAATGTAAAGTCAACTTACTCTAGGTGGTCAGTCAATGTAAACTCAACTTACTCTAGATAGTATGTCAATGTAAGTCAACGTACTCTGGATAGTCTGTCAATGTAAAGTCAACTTACTTTAGATAGTCAGTCAATGTAAACTCAACTTACTCGGAATAGTCTGTCAATGTAAAGTCAACTTACTCTAGATAGTCTATCAATGCAAAGTCAACTTACTCTAGATAGTCAGTCAATGTAAAGTCAACTTACTCTAGATAGTCTATCAATGCAAAGTCAACTTACTCTGGATAGTCTGTCAATGTAAAGTCAACTTACTCTAGATAGTCAGTCAATGTAAAGTCAATTTACTCTAGATAGTTTATCAATGCAAAGTCAACTTACACTAGATAGTCTGTCAATGTAAAGTCAACTTACTCTGGATAGTCTGTCAATGTAAAGTCAACTTACTCTAGATAGTCTATCAATGTAAAGTCAACTTACTCTAGTTAGTCAGTCAATGTAAACTCAACTTACTCTAGATAGTCTATCAATGTAAAGTCAACGTATTCTGGATAGTCTGTCAATGTAAAGTCAACTTACTCTGGATAGTCTGTCAATGTAAAGTCAACGTACTCTGGATAGTTTGTCAATGTAAAGTCAACTTACTCTAGATAGTCTGTCAATGTAAGTCAACTTACTCTGGATAGTCTGTCAATGTAAAGTCAACTTACTCTGGATAGTTTGTCAATGTAAAGTCAACATACTCTGGATAGTCTGTCAATGTAAAGTCAACTTACTCTAGATAGTCTGTCAATGTAAACTCAACTTACTCTAGATAGTCTGTCAATGTAAACTCAACTTACTCTGGATAGTCTGTCAATGTAAAGTCAACGTACTCTGGATAGTTTGTCAATGTAAAGTCAACTTACTCTGGATAGTCTGTCAATGTAAAATCAACTTAATCTAGATAGTCAGTCAATGTAAAGTCAACTTACTCTGGATAGTTTGTCAATGTAAAGTCAACTTACTCTGGATAGTCTGTCAATGTAAAGTCAACTGACTCTAGATAGTCCGTCAATGCAAAGTCAACTTACTCTGGATAGTCTGTCAATGTAAAGTCAACTTACTCTGGATAGTCTGTCAATGTAAAGTCAACTTACTTTAGATAGTCAGTCAATGTAAACTCAACTTACTCGGAATAGTCTGTCAATGTAAAGTCAACTTACTCTAGATAGTCTATCAATGCAAAGTCAACTTACTCTAGATAGTCAGTCAATGTAAAGTCAACTTACTCTAGATAGTCTATCAATGCAAAGTCAACTTACTCTGGATAGTCTGTCAATGTAAAGTCAACTTACTCTAGATAGTCAGTCAATGTAAAGTCAATTTACTCTAGATAGTTTATCAATGCAAAGTCAACTTACACTAGATAGTCTGTCAATGTAAAGTCAACTTACTCTGGATAGTCTGTCAATGTAAAGTCAACTTACTCTAGATAGTCTATCAATGTAAAGTCAACTTACTCTAGTTAGTCAGTCAATGTAAAGTCAACGTACTCTGGATAGTTTGTCAATGTAAAGTCAACTTACTCTAGATAGTCTGTCAATGTAAGTCAACTTATTCTGGATAGTCTGTCAATGTAAAGTCAACTTACTCTGGATAGTTTGTCAATGTAAAGTCAACATACTCTGGATAGTCTGTCAATGTAAAGTCAACTTACTCTAGATAGTCTGTCAATGTAAAGTCAACTTACTCTAGATAGTCTGTCAATGTAAACTCAACTTACTCTGGATAGTCTGTCAATGTAAAGTCAACGTACTCTGGATAGTTTGTCAATGTAAAGTCAACTTACTCTGGATAGTCTGTCAATGTAAAATCAACTTAATCTAGATAGTCAGTCAATGTAAAGTCAACTTACTCTGGATAGTTTGTCAATGTAAAGTCAACTTACTCTGGATAGTCTGTCAATGTAAAGTCAACTGACTCTAGATAGTCCGTCAATGTAAAGTCAACTTACTCTGGATAGTCTGTCAATGTAAAGTCAACTTACTCTAGATAGTCTGTCAATGTAAAGTCAACTTACTCTAGATAGTCTATCAATGTAAAGTCAACTTACTCTAGTTAGTCAGTCAATGTAAACTCAACTTACTCTAGATAGTATGTCAATGTAAGTCAACGTACTCTGGATAGTCTGTCAATGTAAAGTCAACTTACTCTAGATAGTCAGTCAATGTAAACTCAACTTACTCTGAATAGTCTGTCAATGTAAACTCAACTTACTCTAGATAGTCTATCAATGCAAAGTCAACTTACTCTAGATAGTCTGTCAATGTAAAGTCAACTACTCTAGATAGTCTATCATTGCAAAGTCAACTCACTCTGGATAGTCTGTCAATGTAAAGTCAACTTACTCTAGATCGTCAGTCAATGTAAAGTCAACTTACTCTAGATAGTTTATCAATGCAAAGTCAACTTACTCTAGATAGTCTGTCAATGTAAAGTCAACTTACTCTGGATAGTCTGTCAATGTAAAGTCAACTTACTCTGGATAGTCTGTCAATGTAAAGTCAACTTACTCTAGATAGTCTGTCAATGTAAAGTCAACTTACTCTAGATAGTTTATCAATGCAAAGTCAACTTACTCTAGATAGTCTGTCAATGTAAAGTCAACTTACTCTAGATAGTCTGTCAATGTAAAGTCAACTTACTCTAGATATTTTTTCAATGCAAAGTCAACTTACTCTAGATAGTCTGTCAATGTAAAGTCAACTTACTCTGGATAGTCTGTCAATGTAAAGTCAACTTACTCTGGATAGTCTGTCAATGTAAAGTCAACTTACTCTAGATAGTCAGTCAATGTAAAGTCAACTTACTCTAGTTAGTCAGTCAATGTAAACTCAACTTACTCTGGATAGTCTATCAATGTAAAGTCAACGTACTCTGGATAGTCTGTCAATGTAAAGTCAACTTACTCTGAATAGTCTGTCAATGTAAAGTCCACTTACTCTGGATAGTCTGTCAATGTAAAGTCAACGTACTCTGGATAGTTTGTCAATGTAAAGTCAACTTACTCTAGATAGTCCGTCAATGTAAAGTCAACTTACTCTAGATAGTCTGTCAATGTAAAGTCAACTTACTCTAGATAGTCTGTCAATGTAAAGTCAACTTACTCTAGATAGTCTATCAATGTAAAGTCAACTTACTCTGGATAGTCTATCAATGTAAAGTCAACTTACTCTGGATAGTCTGTCAATGTAAAGTCAACTTACTCTAGATAGTCAGTCAATGTAAAGTCAACTTACTCTGGATAGTCTGTCAATGTAAAGTCAACTTACTCTAGATAGTCTGTCAATGTAAAGTCAACTTACTCTAGATAGTCTGTCAATGTAAAGTCAACTTACTCTAGATAGTCTATCAATGTAAAGTCAACTTACTCTAGTTAGTCAGTCAATGTAAACTCAACTTACTCTAGATAGTATGTCAATGTAAGTCAACGTACTCTGGATAGTCTGTCAATGTAAAGTCAACTTACTCTAGATAGTCAGTCAATGTAAACTCAACTTACTCTGAATAGTCTGTCAATGTAAACTCAACTTACTCTAGATAGTCTATCAATGCAAAGTCAACTTACTCTAGATAGTCTGTCAATGTAAAGTCAACTACTCTAGATAGTCTATCATTGCAAAGTCAACTCACTCTGGATAGTCTGTCAATGTAAAGTCAACTTACTCTAGATCGTCAGTCAATGTAAAGTCAACTTACTCTAGATAGTTTATCAATGCAAAGTCAACTTACTCTAGATAGTCTGTCAATGTAAAGTCAACTTACTCTGGATAGTCTGTCAATGTAAAGTCAACTTACTCTGGATAGTCTGTCAATGTAAAGTCAACTTACTCTAGATAGTCTGTCAATGTAAAGTCAACTTACTCTAGATAGTTTATCAATGCAAAGTCAACTTACTCTAGATAGTCTGTCAATGTAAAGTCAACTTACTCTAGATAGTCTGTCAATGTAAAGTCAACTTACTCTAGATATTTTTTCAATGCAAAGTCAACTTACTCTAGATAGTCTGTCAATGTAAAGTCAACTTACTCTGGATAGTCTGTCAATGTAAAGTCAACTTACTCTGGATAGTCTGTCAATGTAAAGTCAACTTACTCTAGATAGTCAGTCAATGTAAAGTCAACTTACTCTAGTTAGTCAGTCAATGTAAACTCAACTTACTCTGGATAGTCTATCAATGTAAAGTCAACGTACTCTGGATAGTCTGTCAATGTAAAGTCAACTTACTCTGAATAGTCTGTCAATGTAAAGTCCACTTACTCTGGATAGTCTGTCAATGTAAAGTCAACGTACTCTGGATAGTTTGTCAATGTAAAGTCAACTTACTCTAGATAGTCCGTCAATGTAAAGTCAACTTACTCTAGATAGTCTGTCAATGTAAAGTCAACTTACTCTAGATAGTCTGTCAATGTAAAGTCAACTTACTCTAGATAGTCTATCAATGTAAAGTCAACTTACTCTGGATAGTCTATCAATGTAAAGTCAACTTACTCTGGATAGTCTGTCAATGTAAAGTCAACTTACTCTAGATAGTCAGTCAATGTAAAGTCAACTTACTCTGGATAGTCTGTCAATGTAAAGTCAACTTACTCTAGATAGTCTGTCAATGTAAAGTCAACTTACTCTGGATAGTCTATCAATGTAAAGTCAACTTACTCTAGATAGTCTGTCAATGTAAAGTCAACTTACTCTGGATAGTCTATCAATGTAAAGTCAACTTACTCTAGATAGTCTGTCAATGTAAAGTCAACTTACTCTAGATAGTCTGTCAATGGAAAGTCAACTTACTCTAGATAGTCTGTCAATGTAAACTCAACTTTCTCTAGATAGTCTGTCAATGTAAAGTCAACTTACTCTAGATAGTCTGTCAATGGAAAGTCAACTTACTCTGGATAGTCTGTCAATGTAAAGTCAACTTACTCTGGATAGTCTGTCTGTGTAAGGTAAACTTACTCTACTACGGTAATGTCCACTCACTCTGCGTATGTTGCCAATGTACTGTCATGGCCAGGTGCACTTAATTTGAATAAGGTGTCATTATAAGTATTACAATTACTCTGAGCAAGTTGTAAAATTGAGGTCCACTTACTGTGGATAAGTTACAACTGTTAGGTCTACTTGATATTGATATCTTGTCATAGTCTGGATACGTTATCACGTAAGTTTCTCTCAAATTTGGTGTGTGTTACTAATAGTTACACTTACGTTGTATAGCTTATCACTGTAAGGCCCATTACTGTAGAGAGATTGCTAATATAAGCTACACTTACTATCACTATAAGAATAAGTTTCCATTGCAAAATTAGATAACTGTGGATAGGTTGTCACTGTAGTAACTCTGGATAGATTCACATTGTAAGAGCCAATCTGTCTGTATTTGTAATGCAATGTTCACTTACCCTATATAGGTTACCATTGTAAGGTCCTGTCCACCACATCAACAATGTAGTATTGTGGAACATGCTGTCTGATCCATCAGCGTAATCAGAGAAACAAACATCACCATTAATAATGCGGAATGTTGTCTTTTCACCTACATCTTTCTCAAAACCATCGGTGGGGGCACTGTTGAATCTTACTACAGCATCATGAGAATCTTCAAATGGAAATGCACCTCATTAAATCAAATAAATAAATTTAGCAAACTTCATTAAAATCGTGTTTGCAAAAGTAGTATTGTATCTTCTAAATATTACCTATTTCCTTCCCAAAGCTGCTTCCGCTCATGAAGATGGAGCTGGATACGACGGCACATCGTTCATATCGATACTTTTCATAAATAGATTGTTCTGGGAAGTATTTTGCTAGTCCCATTTCCTTGAACGGTACTGTATCTTGTCCTAGTACAATTGGTAATGCAAGTTTAACTTTACACAGAACGTTATTTTTAGTAAGTGTTCCATCAAACTTCCCAAGTGGATATTTCACTCCATGAGTGTTTAGTAACGGAATAGCGTAACTGTTGTCAAATTGTTTATCATAAGCTTCAATTGATTTTTTCAATTCAGCGTTTCTGAGGTCCGGAAGAGTAATTTTAAATTTTGTACCCGAAATATTGTTCGAATATGTGACAGCTTCAACTTGTATCTGTTTCGCCCTTGTTAAATCTTTAGTAGATTTAGCCCAATCATCTGTGACTTTCTCTTTGCAATTAGTACATGAATACAAGACAAACACGTGAACATCTGGAATTTTTGTGAATTGGTACATAAAATGTACTGCTATAAGTAAAGCAATAACAGCAATAATGCGGACTGGCGAACAGTATTTTTTAATATAGTACTTCATTGCTGTAAAACCAGAGTACGTTGTCAATCCATCAACACGTGTACATCTTATTGGATATCAGGTCAAATAACAATATAGTACATTTTCCCCAGAAGACGTCGCAATCATATTCATCGCAAAATGCATGGTTATATCATCGTTCAAAGGCACATCTGAATTAAAAGTGAATATTATTAAATCATTTGTTAGATTCAAGATTGTAGATAACGAATCATTTTTAATATTCAGTGTGAAGCACATTATAAAGGAACCATGGAATATATTGTCATATAGTAGTTAGCGATGAGAGCGATTTTATGTCTTACTGATAGTGGGAAGTATGTACGATGTGTATGTTGTGTATCACTCTTAGCGATGAGAATGAAGGTTGTCTCATTGTTAGCGATGAAAATGAGTGTTGTGTCTTATTTTTAGCGATGATAATGAATGTTGTGTTTCACTATTAGCAATGAGAATGAATGTTGTGTCTCATTGTTATTGATGAGCATGAATGTTGTGTCTCATTGTTAGCGATGAGAATGAATGTTGTGTATCATCGATAGCGATGAGAATGAATGTTGTTAATCATTGATAGCAATGAGAATGAATGATGTGTCTCATTGTTAGCAATGAGAATGAATGTTGTGTCTCATTGTTAGCAATGAGAATGAATGTTGTGTTTCACTGTTAGCGATGAGAATGAATGCTGTGTCTCATTGTTAGCAATGAGAATGAATGCTGTGTCTCATTGTTATTGATGAGCATGAATGTTGTGTCTCACTGTTAGCAATGAGAATGAATGTTGTGTCTCACTGTTAGCAATGAGAATGAATGTTGTGTCTCATTGTTAGCAATGAGAATGAATGCTGTGTCTCATTGTTATTGGTGAGCATGAATGTTGTGTCTCACTGTTAGCGATGAGAATGAATGTTGTGTCTCATTGTTATTGATGAGCATGAATGTTGTGTCTCACTGTGAGCAATGAGAATGAATGTTGTGTCTCATTGTTAGCAATGAGAATGAATGTTGTGTCTCATTGTTAGCAATGAGAATGAATGCTGTGTCTCATTGTTATTGGTGAGCATGAATGTTGTGTCTCACTGTGAGCAATGAGAATGAATGTTGTGTCTCATTGTTATTGATGAGCATGAATGTTGTGTCTCGTTGTTAGCAATGAGAATGAATGTTGTGTCTCATTGTTCTTGATGAGCATGAATGTTGTGTCTCACTGTTATTGACGAGAATGAATGTTGTGTCTCATTGTTATTGACGAGAATGAATGTTGTGTCTCATTGTTATTGACGAGAATGAATGCTGTGTCTCATTGTTAGCAATGAGAATGAATGCTGTGTCTCATTGTTATTGATGAGAATGAATGTTGTGTCTCACTGTTAGCGATGAGAATGAATGTTGTGTCTCATTGTTATTGATGAGCATGAATGTTGTGTCTCGCTGTTAGCGATGAGAATGAATGTTGTGTCTCATTGTTCTTGATGAGCATGAATGTTGTCTCACTGTTAGCGATGAGAATGAATGCTGTGTCTCATTGTTATTGATGAGCATGAATGTTGTGTCTCATTGTTAGCGATGAGAATGAATGTTGTGTCTCATTGTTATTGATGAGCATGAATGTTGTGTCTCACTGTGAGCAATGAGGATGAATGTTGTGTCTCATTGTTAGCAATGAGAATGAATGTTGTGTCTCATTGTTAGCAATGAGAATGAATGCTGTGTCTCATTGTTATTGATGAGAATGAATGTTGTGTCTCACTGTGAGCAATGAGAATGAATGTTGTGTCTCATTGTTAGCAATGAGAATGAATGTTGTGTCTCATTGTTAGCAATGAGAATGAATGCTGTGTCTCATTGTTATTGGTGAGCATGAATGTTGTGTCTCACTGTGAGCAATGAGAATGAATGTTGTGTCTCATTGTTATTGATGAGCATGAATGTTGTGTCTCGTTGTTAGCAATGAGAATGAATGTTGTGTCTCATTGTTCTTGATGAGCATGAATGTTGTGTCTCACTGTTATTGACGAGAATGAATGTTGTGTCTCATTGTTATTGACGAGAATGAATGTTGTGTCTCATTGTTATTGACGAGAATGAATGCTGTGTCTCATTGTTAGCGATGAGAATGAATGTTGTGTATCATCGATAGCGATGAGAATGAATGTTGTTAATCATTGATAGCAATGAGAATGAATGATGTGTCTCATTGTTAGCAATGAGAATGAATGTTGTGTCTCATTGTTAGCAATGAGAATGAATGTTGTGTTTCACTGTTAGCGATGAGAATGAATGCTGTGTCTCATTGTTAGCAATGAGAATGAATGCTGTGTCTCATTGTTATTGATGAGCATGAATGTTGTGTCTCACTGTTAGCGATGAGAATGAATGTTGTGTCTCATTGTTATTGATGAGCATGAATGTTGTGTCTCACTGTGAGCAATGAGAATGAATGTTGTGTCTCATTGTTAGCAATGAGAATGAATGTTGTGTCTCATTGTTAGCAATGAGAATGAATGCTGTGTCTCATTGTTATTGGTGAGCATGAATGTTGTGTCTCACTGTGAGCAATGAGAATGAATGTTGTGTCTCATTGTTATTGATGAGCATGAATGTTGTGTCTCGTTGTTAGCAATGAGA
Source organism: Saccoglossus kowalevskii (assembly GCF_978046115.1). Taxonomy (NCBI): domain Eukaryota; kingdom Metazoa; phylum Hemichordata; class Enteropneusta; family Harrimaniidae; genus Saccoglossus; species Saccoglossus kowalevskii. Next base: position 42,996,386 of record NC_140641.1, on the reverse strand, counting down.
ATGAATGTTGTGTCTCATTGTTCTTGATGAGCATGAATGTTGTGTCTCACTGTTATTGACGAGAATGAATGTTGTGTCTCATTGTTATTGACGAGAATGAATGTTGTGTCTCATTGTTATTGACGAGAATGAATGCTGTGTCTCATTGTTAGCAATGAGAATGAATGCTGTGTCTCATTGTTATTGATGAGAATGAATGTTGTGTCTCACTGTTAGCGATGAGAATGAATGTTGTGTCTCATTGTTATTGATGAGCATGAATGTTGTGTCTCGCTGTTAGCGATGAGAATGAATGTTGTGTCTCATTGTTCTTGATGAGCATGAATGTTGTCTCACTGTTAGCGATGAGAATGAATGCTGTGTCTCATTGTTATTGATGAGCATGAATGTTGTGTCTCATTGTTAGCGATGAGAATGAATGTTGTGTCTCATTGTTATTGATGAGCATGAATGTTGTGTCTCACTGTGAGCAATGAGGATGAATGTTGTGTCTCATTGTTAGCAATGAGAATGAATGTTGTGTCTCATTGTTAGCAATGAGAATGAATGCTGTGTCTCATTGTTATTGATGAGAATGAATGTTGTGTCTCACTGTGAGCAATGAGAATGAATGTTGTGTCTCATTGTTAGCAATGAGAATGAATGTTGTGTCTCATTGTTAGCAATGAGAATGAATGCTGTGTCTCATTGTTATTGGTGAGCATGAATGTTGTGTCTCACTGTGAGCAATGAGAATGAATGTTGTGTCTCATTGTTATTGATGAGCATGAATGTTGTGTCTCGTTGTTAGCAATGAGAATGAATGTTGTGTCTCATTGTTCTTGATGAGCATGAATGTTGTGTCTCACTGTTATTGACGAGAATGAATGTTGTGTCTCATTGTTATTGACGAGAATGAATGTTGTGTCTCATTGTTATTGACGAGAATGAATGCTGTGTCTCATTGTTAGCAATGAGAATGAATGCTGTGTCTCATTGTTATTGATGAGAATGAATGTTGTGTCTCACTGTTAGCGATGAGAATGAATGTTGTGTCTCATTGTTATTGATGAGCATGAATGTTGTGTCTCGCTGTTAGCGATGAGAATGAATGTTGTGTCTCATTGTTCTTGATGAGCATGAATGTTGTCTCACTGTTAGCGATGAGAATGAATGCTGTGTCTCATTGTTATTGATGAGCATGAATGTTGTGTCTCATTGTTAGCGATGAGAATGAATGTTGTGTCTCATTGTTATTGATGAGCATGAATGTTGTGTCTCACTGTGAGCAATGAGGATGAATGTTGTGTCTCATTGTTAGCAATGAGAATGAATGTTGTGTCTCATTGTTAGCAATGAGAATGAATGCTGTGTCTCATTGTTATTGATGAGAATGAATGTTGTGTCTCACTGTGAGCAATGAGAATGAATGTTGTGTCTCATTGTTAGCAATGAGAATGAATGTTGTGTCTCATTGTTAGCAATGAGAATGAATGCTGTGTCTCATTGTTATTGGTGAGCATGAATGTTGTGTCTCACTGTGAGCAATGAGAATGAATGTTGTGTCTCATTGTTATTGATGAGCATGAATGTTGTGTCTCGTTGTTAGCAATGAGAATGAATGTTGTGTCTCATTGTTCTTGATGAGCATGAATGTTGTGTCTCACTGTTATTGACGAGAATGAATGTTGTGTCTCATTGTTATTGACGAGAATGAATGTTGTGTCTCATTGTTATTGACGAGAATGAATGCTGTGTCTCATTGTTAGCAATGAGAATGAATGCTGTGTCTCATTGTTATTGATGAGAATGAATGTTGTGTCTCACTGTTAGCGATGAGAATGAATGTTGTGTCTCATTGTTATTGATGAGCATGAATGTTGTGTCTCGCTGTTAGCGATGAGAATGAATGTTGTGTCTCATTGTTCTTGATGAGCATGAATGTTGTCTCACTGTTAGCGATGAGAATGAATGCTGTGTCTCATTGTTATTGATGAGCATGAATGTTGTGTCTCATTGTTAGCGATGAGAATGAATGTTGTGTCTCATTGTTATTGATGAGCATGAATGTTGTGTCTCACTGTGAGCAATGAGGATGAATGTTGTGTCTCATTGTTAGCAATGAGAATGAATGTTGTGTCTCATTGTTAGCAATGAGAATGAATGCTGTGTCTCATTGTTATTGATGAGCATGAATGTTGTGTCTCACTGTTAGCGATGAGAATGAATGTTGTGTCTCATTGTTATTGATGAGCATGAATGTTGTGTCTCACTGTGAGCAATGAGAATGAATGTTGTGTCTCATTGTTATTGATGAGCATGAATGTTGTGTCTCATTGTTAGCAATGAGAATGATTGTTGTGTCTCATTGTTCTTGATGAGCATGAATGTTGTGTCTCACCGTTAGCAATGAGATTGAATGTTGTGTCTCATTGTTCTTGATGAGCATGAATGTTGTGTCTCACTGTTAGCAATGAGAATGAATGTTGTGTCTCATTGTTATTGATGAGCATGAATGTTGTGTCTCATTGTTAGCAATAAGAATGAATGGTGTGTCTCACTGTTAGCAATGAGAATGAATGTTGTGTCTCATTGTTATTGACGAGCATGAATGTTGTGTCTCACTGTTATTGATGAGAATTAATGTTGTGTCTCATTGTTATTGGCGAGAATGAATGTTGTGTCTCATTGTTATTGACGAGAATGAATGCTGTGTCTCATTGTTAGCAATGAGAATGAATGATGTGTCTCATTGTTAGCAATGAGAATGAATGATGTGTCTCATTGTTAGCAATGAGAATGAATGTTGTGTCTCATTGTTAGCAATGAGAATGAATGTTGTGTCTCATTGTTAGCAATGAGAATGAATGTTGTGTCTCATTGATAGCGATAAGAATGAATGTTGTGTCTCATTGTTAGCAATGAGAATGAATGTTGTGTTTCATCGATAGCAATAAGAATGAATGTTGTGTCTCACTGTTAGCAATGAGAATGAATGTTGTGTCTCATTGTTATTGATGAGAATGAATGTTGTGTCTCACTGTTATTGATGAGAATGAATGTTGTGTCTCATTGTTATTGATGAGAATGAATGTTGTGCCTCATTGTTATTGATGAGAATGCATGTTGTGTCTCACTGTTAGCAATGAGAATGCATGTTTGTATCACTGTTAGCAATGAGAATGCATGTTTGTATCACTGTTAGAAATGAGAATGCATGTTGTGTCTCACTGTTAGCAATGAGAATGCATGTTTGTATCACTGTTAGCAATGAGAATGCATGTTGTGTCTCACTGTTAGCAATGAGAATGCATGTTTGTATCACTGTTAGCAATGAGAATGAATGTTGTGTCTCACTGTTATTGATGAGAATGAATGTTGTGTTTCATTGTTATTGACGAGAATGAATGTTGTGTCTCATTGTTATTGATGAGAATGAATGTTGTGCCTCATTGTTAGCAATGAGAATGCATGTTGTGTCTCATTGTTAGCAATGAGAATGCATGTTGTGTCTCATTGTTAGCAATGAGAACGCATGTTGTGTCTCATTGTTATCGATGAGAATGAATTATGTGTCTTATTGTTAGCAATGAGAATGAATGTTGTGTCTCATTGTTAGCGATGAGAACGAATGTTGTGTCTCATTTTTATTGATGAGAATGAATGATGTGTCTCACTGTTAGCAATGAGAATGAATGCTATGTCTCATTGTTATTGATAAGAATGAATGTTATGACTCATTGTTAGCGATGAGAATGAATGATGTGTCTCATTGTTAGCGATGAGAATGAGTGTTGTGAACATTGTTATTGATGAGAATGAATGTTGTCTCATTGTTAGCGATGAGAATGAATGTTGTGTCTCATTGTTATTGATAAGAATTAATGTTGTGACCCATTGTTAGCGATGAGAATGAATGATGTGTCTCATTGTTAGCGATGAGAATGAATGATGTGTCTCATTGTTAGCGATGAGAATGAATGTTGTGTCTCATTGCTAGTGATGAGAATGAATGTTGTGTCTCATTGTTATTGATGAGAATGAATGTTGTGTCTCATTGTTATTGATGAGAATGAATGTTGTGTCTCATTGTTAGAGATGAGAATGAATGTTGTGTCTCATTGTTATTGATGAGAATGAATGATGTGTCTCATTGTTATTGATGAGAATGAATGTTGTGTCTCATTGTTATTGACGAGAATGAATGTTGTGTCTCATTGTTATTGACGAGAATGAATGTTGTGTCTCATTGTTATTGACGAGAATGAATGTTGTGTCTCATTGTTATTGACAAGAATGAATGTTGTGTCTCATTGTAATTGACGAGAATGAATGTTGTGTCTCATTGTTATTGACGAGAATGAATGTTGTGTCTCATTGTTAGAGATGTGAATGAATGTTGTGTCTCATTGTTTTTGATGAGAATAAATGTTGTGTCTCATTGTTATTGATGAGAATGAATGTTGTCTCATTGTTAGCGATGAGAATGAATGTTGTGTCTCATTGTTAGCGATGAGAATGAATATTGTATCTCATTGTTAGAGATGTGAATGAATGTTGTGTCTCATTGCTAGCGATGAGAATAAATGTTGTGTCTCATTGTTATTGACGAGAATGAATGTTGTGTCTCATTGTTATTGACGAGAATGAATGTTGTGTCTCATTGTTATTGACGAGAATGAATGTTGTGTCTCATTGTTATTGACGAGAATGAATGCTGTGTCTCATTGTTAGAGATGTGAATGAATGTTGTGTCTCATTGTTTATGATGAAAATAAATGTTGTGTCTCATTGTTATTGATGAGAATGAATGTTGTCTCATTGTTAGCGATGAGAATGAATGTTGTGTCTCATTGCTAGCGATGAGAATGAATGTTGTATCTCATTGTTAGAGATGTGAATGAATGTTGTGTCTCATTGCTAGCGATGAGAATGAATGTTGTGTCTCATTGTTATTGATGAGAATGAATGTTGTCTCATTGTTAGCGATGAGAATGAATGTTGTGTCTCATTGTTAGCGATGAGAATGAATGTTGTATCTCATTGTTAGAGATGTGAATGAATGTTGTGTCTCATTGCTAGCGATGAGAATGAATGTTGTGTCTCATTGTTATTGACGAGAATGAATGTTGTGTCTCATTGTTATTGACGAGAATGAATGTTGTGTCTCATTGTTATTGACGAGAATGAATGCTGTGTCTCATTGTTAGCGATGAGAATGAATGTTGTGTCTCATTGTTAGCGATGAGAATGAATATTGTGTCTCATTGTTAGAGATGTGAATGAATGTTGTGTCTCATTGCTAGCGATGAGAATGAATGTTGTGTCTCATTGTTAGAGATGAGAATAAATGTTGTGTCTCATTGTTATTGATGAGAATGAATGTTGTCTCATTGTTAGCGATGAGAATGGATATTGTGTCTCATTGATAGCAATAAGAATGAATGTTGTGTCTCATTGTTATTGATGAGAATGAATGTTTTGTCTCATTGTTAGCGATGAGAAGGAATGTTGTGTCTCATTGATAGCAATAAGAATGAATGTTGTGTCTCATTGATAGCAATAAGAATGAATGTTGTGTATCATTGTTATTGATGAAAATGTGTCGCATACGACTTGTTTACCACTTCCGTTTGACTGAGAATGTTCTAGAACCGTACTGTGTCTGGGTGGAATTTTTAGAAGCTGGTTGAATAGGTAATAGGACACTGTAGAAGGCAATAGAAGGTAATGGAACATTCTAGAAATTTGTAGTAAGTGCCAGACTCATTATGTATGGTGATGTAATGGTCTATTTATAGACAGTGTGGGTATATATAGGGGAGTTGTTCAGCACTGAGATCAGATCGGAGATCTCGTTGAATTGTATTGGAGTTTAAGTATCTAGTTATTGGAGTAGTGGAGTACTCATCTGTTGGCTCCGTGTTCGTATTTTATCATCGCCGCCAGGGAAGTCTTTTTGTTACTGTTGCCATTTTTTGTATTTGAACCATCAAACCTGTACCATACCAATTACGGTAATATTACGTTGCGTGTGACAGAATGAATGTTGTGTCTCATTGTTAGCAATGAGAATGAATGTTGTGTCTCCTCATTCGTGTACTCTAATGTGGTTGTGTGTACATAACAAACAACTTACACAGAAATGTCCACTGTGGCTGTATCTACACTCAGACTAGTTATACTAGTATGAGGTCTACATAACAATAATGTAAACAGAAATGTATACTGTGGCTATGTCTACATAACAATAATATACACAGAAATGTACACTGTGGCTGTGTCTGCATAACAATAATGTACACAGAAATGTGCACTATGGCTGTGTCTACATAAGAATAATGTACACAGAAATGTACACTGTGGTTGTGTCTGCATAACAATAATATACACAGAAATGTACACTATGGCTGTGTCTACATAACAATAATGTACACAGAAATGTATACTGTGGCTATGTCTACATAACAATAATGTACACAGAAATGTACACTGTGGCTGTGTCTACATAACAATAATATACACAGAAACAAACCTGTGGCTGTGTCTGTGTCTACAGAACAATAATGTACACAGAAATGTACACTATGGCTGTGTCTACATAAAAATAATGTACACAGAAATTTTCACTCTGGCTGTGTCTACATAACAATAATGTACACTGAAATATACACTATGGCTGTGTCTACATAAAAATAATGTATACAGAAATGTACACTATGGCTGTCTACATAACAATAATGTACACAGAAATGTACACTATGGCTGTCTACATAAAAATAATGTATACAGAAATATACACTATGGCTGTGTCTACATAAAAATAATGTACACAGAAATGTACACTATGGCTGTGTCTACATAACAATAATGTACACAGAAATGTACACTATGGCTGTGTCTACATAACAATAATGTACACAGAAATGTACACTATGGCTGTGTCTACATAACAATAATGTACACAGAAATGTACACTATGGCTGTGTCTACATAACAATAATGTACACAGAAATGTACACTATGGCTGTGTCTACATAACAATAATGTACACAGAAACGAACCTGTGGCTGTGTCTACATAACAATAATGTACACAGAAATTTACACAATAATATACACAGAAATGTACACTGTGGCTGTGTCTACATAATAATGTACACAGAAATTTACACTTTGGCTGTGTCTACATAACAATAATATACACAGAAATGTACACTATGGCTGTCTACATAACAATAATGTACACAGAAATGTACACTATGGTTGTGTCTACATAAGAATAATGTACACAGAAATGTACACTGTGGCTGTGTTTACATAACAATAATATACACAGAAATGTACACTGTGGCTGTGTCTACATAACAATAATATACATAGAAATTTACACTATGGTTGTGTCTACATAAGAATAATGTACACAGAAATGTACACTGTGGCTGTGTTTACATAACAATAATATACACAGAAATGTACACTGTGGCTGTGTCTACATAACAATAATATACACAGAAATTTACACTGTGGCTGTGTCTATGTAACAATAATATACACAGAAATGTACACTGTGGCTGTGTTTACATAGCAATAATGTACACAGAAATGTACACTGTGACTGTGTCTACGGAACAATAATGTACGCATAAATGTACACTATGGCTGTGTCTACATAACAACAATGTTCACAGAAATGTACACTGTGGCTGTGTTTACGTAACAATAATGTACACAGAAACGAACCTGTGGCTGTGTTTACTTAACAATAATGTACACAGAAATGTACACCATGGCTGTTCCTACATAACAATAATGTGTACAGAAATGTACACTATGGCTGTGCCTACATAACAATAATGCACACTGAAATGTTCACTATGGCTGTGTCTTCATAACAATAATGTACACAGAAATGTACACTATGGATGTGCCTAGCCAACAATAATGTTCACTGTAATGTAATGTAAGTGTACATACCAGTGAAAGATGAATGTGGTTATAAACCCAAACTTAGTAGCTCGCCATAACGCCTCTACGAGGTTACAGGTTAATGAATAACTACAACAAGTTATATATTAACCCGCTATGGTAGTATACAATGGAAGGGAAATTTCTAGCTCTTCTTGCGCACAATTAATTCTAATTCGTGCATTCTATAAGACTCCTTATATGTATTTCACCACGATATACATCTGTTTAAACATCAAACATGAATGTCAAAGCAATTTCTGAAAGGCTAGAACTAGAAATAGCAGTGGCTAGAAGGTCAATCAGGAATGGAATAACTAATAATAATAATAATAATATTAATGTAGCAGTTAGCGTTCATGATGACACGGTAGATAATCTTTTGCTGATTAATCTATTCTACACAATTATTGCGCGTAACACATTCAGTAGTAATTATTCATGCAATTGCGTGTTACAGTGGAGATTTGTAAGTATGTAGCTATTGTCTGATATACCATATATTAAAACAATATGTCAAACTGATGTTACAAATGCTAGTACCCGTTATGACCACATAATAATAATAGCAAACAATGACACGGTATATGTTATTTCCTAAGACATAATATTATATATATTATATAAGTATACATGCAATAAAAGTGTAACATCCGGTTTCCGTAACACGCTACATTTGCAGAATAGCTTTCCCAGATATATAAATAATGATGGGAATCTTGTAGCAAACATAATTACTATGTACATATAGCTGCATAGTTAAAAAAAGTAAAAATACATGATGCAAATCCTAGTAACCATACATTACTCATGTAGGCTGCAAACAGCGTGAACAAACTTATCTATAGTCTATATAATAAACAAACAAAAATACACAATAGACACAGAGATGAGTGATGTTGACCCAGAGAAATGATTGATATGATGACCCAGAGATGAGTGATGTTGACCCAAAAAATGAGTAATACAATGACCCAGAGATGAGTGATGTTGACCCAGAGAAATGAGTGAAATGATAACCCAAAAATGAGCGACGTTGACCCAGAGAAATGAGTGATATGATGACCCAGAGATGAGTGATGTTGACCCAAAAAATGAGTAATACAATGACCCAGAGATGAGTGATGTTGACCCAGAGGAATGAGTGATATGGCGACCCAGAGATGAGCGACGTTGACCCGGAGAAATGAGTGATATGATGACCCAGAGATGAGTGATGTTGACCCAAAAAATGAGTAATACAATGACCCAGAGATGAGTGATGTTGACCCAGAGGAATGAGTGATATGGCGACCCAGTAATGAGCGACGTTGACCCAGAGAAATGAGTGATATAATGACCCAGAGATGAGTGATGTTGACCCAAAGATGAGCAACGTTGACCCAGAGAAATAAGTTATATGATGACCCAGAGATAAGTGATGTTGACCAAGAGAAATGAGTGATATGATGACCCAGAGATGAGAGATGGGTGATGTTGAGCCAGATAAGTGAGTGATGACCCAGAGATGAGCGACGTTGACCAAGAGAAATGAGTGTTATGATGACCCAGAGATGAGTGATGTTGACCCAAAGATGAGCAACATTGACCCATAGAAATAAGTTACATGATGACCCAGAGATGAGTGATGTTGACCCAGAGAAATGAGTGATATGATGACCCAGAGATGAGTGATGTTGACCCAGCGAAATGAGTAATATGATGACCCAGTAATGAGCGACGTTGACCCAGAGAAATGAGTGATATAATGACCCAGAGATGAGTGATGTTGACCCAAAGATGAGCAACGTTGACCCAGAGAAATATGTTATATGATGACCCAGAGATAAGTGATGTTGACCAAGAGAAATGAGTGATATGATGACCCAGAGATGAGAGATGGGTGATGTTGAGCCAGATAAGTGTGATATGTGATATTTGTTATGGTTGAATATAGATGTGTTTTACTAACTTTGCATCCTATGTCAGGGTCATATCTGTCTCTGACAGTGTACACAATTGGCCAAAATGCAAATGAATCCTGACTTGGCATCTGATCTTAAAAGTAAATTCACAACAGCAAGTCTTGTTAGTTTTCACCAATCCTTTTAGAACAGTTAGAAATAGACAAGCTGTGAGTTATTTTATTACTTAGAACCGATAGACTATTATGAAGGATTGAAATATATTTGGTGAAAGTAAAATTACTGATACGGAAGTACGCTCTTGAGACAATGATGGTGGTGCACTTATGGAAAAATAAATGTGAACTAAAACACTTAAGACATTGTACTTATGTCAATATTCAATTAAACTATGCAAATTCGGTGTTCCATTACAGAGTTAACGGCAATATTACCCCAGGGATACTACACTAGAAAAAGTTAAGTGTAAGCAAATATAAAAACATTAAAATCACCTGGTCCTGAAGGTAAATGATATGCTAAAAACTGTAACGACTTGTTAAATTTTATCGCTGGGTACATATCCAATCATTTGGGATAATTTATCCTCTACATAAAATAAGCCATAAATTATTGTCAATTCTTAAGGATATTCAATACTGTATTTCATCAGAAAGATGTTTACTATAGTTTTGAACATTCGGCTAATAACTTGAACATAATGAAATTATTGTTGTAGCTCAAGCTAGAATTTGTGGGGATGCAGTAGTCAGTACCATAAACAACATGTGTTTATTGCAGCGGATTGTCCAGAAAATCTTTTAAGATAGAGTGGTTGTTTTTAGTGTATTTTTGCGGGGGGGGGGGGGGTAAAGCAGTTCTTCTGAATGCATGATGTGAATAAGGCATGACGATCCATGTGTTCAATTGTCTAAAATTCATGAGGATGACTGGATAAAGTATGCAGTGCATTTCCAGGTTGAAGGAATTCGTCCCATCATGTGATGTCTAGTCAAAAGGTATCCGCGAGTTTGATTTACTAATCGATGTGCTGCGCCGTGGTGCTTAGGTCTACCATTCATCTAATAAACTTGTACTTGCTGGAGTGCATTTGCAGGCAAAACTTGTCGATGCAAGATAGCAGCTTGCATATAATTGGCTAGATCCATGATGAAAGTACTTCACAACGGTCATTTAATTGGCTAGATCCAAGATGGAAGTACTTCATAGAAGTCATTTAGTTGGCTAGATCCAGGATGAAAGTACTTCATAGAGATCATTTAATTGGCTAGATCCAGGATGGAAGTACTTCATAGAGGCCATTTAATTAGCTAGATCCACGATGAAAATACTTCATAGAGGTCATTTAGTTGGCTAGATCCAGGATGGAAGTACTTCATAACGGTCATTTAGTTGGCTAGATCCAAGATGATAGTACTTCATTGAGGTCATTTAGTTGGCTAGATCCAAGATGGAAGTACTTAATAGAGGTCATTTAGTTGGCTAGATCCAGGATGGAAGTACTTCATAGAGGTTATTTAGTTGGATAGATCTAGGATGGAATTACTTCATAGAGGCCATTTAACTGGCTAGATCCACGATGAAAATACTTCTTAGAGGTCATTTAGTTGGCTAGATCCAGGATGGAAGTACTTCATAACGGTCATTTAGTTGGCTAGATCCAAGATGAAAGTACTTCATAGAGATCATTTAATTGGCTAGATCCAAGATATAAGTACTTCATAGAGGTCTTTTAATTGGCTAGATCCAGGATGGAAGTACTTCATAACGGTCATTTAGTTGGCTAGATCCAAGATGGAAGTACTTCATAGAGGCCATTTAATTGACTAGATCCAAGATGGAAGTACTTCATAGAGGTCATTTAGTTGGCTAGATCCAAGATGGAAGTACTTCATAGAGGTCATTTAGTTGGCTAGATCCAAGATGGAAGTACTTTATAGAGATCATTTAGTTGGCTAGATCCAGGATGATAGTACTTGATAGAGGTTATTTAGTTGGCTAGATCCAGGATGGAAGTACTTCATAAAGGTCATTTAGTTGGATAGATCCAGGATGGAATTACTTCATATCGGTCATTTAGTTGGCTAGATCCAGGATGATAGTTCTTCATAGAGGTCATTTAATTGGCTAGATTCAGGATGATAGTACTTCATAGAGGTCATTTAATTGACTAGATCCGAGATGGAAGTACTTCATAGCGGTAATTAAGATGGCTAGATCCAAAATGAAAGTACTTCATTAAGGTCATTTAGTTGGCTAGATCCAGAATGGAAGTACTTCATAACGGTCAATTAATTGACTAGATCCAAGATGGAAGTACTTCATAGAGGTCATTTAGTTGGCTAGATCCAGGATGGCAGTTCTTCATAGAGGTCATTTAATTGGCTAGATTCAGGATGATAGTACTTCATAGAGGTCATATAGTTGGCTAGATCCAAGATGGAAGTACTTCAGAGGTCATTTAATTGGCTAGATCCAGGATGGAAGTACTTCATAGAGGCCATTTAATTGACTAGATCCAAGATGGAAGTACTTCATAGAGGTAATTTAGTTGGCTTTATCCAGGATGAAAGTACTTCATAGAGATCATTTAGTTGGCTAGATCCAGGATGGAAGTACTTCATAGAGGTCATTTAGTTGGCTAGATCCAGGATGGAAGTACTTCATAGAGGTCATTTAGTTGGCTAGATCCAGGACGGAAGTTCTTCATAGAGGTCATTTAGTTGGCTAGATCCAGGATGATAGTACTTCATAACGGTCATTTAGTTGGCTAGATCCAGGATGGAAGTACTTCATAGAGGTCATTTAATTGGCTAGATCCAAGATGGAAGTACTTCATAGAGGTCATTCAATTGACTAGATCCAAGACGGAAGTACTTCATAGAGATCATTTAGTTGGCTAGATCCAGGATGATAGTACTTCATAACGGTCATTTATTTGGCTAGATCCAGGATGGAGGTACTTCATATAGATCATTTAATTGGCTAGATCCAAGATGTAAGTACTTCATAGAGGTCATTTAGTTGGCTAGATCCAGGATCATAGTACATTATAGAGGTCATTTAGTTGCTAGATGCAAGTACTTCATAGAGATCATTTAATTGGCTAGATTCAGGATGATAGTACTTCATAGAGGTCATTTAGTTGGCTAGATCCAAGATGGAAGTACTTCATAGAGGTCATTTAGTTGGCTAGATCCAGGATGGAAGTACTTCATAGAGGTCGTTTAGTTGGCTCGTTCTTCATAGTTCTTCATTTAGTTGGCTAGATGCAAGTACTTCATAGAGGCCATTTAATTGGCTAGATCCAGGATGGAAGTACTTCATAGAGGTCATTTAGTTGGCTAGGTCCAGGATGGAAGTACTTCATAGAGGCCATTTAATTGGCTAGATCCAGGATGGTGGTACTTCATAGAGGTCATTTAGTTGGCTAGATCCAGGATGGCACTTCTTCATAGAGGTCATTTAGTTGGCTAGATCCAGGATGGAAGTACTTCATAGAGCAATTTAATTGGCTAGATCCACGATGAAACTACTTCATAACTGTCATTTAGTTGGCTAGATCCAGGCTGATAGTACTTCATAGAGACCGTTTAATTGGCTAGATCAAGAATGGAAGTACTTCATAGAGATCATTTAATTGGCTAGATCCAGGATGGAAGAACTTCATAGAGACCATTTAGTTGGCTAGATCCAGGATGGAAGTACTTCATAGAGGTCATTTAGTTGGCTAGATCCTGGATGGAAGTACTTCATAGAGGTCATTTAGTTGGCTAGATCCAGGATGGCAGTTCTTCATAGAGGCTATTTAATTGGCTAGATCCAGGATGGAAGTACTTCATAGAGGTCATTTAGTTGGCTAGATCCAGGATGGAAATACTTCATAGAGGCTATTTAATTGGCTAGATCCAGGATGGAAGTACTTCAGAGGTCATTTAATTGGCTAGATCCAGGATCATAGTACTTTATAGAGGTCATTTAGTTGGCTAGATTCAGGATGATAGTACTTCATAGAGGTCATTTAGTTGGCTAGATCCAAGATGATAGTACTTCATAGAGGTCATTTAGTTGGCTAGATCCAAGATGGAAGTACTTCATAGAGGTCATTTAGTTGGCTCGTTCTTCATAGTTCTTCATTTAGTTGGCTAGATGCAAGTACTTCATAGAGGTCATTTAGTTGGCTAGATCCAGGATGGCAGTTCTTCATGGAGGGCATTTAGTTGGCTAGATCCAGGATGGAAGTACTTCATAGAGGCTATTTAATTGGCTAGATCCAGGATGGAAGTACTTCAGAGGTCATTTCGTTGGCTAGATGCAAGTACTTCATAGAGATCATTTAATTGGCTAGATCCAGGATGGAAGTACTTCATAGAGGTCATTTAGTTGGCTAGATCCAAGATGATAGTACTTCATAGAGGTCATCTAGTTGGCTAGATCCAAGATGGAAGTACTTCATAGAGGTCATTTAGTTGGCTCGTTCTTCATAGTTCTTCATTTAGTTGGCTAGATGCAAGTACTTCATAGAGGTCATTTAGTTGGCTAGGTCCAGGATGGAAGTACTTCATAGAGGCCATTTAATTGGCTAGATCCAGGATGGTGGTACTTCATAGAGGTCATTTAGTTGGCTAGATCCAGGATGGCACTTCTTCATAGAGGTCATTTAGTTGGCTAGATCCAGGATGGAAGTACTTCATAGAGCAATTTAATTGGCTAGATCCACGATGAAACTACTTCATAACTGTCATTTAGTTGGCTAGATCCAGGCTGATAGTACTTCATAGAGACCGTTTAATTGGCTAGATCAAGAATGGAAGTACTTCATAGAGATCATTTAATTGGCTAGATCCAGGATGGAAGAACTTCATAGAGACCATTTAGTTGGCTAGATCCAGGATGGAAGTACTTCATAGAGGTCATTTAGTTGGCTAGATCCTGGATGGAAGTACTTCATAGAGGTCATTTAGTTGGCTAGATCCAGGATGGCAGTTCTTCATAGAGGCTATTTAATTGGCTAGATCCAGGATGGAAGTACTTCATAGAGGTCATTTAGTTGGCTAGATCCAGGATGGAAATACTTCATAGAGGCTATTTAATTGGCTAGATCCAGGATGGAAGTACTTCAGAGGTCATTTAATTGGCTAGATCCAGGATCATAGTACTTTATAGAGGTCATTTAGTTGGCTAGATTCAGGATGATAGTACTTCATAGAGGTCATTTAGTTGGCTAGATCCAAGATGATAGTACTTCATAGAGGTCATTTAGTTGGCTAGATCCAAGATGGAAGTACTTCATAGAGGTCATTTAGTTGGCTCGTTCTTCATAGTTCTTCATTTAGTTGGCTAGATGCAAGTACTTCATAGAGGTCATTTAGTTGGCTAGATCCAGGATGGCAGTTCTTCATGGAGGGCATTTAGTTGGCTAGATCCAGGATGGAAGTACTTCATAGAGGCTATTTAATTGGCTAGATCCAGGATGGAAGTACTTCAGAGGTCATTTCGTTGGCTAGATGCAAGTACTTCATAGAGATCATTTAATTGGCTAGATCCAGGATGGAAGTACTTCATAGAGGTCATTTAGTTGGCTAGATCCAAGATGATAGTACTTCATAGAGGTCATCTAGTTGGCTAGATCCAAGATGGAAGTACTTCATAGAGGTCATTTAGTTGGCTCGTTCTTCATAGTTCTTCATTTAGTTGGCTAGATGCAAGTACTTCATAGAGGCCATTTAATTGGCTAGATCCAGGATGGAAGCACTTCATAGAGGTAATTTAGTTGGCTAGATCCAGGATGGAAGTACTTCATAGAGGTCATTTAGTTGGCTAGATCCAGGATGGCAGTTCTTCATAGTGGTCATTTAGTTGGCTAGATCCAAGATGGAAGTACTTCATAGAGGCCATTTAATTGGCTAGATGCAGGATAATAGTACTTCATAGAGGTCATTTGGTTGGCTAGATCCAAGATGGAAGTACTTCAGAAGTCATTTAATTGGCTAGATCCAGGATGATAGTATTTCATAGAGGTCACTTAGTTGGCTAGATCCAGGATGGAAGTACTTCATAGAGGTTATTTAGTTGGATAGATCTAGGATGGAATTACTTCATAGAGGCCATTTAACTGGCTAGATCCACGATGAAAATACTTCTTAGAGGTCATTTAGTTGGCTAGATCCAGGATGGAAGTACTTCATAACGGTCATTTAGTTGGCTAGATCCAAGATGAAAGTACTTCATAGAGATCATTTAATTGGCTAGATCCAAGATATAAGTACTTCATAGAGGTCTTTTAATTGGCTAGATCCAGGATGGAAGTACTTCATAACGGTCATTTAGTTGGCTAGATCCAAGATGGAAGTACTTCATAGAGGCCATTTAATTGACTAGATCCAAGATGGAAGTACTTCATAGAGGTCATTTAGTTGGCTAGATCCAAGATGGAAGTACTTCATAGAGGTCATTTAGTTGGCTAGATCCAAGATGGAAGTACTTTATAGAGATCATTTAGTTGGCTAGATCCAGGATGATAGTACTTGATAGAGGTTATTTAGTTGGCTAGATCCAGGATGGAAGTACTTCATAGAGGTCATTTAGTTGGATAGATCCAGGATGGAATTACTTCATATCGGTCATTTAGTTGGCTAGATCCAGGATGATAGTTCTTCATAGAGGTCATTTAATTGGCTAGATTCAGGATGATAGTACTTCATAGAGGTCATTTAATTGACTAGATCCAGGATGGAAGTACTTCATAGCGGTAATTAAGATGGCTAGATCCAAAATGAAAGTACTTCATTAAGGTCATTTAGTTGGCTAGATCCAGAATGGAAGTACTTCATAACGGTCAATTAATTGACTAGATCCAAGATGGAAGTACTTCATAGAGGTCATTTAGTTGGCTAGATCCAGGATGGCAGTTCTTCATAGAGGTCATTTAATTGGCTAGATTCAGGATGATAGTACTTCATAGAGGTCATATAGTTGGCTAGATCCAAGATGGAAGTACTTCAGAGGTCATTTAATTGGCTAGATCCAGGATGGAAGTACTTCATAGAGGCCATTTAATTGACTAGATCCAAGATGGAAGTACTTCATAGAGGTAATTTAGTTGGCTTTATCCAGGATGAAAGTACTTCATAGAGATCATTTAGTTGGCTAGATCCAGGATGGAAGTACTTCATAGAGGTCATTTAGTTGGCTAGATCCAGGATGGAAGTACTTCATAGAGGTCATTTAGTTGGCTAGATCCAGGACGGAAGTTCTTCATAGAGGTCATTTAGTTGGCTAGATCCAGGATGATAGTACTTCATAACGGTCATTTAGTTGGCTAGATCCAGGATGGAAGTACTTCATAGAGGTCATTTAATTGGCTAGATCCAAGATGGAAGTACTTCATAGAGGTCATTCAATTGACTAGATCCAAGACGGAAGTACTTCATAGAGATCATTTAGTTGGCTAGATCCAGGATGATAGTACTTCATAACGGTCATTTAGTTGGCTAGATCCAGGATGGAAGTACTTCATAGAGGTCATTTAATTGGCTAGATCCAAGATGGAAGTACTTCATAGAGGTCATTCAATTGACTAGATCCAAGATGGAAGTACTTCATAGAGATCATTTAGTTGGCTAGATCCAGGATGATAGTACTTCATAACGGTCATTTATTTGGCTAGATCCAGGATGGAGGTACTTCATATAGATCATTTAATTGGCTAGATCCAAGATGTAAGTACTTCATAGAGGTCATTTAGTTGGCTAGATCCAGGATCATAGTACATTATATAGGTCATTTAGTTGCTAGATGCAAGTACTTCATAGAGATCATTTAATTGGCTAGATTCAGGATGATAGTACTTCATAGAGGTCATTTAGTTGGCTAGATCCAAGATGGAAGTACTTCATAGAGGTCATTTAGTTGGCTAGATCCAGGATGGAAGTACTTCATAGAGGTCATTTAGTTGGCTCGTTCTTCATAGTTCTTCATTTAGTTGGCTAGATGCAAGTACTTCATAGAGGCCATTTAATTGGCTAGATCCAGGATGGAAGTACTTCATAGAGGTCATTTAGTTGGCTAGGTCCAGGATGGAAGTACTTCATAGAGGCCATTTAATTGGCTAGATCCAGGATGGTGGTACTTCATAGAGGTCATTTAGTTGGCTAGATCCAGGATGGCACTTCTTCATAGAGGTCATTTAGTTGGCTAGATCCAGGATGGAAGTACTTCATAGAGCAATTTAATTGGCTAGATCCACGATGAAACTACTTCATAACTGTCATTTAGTTGGCTAGATCCAGGCTGATAGTACTTCATAGAGACCGTTTAATTGGCTAGATCAAGAATGGAAGTACTTCATAGAGATCATTTAATTGGCTAGATCCAGGATGGAAGAACTTCATAGAGACCATTTAGTTGGCTAGATCCAGGATGGAAGTACTTCATAGAGGTCATTTAGTTGGCTAGATCCTGGATGGAAGTACTTCATAGAGGTCATTTAGTTGGCTAGATCCAGGATGGCAGTTCTTCATAGAGGCTATTTAATTGGCTAGATCCAGGATGGAAGTACTTCATAGAGGTCATTTAGTTGGCTAGATCCAGGATGGAAATACTTCATAGAGGCTATTTAATTGGCTAGATCCAGGATGGAAGTACTTCAGAGGTCATTTAATTGGCTAGATCCAGGATCATAGTACTTTATAGAGGTCATTTAGTTGGCTAGATTAAGGATGATAGTACTTCATAGAGGTCATTTAGTTGGCTAGATCCAAGATGATAGTACTTCATAGAGGTCATTTAGTTGGCTAGATCCAAGATGGAAGTACTTCATAGAGGTCATTTAGTTGGCTCGTTCTTCATAGTTCTTCATTTAGTTGGCTAGATGCAAGTACTTCATAGAGGTCATTTAGTTGGCTAGATCCAGGATGGCAGTTCTTCATGGAGGGCATTTAGTTGGCTAGATCCAGGATGGAAGTACTTCATAGAGGCTATTTAATTGGCTAGATCCAGGATGGAAGTACTTCAGAGGTCATTTCGTTGGCTAGATGCAAGTACTTCATAGAGATCATTTAATTGGCTAGATCCAGGATGGAAGTACTTCATAGAGGTCATTTAGTTGGCTAGATCCAAGATGATAGTACTTCATAGAGGTCATCTAGTTGGCTAGATCCAAGATGGAAGTATTTCATAGAGGTCATTTAGTTGGCTCGTTCTTCATAGTTTTTCATTTAGTTGGCTAGATGCAAGTACTTCATAGAGGCCATTTAATTGGCTAGATCCAGGATGGAAGCACTTCATAGAGGTAATTTAGTTGGCTAGATCCAGGATGGAAGTACTTCATAGAGGTCATTTAGTTGGCTAGATCCAGGATGGCAGTTCTTCATAGTGGTCATTTAGTTGGCTAGATCCAAGATGGAAGTACTTCATAGAGGCCATTTAATTGGCTAGATGCAGGATAATAGTACTTCATAGAGGTCATTTGGTTGGCTAGATCCAAGATGGAAGTACTTCAGAAGTCATTTAATTGGCTAGATCCAGGATGATAGTATTTCATAGAGGTCACTTAGTTGGCTAGATCCAGGATGGAAGTACTTCATAGAGGTTATTTAGTTGGATAGATCTAGGATGGAATTACTTCATAGAGGCCATTTAACTGGCTAGATCCACGATGAAAATACTTCTTAGAGGTCATTTAGTTGGCTAGATCCAGGATGGAAGTACTTCATAACGGTCATTTAGTTGGCTAGATCCAAGATGAAAGTACTTCATAGAGATCATTTAATTGGCTAGATCCAAGATATAAGTACTTCATAGAGGTCTTTTAATTGGCTAGATCCAGGATGGAAGTACTTCATAAGGGTCATTTAGTTGGCTAGATCCAAGATGGAAGTACTTCATAGAGGCCATTTAATTGACTAGATCCAAGATGGAAGTACTTCATAGAGGTCATTTAGTTGGCTAGATCCAAGATGGAAGTACTTCATAGAGGTCATTTAGTTGGCTAGATCCAAGATGGAAGTACTTTATAGAGATCAGTTAGTTGGCTAGATCCAGGATGATAGTACTTGATAGAGGTTATTTAGTTGGCTAGATCCAGGATGGAAGTACTTCATAGAGGTCATTTAGTTGGATAGATCCAGGATGGAATTACTTCATATCGGTCATTTAGTTGGCTAGATCCAGGATGATAGTTCTTCATAGAGGTCATCTAATTGGCTAGATTCAGGATGATAGTACTTCATAGAGGTCATTTAATTGACTAGATCCGAGATGGAAGTACTTCATAGCGGTAATTAAGATGGCTAGATCCAAAATGAAAGTACTTCATTAAGGTCATTTAGTTGGCTAGATCCAGAATGGAAGTACTTCATAACGGTCAATTAATTGACTAGATCCAAGATGGAAGTACTTCATAGAGGTCATTTAGTTGGCTAGATCCAGGATGGCAGTTCTTCATAGAGGTCATTTAATTGGCTAGATTCAGGATGATAGTACTTCATAGAGGTCATATAGTTGGCTAGATCCAAGATGGAAGTACTTCAGAGGTCATTTAATTGGCTAGATCCAGGATGGAAGTACTTCATAGAGGCCATTTAATTGACTAGATCCAAGATGGAAGTACTTCATAGAGGTAATTTAGTTGGCTTTATCCAGGATGAAAGTACTTCATAGAGATCATTTAGTTGGCTAGATCCAGGATGGAAGTACTTCATAGAGGTCATTTAGTTGGCTAGATCCAGGATGGAAGTACTTCATAGAGGTCATTTAGTTGGCTAGATCCAGGACGGAAGTTCTTCATAGAGGTCATTTAGTTGGCTAGATCCAGGATGATAGTACTTCATAACGGTCATTTAGTTGGCTAGATCCAGGATGGAAGTACTTCATAGAGGTCATTTAATTGGCTAGATCCAAGATGGAAGTACTTCATAGAGGTCATTCAATTGACTAGATCCAAGACGGAAGTACTTCATAGAGATCATTTAGTTGGCTAGATCCAGGATGATAGTACTTCATAACGGTCATTTAGTTGGCTAGATCCAGGATGGAAGTACTTCATAGAGGTCATTTAATTGGCTAGATCCAAGATGGAAGTACTTCATAGAGGTCATTCAATTGACTAGATCCAAGATGGAAGTACTTCATAGAGATCATTTAGTTGGCTAGATCCAGGATGATAGTACTTCATAACGGTCATTTATTTGGCTAGATCCAGGATGGAGGTACTTCATATAGATCATTTAATTGGCTAGATCCAAGATGTAAGTACTTCATAGAGGTCATTTAGTTGGCTAGATCCAGGATCATAGTACATTATAGAGGTCATTTAGTTGCTAGATGCAAGTACTTCATAGAGATCATTTAATTGGCTAGATTCAGGATGATAGTACTTCATAGAGGTCATTTAGTTGGCTAGATCCAAGATGGAAGTACTTCATAGAGGTCATTTAGTTGGCTAGATCCAGGATGGAAGTACTTCATAGAGGTCATTTAGTTGGCTCGTTCTTCATAGTTCTTCATTTAGTTGGCTAGATGCAAGTACTTCATAGAGGCCATTTAATTGGCTAGATCCAGGATGGAAGTACTTCATAGAGGTCATTTAGTTGGCTAGGTCCAGGATGGAAGTACTTCATAGAGGCCATTTAATTGGCTAGATCCAGGATGGTGGTACTTCATAGAGGTCATTTAGTTGGCTAGATCCAGGATGGCACTTCTTCATAGAGGTCATTTAGTTGGCTAGATCCAGGATGGAAGTACTTCATAGAGCAATTTAATTGGCTAGATCCACGATGAAACTACTTCATAACTGTCATTTAGTTGGCTAGATCCAGGCTGATAGTACTTCATAGAGACCGTTTAATTGGCTAGATCAAGAATGGAAGTACTTCATAGAGATCATTTAATTGGCTAGATCCAGGATGGAAGAACTTCATAGAGACCATTTAGTTGGCTAGATCCAGGATGGAAGTACTTCATAGAGGTCATTTAGTTGGCTAGATCCTGGATGGAAGTACTTCATAGAGGTCATTTAGTTGGCTAGATCCAGGATGGCAGTTCTTCATAGAGGCTATTTAATTGGCTAGATCCAGGATGGAAGTACTTCATAGAGGTCATTTAGTTGGCTAGATCCAGGATGGAAATACTTCATAGAGGCTATTTAATTGGCTAGATCCAGGATGGAAGTACTTCAGAGGTCATTTAATTGGCTAGATCCAGGATCATAGTACTTTATAGAGGTCATTTAGTTGGCTAGATTCAGGATGATAGTACTTCATAGAGGTCATTTAGTTGGCTAGATCCAAGATGATAGTACTTCATAGAGGTCATTTAGTTGGCTAGATCCAAGATGGAAGTACTTCATAGAGGTCATTTAGTTGGCTCGTTCTTCATAGTTCTTCATTTAGTTGGCTAGATGCAAGTACTTCATAGAGGTCATTTAGTTGGCTAGATCCAGGATGGCAGTTCTTCATGGAGGGCATTTAGTTGGCTAGATCCAGGATGGAAGTACTTCATAGAGGCTATTTAATTGGCTAGATCCAGGATGGAAGTACTTCAGAGGTCATTTCGTTGGCTAGATGCAAGTACTTCATAGAGATCATTTAATTGGCTAGATCCAGGATGGAAGTACTTCATAGAGGTCATTTAGTTGGCTAGATCCAAGATGATAGTACTTCATAGAGGTCATCTAGTTGGCTAGATCCAAGATGGAAGTATTTCATAGAGGTCATTTAGTTGGCTCGTTCTTCATAGTTCTTCATTTAGTTGGCTAGATGCAAGTACTTCATAGAGGCCATTTAATTGGCTAGATCCAGGATGGAAGCACTTCATAGAGGTAATTTAGTTGGCTAGATCCAGGATGGAAGTACTTCATAGAGGTCATTTAGTTGGCTAGATCCAGGATGGCAGTTCTTCATAGTGGTCATTTAGTTGGCTAGATCCAAGATGGAAGTACTTCATAGAGGCCATTTAATTGGCTAGATGCAGGATAATAGTACTTCATAGAGGTCATTTGGTTGGCTAGATCCAAGATGGAAGTACTTCAGAAGTCATTTAATTGGCTAGATCCAGGATGATAGTATTTCATAGAGGTCACTTAGTTGGCTAGATCCAGGATGGAAGTACTTCATAGAGGTTATTTAGTTGGATAGATCTAGGATGGAATTACTTCATAGAGGCCATTTAACTGGCTAGATCCACGATGAAAATACTTCTTAGAGGTCATTTAGTTGGCTAGATCCAGGATGGAAGTACTTCATAACGGTCATTTAGTTGGCTAGATCCAAGATGAAAGTACTTCATAGAGATCATTTAATTGGCTAGATCCAAGATATAAGTACTTCATAGAGGTCTTTTAATTGGCTAGATCCAGGATGGAAGTACTTCATAACGGTCATTTAGTTGGCTAGATCCAAGATGGAAGTACTTCATAGAGGCCATTTAATTGACTAGATCCAAGATGGAAGTACTTCATAGAGGTCATTTAGTTGGCTAGATCCAAGATGGAAGTACTTCATAGAGGTCATTTAGTTGGCTAGATCCAAGATGGAAGTACTTTATAGAGATCATTTAGTTGGCTAGATCCAGGATGATAGTACTTGATAGAGGTTATTTAGTTGGCTAGATCCAGGATGGAAGTACTTCATAGAGGTCATTTAGTTGGATAGATCCAGGATGGAATTACTTCATATCGGTCATTTAGTTGGCTAGATCCAGGATGATAGTTCTTCATAGAGGTCATTTAATTGGCTAGATTCAGGATGATAGTACTTCATAGAGGTCATTTAATTGACTAGATCCGAGATGGAAGTACTTCATAGCGGTAATTAAGATGGCTAGATCCAAAATGAAAGTACTTCATTAAGGTCATTTAGTTGGCTAGATCCAGAATGGAAGTACTTCATAACGGTCAATTAATTGACTAGATCCAAGATGGAAGTACTTCATAGAGGTCATTTAGTTGGCTAGATCCAGGATGGCAGTTCTTCATAGAGGTCATTTAATTGGCTAGATTCAGGATGATAGTACTTCATAGAGGTCATATAGTTGGCTAGATCCAAGATGGAAGTACTTCAGAGGTCATTTAATTGGCTAGATCCAGGATGGAAGTACTTCATAGAGGCCATTTAATTGACTAGATCCAAGATGGAAGTACTTCATAGAGGTAATTTAGTTGGCTTTATCCAGGATGAAAGTACTTCATAGAGATCATTTAGTTGGCTAGATCCAGGATGGAAGTACTTCATAGAGGTCATTTAGTTGGCTAGATCCAGGATGGAAGTACTTCATAGAGGTCATTTAGTTGGCTAGATCCAGGACGGAAGTTCTTCATAGAGGTCATTTAGTTGGCTAGATCCAGGATGATAGTACTTCATAACGGTCATTTAGTTGGCTAGATCCAGGATGGAAGTACTTCATAGAGGTCATTTAATTGGCTAGATCCAAGATGGAAGTACTTCATAGAGGTCATTCAATTGACTAGATCCAAGACGGAAGTACTTCATAGAGATCATTTAGTTGGCTAGATCCAGGATGATAGTACTTCATAACGGTCATTTAGTTGGCTAGATCCAGGATGGAAGTACTTCATAGAGGTCATTTAATTGGCTAGATCCAAGATGGAAGTACTTCATAGAGGTCATTCAATTGACTAGATCCAAGATGGAAGTACTTCATAGAGATCATTTAGTTGGCTAGATCCAGGATGATAGTACTTCATAACGGTCATTTATTTGGCTAGATCCAGGATGGAGGTACTTCATATAGATCATTTAATTGGCTAGATCCAAGATGTAAGTACTTCATAGAGGTCATTTAGTTGGCTAGATCCAGGATCATAGTACATTATAGAGGTCATTTAGTTGCTAGATGCAAGTACTTCATAGAGATCATTTAATTGGCTAGATTCAGGATGATAGTACTTCATAGAGGTCATTTAGTTGGCTAGATCCAAGATGGAAGTACTTCATAGAGGTCATTTAGTTGGCTAGATCCAGGATGGAAGTACTTCATAGAGGTCATTTAGTTGGCTCGTTCTTCATAGTTCTTCATTTAGTTGGCTAGATGCAAGTACTTCATAGAGGCCATTTAATTGGCTAGATCCAGGATGGAAGTACTTCATAGAGGTCATTTAGTTGGCTAGGTCCAGGATGGAAGTACTTCATAGAGGCCATTTAATTGGCTAGATCCAGGATGGTGGTACTTCATAGAGGTCATTTAGTTGGCTAGATCCAGGATGGCACTTCTTCATAGAGGTCATTTAGTTGGCTAGATCCAGGATGGAAGTACTTCATAGAGCAATTTAATTGGCTAGATCCACGATGAAACTACTTCATAACTGTCATTTAGTTGGCTAGATCCAGGCTGATAGTACTTCATAGAGACCGTTTAATTGGCTAGATCAAGAATGGAAGTACTTCATAGAGATCATTTAATTGGCTAGATCCAGGATGGAAGAACTTCATAGAGACCATTTAGTTGGCTAGATCCAGGATGGAAGTACTTCATAGAGGTCATTTAGTTGGCTAGATCCTGGATGGAAGTACTTCATAGAGGTCATTTAGTTGGCTAGATCCAGGATGGCAGTTCTTCATAGAGGCTATTTAATTGGCTAGATCCAGGATGGAAGTACTTCATAGAGGTCATTTAGTTGGCTAGATCCAGGATGGAAATACTTCATAGAGGCTATTTAATTGGCTAGATCCAGGATGGAAGTACTTCAGAGGTCATTTAATTGGCTAGATCCAGGATCATAGTACTTTATAGAGGTCATTTAGTTGGCTAGATTCAGGATGATAGTACTTCATAGAGGTCATTTAGTTGGCTAGATCCAAGATGATAGTACTTCATAGAGGTCATTTAGTTGGCTAGATCCAAGATGGAAGTACTTCATAGAGGTCATTTAGTTGGCTCGTTCTTCATAGTTCTTCATTTAGTTGGCTAGATGCAAGTACTTCATAGAGGTCATTTAGTTGGCTAGATCCAGGATGGCAGTTCTTCATGGAGGGCATTTAGTTGGCTAGATCCAGGATGGAAGTACTTCATAGAGGCTATTTAATTGGCTAGATCCAGGATGGAAGTACTTCAGAGGTCATTTCGTTGGCTAGATGCAAGTACTTCATAGAGATCATTTAATTGGCTAGATCCAGGATGGAAGTACTTCATAGAGGTCATTTAGTTGGCTAGATCCAAGATGATAGTACTTCATAGAGGTCATCTAGTTGGCTAGATCCAAGATGGAAGTACTTCATAGAGGTCATTTAGTTGGCTCGTTTTTCATAGTTCTTCATTTAGTTGGCTAGATGCAAGTACTTCATAGAGGCCATTTAATTGGCTAGATCCAGGATGGAAGCACTTCATAGAGGTAATTTAGTTGGCTAGATCCAGGATGGAAGTACTTCATAGAGGTCATTTAGTTGGCTAGATCCAGGATGGCAGTTCTTCATAGTGGTCATTTAGTTGGCTAGATCCAAGATGGAAGTACTTCATAGAGGCCATTTAATTGGCTAGATGCAGGATAATAGTACTTCATAGAGGTCATTTGGTTGGCTAGATCCAAGATGGAAGTACTTCAGAAGTCATTTAATTGGCTAGATCCAGGATGATAGTATTTCATAGAGGTCACTTAGTTGGTTAGATGCAAGTACTTCATAGAGGTCATTTATTTGGCTAGATCTAGGATGATAGTACTTCATAGAGGTCATTTGGTTGACTAGATCCAAGATGGAAGTACTTCAGAAGTCATTTAATTGGCTAGATCTAGGATGATAGTACTTCATAGAGGTCATTTAGTTGGCTAGATCCAAGATGGAAGTACTTCATAGAGGTCATTTAGTTGGCTAGATCCAGAATGATAGTACTTCATAGAGGTCATTTAGTTGGCTAGATCCAAGATGGAAGTACTTCATAGTGGTCATTGAATTGGCAAGATCCAGGATGGAAGTACTTCATAGAGGTCATTTAGTTGGCTAGATCTAAGATGGAAGTACTTCATAGAGGTCATCACTGGTGGGCCATTTTGAATCAGAACTTGAAACAAATTGATAGTAATTAACAAGTGTCACATGAAGTGCAATGTCGTTGCAATCAGCCAAAGAATGTCAGAGTTATGGCGAAAGAACTGCATTCATTGTGAAATAGAATGAAAGAAATGCTTGATTTTTACGATTTTTTCAAAATTAAAACAATGGTAGTTTGGCCATCTGATCGTCAAACATATTGATGTGCATATGTATAATATGTATGATGCAGTTTGAATGTAAACGATCCAGGAATGTCTAAGATATAGGTCAAACTGCACAAATGCACAAAAGCTCCCGCTTGCTGACGGTGTCCGGACAGAGAATAAAAAAACATCCAGTATATAAGGAATATTTAATATGGTGACATAGAGATATGTGATATGACCCAGGGGTATTTTATGATGAACCAGAGACATGATAACATGCGATATGATGATCTGGAGATGTTTAATATAACAAACCAATGACATGTAATACGACCCAGGGACATATAAGATGACCCAGATCAGAGACATGATACTCGAAGAATGTGATATGATAACCTTGAGACATATGATAGAATGATCCACGTACACCTACAAAAAATTGATGAAACTCTGCAAATAGAAGTGTGAATAGAATCATGGGAAGAAACAGTGTGCATTGTCGTGTGATAACTGTCATAAAGGTGAATGACAGGTCATACTTGTTTACAACTCTGGAAGATTTGGAATCTATCAGGTGTGCTTGTGATTTCCATAAAAAAGGATGTTTACAATCTACTGACTTTCTTACATGAGTGCCTGCATGCTATCATGAGACAGCTGCTAGCAAGACTACATTCTGATTGGCTCCTGTGGAAACCCAGGTGGTGTACCTGAAACTGGGCCATTTAGGCCCTATAAATAGGCTAGATTGAGGACAGTTGTTGTCGACCATTTCAATAATGAGTACTCTGAGTGTTGTTGTGATATTGTTATACAGGCTTCACTCATCATTCTGTGAGACTTGTAAGAACTACTCTGCGATCTCCTGCTATCAGCGGTGCCCCCAGAATAACAGTGTTCCTATGCAAGCAAGGCTCTTGTATCTCTTCGTTGTTGTGTTGCAGAAGCCATTGACTGTCATCAATTTCCACATCCTGGAACTGTGAGTTATCACCAATGAACACTTACCCTAGACAATCCTTTATTTTAGTGAATTTATTCTTTGTTTTATTTGTTTGTTATTATTTTGAGAAGTATTAAAGTCAGGAGCTTTAATTTGATATTTTGGTGTGTGAGTATTTCTCTTCTTCAACTAGTGTCTTGTCTACCCCATTCTAGCAGTGAAAGATTGCCCTGTCCAGTTTGCGGTGGGTGTCCCTCTCAATATCAATAAGCAGTCCTTACAGTGTGACAGCTAAATACTTTATTTATTACAGGGAAACCAAAATTTGGGATGTAAATCCCACATGATATCCAAGGGAGTGAGGAACAGCATTTAAAAAAAACTATTTGTTATATACTGTACATAAAATAACTTAGAATATAGTTTATTGAAAAGTGACATACACCTCCCTCCTTCAAAATTACAACTAATCTATTGACAATAATTACAAAAATAAATGCTATCACATGCTGACGTATCCAAAACTAAAAAAAACAAAGATCTAAGATTAATAAAACAATATCATATTAAAAAATATAATACACTTACAAAAAACTATTAAAACTAGCATTGAAATGCTAACATGAAAGTTACTTCTGGAGTTGTATGTATTCTTGAGTCAAATAAATAACTTTAACATTAAAATACATATTTTCCGTGCAGTAGTAGCTGTGTCTAGCAAAGAAATATCATACAGAGATTTTACTACGTTATTTCACATCACAATGACAATGTAGCAGTATTTAAATTGGAAACATCAGGTTACAAATAACTTTCAAACTGAACAATTGGTCTAAAGGTCAACAATTAGTTTAACATTTTCAGTACCAGTTTCCTCTTCTACAAATGCACAAAAAAGTCAAGTTTCTTTCTTTCTTTCAGAAGATTAGAACAAAAATAACCAAAAATGTTTGAGAAAAAAATTTAAATTGACTCAAATTTTGTCTTATGACTCTAAAATTTGAATTTATTTCCAGAAATATTGAATATAAGACAAAAGTGCAGACAAATTTGGGTGAGAAAGTCTGGTGGTGAAAATGCTAAAGAGGAGAAATATAGAGAAATTGTTCATAAGAAAAAATGAACAGCTACTTCCTGTTATTCTGCAATCTGCACTTTCTGAATTTGCTTTGGTTTTGTTTCAGAACCGTGGAGCTGTATACCTTCCTTGTTACTGTACTGAATAATCCTAGTTAAAATAACTGGACATTTTTAAAATTCTTAACAAGTTTGTGCATTCCTTAGCCCATGCTAACCACCATTTCCTCCTGTGCATGAATGCAATTGGGTTTATCTGATATGCAAACATATGGAATCAGCTTAAATCTTATCCCGTACTTTGTGTAGCGTGACTTTATCTAAACATAGTAACAACTATAAAGAGCTGCATAAATTAAATATTATTTCTTGAAGAAGTAACCTATTTAAAATAAATTCTGTCAAATCACAAACCCGAACTGTGGTTCATCTACATATATTGACAAATTACACAAATTGCTTGTAAACTTCAAACATCACAAGAAGCACTGATTCCCAACCCTCTTTGCATGTTTACCAGTTTTACGTTGTACCATCATGAATTCAACTTTACTCTTGAATTCGTCAATATTGATGTAACATCCCTGTCAAAAGAAATCATGAAACATTAATTTTTAGGCACGTCAAAACATGTCTGGGATTTTTATATGTATTTTATGCACACTTACTGAGATAAGTTAGAAACAATACTGAACAATTTTTGATGAAAATCAATATTTTAAAACTAGTTCTGAACTAGTTTGTTGAATATAGCCGTATGTTTCAGATTATTCTTGATAACATCTCTTAGATCATCAGTTTATTTTCAAATCTTACTTTCAATAAAATTGTAATCAAACTACAAAAGTAGATACATTTCCCTTACAAATATATTGATATTACAATTGTCAATGTTGTAAATTTCCCTCATTGTATAATGCCTAATAACACAGTAAAATTCTTGTGACCTTGACCCTGGATGATCATAACAAAATTCAACTATTGTGACCATGTCCTAAATGTTTTTAATAACAAACCTGGAAATATCGTGTTCCACCGTTCAATATAAACTCTTTCCTTGCATGAAGAATACGTCGATTATTAAAAAGAACACACTCTCCCACCTTTAACTTGTACTCTACCTGTAAATATTAATTAATAGAATTCAATTAATCCCATAGTTGTGAGCATAGTAGAGATGGTAATAAGTTGTGTTAGGAGTTAAAAAGCCATGCATGGCACAGTCCCTGTTAGTTATCAAATTTAAGATATATAGTTTTGTTTATAGTAATATAGTTGGAACATAAACATGTCAAAAGTATGGATCCAGAAGATGATTATGATGAATTTTTAACATTAAAATGATTGACATCGTGTATCAAATTGTCAAACGAGTACTTGTCCATATTGACAAATATTGCTTTTGAACAGCATCAATTATAACAAAATGGCCACCAGTCTGCCATTTTGAATACATCTTTATATCTATAACATGATGTAAAACGAATATATAAAATTTGAACATAATCAGTCAAAGCATATCAGAGATATTGAATCTGAAAAATAAAATGACGTGCATCAAGGTCCCATAATGTCCAATGTATGCACTAAAATCCATCCATAAATGCTTAATTTTGATGATTTTTTAGCACAAAAATGGCCGCCATTCAGTCATCTTGAATCAGATTGTTAAACAAATTGATGTGCATATGTATAATACCATGTATGATGTATGTGTGAAGTTTGAATGTGATTGGTCCAAATTCTAAGATACAGGTCCGAACGCACGGACGGTAGCACAGATGCACAAAGGTCAAAACATAAGTCCCTGTTTACGGACTACGTCCGAATGGGGACTAGAAAGATTCTGGTACAATGTGTTGTATTCTCCGGTAGGGTTCACAGAAATGTAAGATGACACATACATCAAGGAACGTTAAGTTTTTTTTCAGAATTCGCTTGACAATAATAATTTCCATGCATGTTTTACATAAAAACTTAAAATTTTATTTAAATATAGCAAATTATTAGAATATATTTAATTAATTAGTTTTTTTAAATGAATCAAGTGCGGAAGATAACATGAATGATTCTTCATAGTACTAAGTTGAACCAGAGTATGTGAAACCTGATCCGTGTTGATACAGAGCATGGACATGAAAATAGTTGTCAAAATAATGTTGAGAAAATAGTGCCACCAAAACATTCCCCTGGAGGATTGGTTTTGGCGATCTCCCAAACTATGGTCCATTATCCAAAACATCACCCAGAAAGATATGGTAAATATGTAACACAAACCTGTAAGTTGCATTCATGTAAAAATTGTGAGAATTTGTGATAAGCATCATAATAAGGTTGGACATCCTCCTGTCAAAAAAAAGGTTAAAATGATTAACTAAATCAAAGAAAGCTTAGAAAGAACTCCCGTGTGCTGAGAGTTTTGGAGACACATTAAAAATTAATTCAAAATTACTTATACTTGAGATATTGATGGAATAGCTGAAAACTAATTATGCAAATAAGGTAACTAATATGAACAGATTTAAGTGTAAAACTAACAAGTCATTGTCAATGACACGTCCCCGTTCCGTTCATATTTGAGTGACATATACATTCAAAGCAGATCATGACCGAAATGCACCTGCATATGTACAACACATTGTGCTAAATCTGAACAAAATCCATCCATGCATGACTGAGATCCGGTTCTGGAATTGTGAAAATACGTGATTTTGATGCATTTTCGGCCTTAAAATGGCCATCATTCCGCTATTGTTAAGCAGATCATGAAACAAATGCACATATCTATTTGTGACATGATGTACCATGTGTGTGTAAAGTTTGAACTTGATCAATCCAGACATGTCTTGGATACGGATCCAGAACTGAATTCTTTAACAAAATGGCCGCCAGTCGGCCATTTCGAACTTGATCCGAAAAAAAAAAAGACGTGCATCAAGGTCCTATTATGTTTAATGTATGTACCAAATTTGAACAAAATCCATCCATGCATAACTGAGATACGGGTCCGGAATGGTGAAAATGTGCGATTTCAATGCATTTTCGACCTTAAAGCGGCCCCCATTTGGCTATTGTTAATGAGATCATGAAACAAATGCACATACATATTTGTGACATGATGTACCTTGTGTGTGTGAAGTTTGAACTCGATCAATCCAAGCATGTCTCAGATACGGATCCAGAACTGAATTCTTTAAAACAAAATGGCCGCCAGTTGGCCATTTCGAACCCGATCCAAAAAAAAATGACGTGCATCAAGGTCCTATTATGTTTAATGTATGTACCAAATTTGAACAAAATCCGTCCATGCATAACTGAGATCCGGGTTCGGAATGGTGAAAATGTGCGATTTTGATGCATTTTCGGCCTTAAAATGGCCGCTATTCGGCTATCGTTAATCGGATCATGAAAAAAATGCATGTGCATATGTCCCATATAATGTGTGATGTATGAGTGAAGTTTGAACTTAATCGGTCCATGCATGTTCGAGATACAGGTGATCACGGACGGACGGACGCACGGACGGACGCACGAACGGACGCACACAGGGCAAAACATAAGTCCCCGTTTTCGGACTGCGTCCGAACGGGGACTAATAAGGTCTGCACAATGTACCAAGTTTCATTGAAATGTGATTAGAACCAAAAAAATATTAATTATTATGCTAATTAGAGAATTAATATGAACAGATTTTAATCCAAAATTAATCAGACTGTTTATTGTCCTAGAGCATTTATGTACCAAGTTTTATTCAAATGTGATGATCAATACTTGAGATATCAGTATTAATTAATTATGTTAATTAGGTGATTAAGAAGCATAAATATTTATCAAAAACTAATATGGTGCATAGTCTTAGGTTCATTGAAATGTGATGGGTACTCTTTAAAAGTTTCATTGAAATCCAATGAGTGGTTTTTAGACATAGAACAGCAAAAAATTAACTAATTATGCAAATTAGGTAATTAATAGGCACAATTATTTATTCCAAAATTAATCAGGTCTCTGCATAGTCCTAGAATATCTATGTCGCAAGTCTCATTGAAATGTGATGATTAGTACTTGAGATATCAGGTGAAAAGCTGAAAATTAACTAATTATGCTAATAAGGTGATTAATATGCACAAATATTTACCCCAAAACTAATTAGGTCTCTGTACAGTCCTCAAGTAACTATGTACTAAGTTTCATTGAAACATGATCATTACTACTCGAAATAACAAAAGCTGAAAATTAATTAATTAATATGCAAATTAGGTAATTAATATGTACTGATATTACCTTAAAAACTATCAGGTATGTGCAGTGTCATATGACACCTATGTACCAAGTTTTATTGAAATGTTATGATTAGTACTTGAGATATCAGTGGAAAAGCCGAAAATTGATTAATCATTATGTAAATTAGGTAATTAATAATATTAACAGATTTTTACCCAAAACTAATCAAATCTGAGCATTAGTTCAGAGCATCCATGTGCCAATTTTCATTGAAATCCAATGAGTGGTTCTTCAAAAATCAGTGGAACAGTCATAGAACAGCTTAAAATTAGTTAATTACCATGCAAATTAGGTAATTAATATTCATAGATTTTTACCCAAAACTAATAAAATCTGCGCACTAGTTCAGAGCATCCATGTGCCAAATTTCATCAAAATCCAATAAGTGGGTCTTCAGATATCAGTGGAACAGTCTTGGAACAGCTAAAAATCGGCTAATTATCATGCAAATAAGGTAATTAATATTCATAGATTTTTACCAAAACCTAATCAACTCTGCGCATTATCCCAGAGCATCTATGTACCAAGTTTCACCAAAATTTGATTAGTGGTTCTTGAGATAATGGTGGAACAAAAAAAGTGACATACAGTCAAAACTCGTTAATACGAACTCGGTTACAACGAAATACCGGTTACAACGAACGAACACCAAAGTCCCGTTTGAAAATCCATTATCCCTATGGTAATTGACAACGCTTAGAACGAACTCGTTTATTACGAAAACCCGCTTAGTACGAAAGGATTTTCTCTGAAAAACAATGGTCTGTAACACCTATAGCGAACATTTCATTCGCTCAAACAGCTGCGAAATCCTAAAACGAACCGCCAAATACACGGTGTTACGCTTCCGCTGTTGGCAGTGGGCTTGAGCTGTGCAGCGTAAAATAAAAACAATGTAGCCATTCACTGGGCGTGAAAATCTTTTGTGTACGTGACTTCCAGTGTCTAGTCACTTTCGACGCCCTTGCTGCTCGAGTTTTTAATTTTAAGATTCACAATAAAAAAGTGTGAAGCATGAACGCTGTAAATTTTAGATAAATTACGGCGACTACGAGTGAGATGCCAGTTTCCGTCCTGACTTCAAAATGTCAACTCGTGTCAAACGGCGTGCCTTGTCGTTGGACTGTAAAGTCCAAATGATCAAAGCGATTGAGTCGGGCATTCGTCACGGCGATGTCTGTCGAAAATTTGATGTTAAACCCAGTACACTGTCAACGATTTTAAAGAAAAAAACTGATGTTTTGAAGATGTTCGAACACAACAAAATTGAGCCGTGCCGGAAGCGAATGCAGTTTTCAGCAGTCGACGACGTTGAGCAGGCATTGCTGAAATGGTTTACCAGTGCCCGTTCTATGAATGTCTTAATCAGCGGTCCTATCCTCCAGGCAAAGGCCGAAGATTTAGGACAGAGAATGAAGCATTCCGAATTCAACATTTGTATTTTCCATTTTAATATTATTTTAATAAACATGACAACGTTTATTTCAATACTATTTGTGTGTTTTTAATGCTTGGTCTAGTGTTTAAAATGGCGCCATAGTTTTGTTTACCCTGACTTATGGTAATTAGTTTGTTTCTGTAAAGCGCCCTCTAGTGGTGATCGGTTATTACGAACACCGGTTATAACGAATATATTCACCTGGGGCCTTGATATTCGCACTAACGAGGTTTGACTGTACATACATACATACATACATACATACATACATACATACAGACAGGGTAACTGCAAAGACTCCCTTTTGTGCTTCGCACACGGGAGTCAATAAATGCAGAGGTTAAGTAATACTATCAAAGTACATATTTTCAACTTGTAGTACTGTCAAATCTGTATTACAATCCGTGGCTTCTATTAAAATAGTACAATGCAACAGAGGGGATGCGGCTTCTATTAGAGCATCTACACATATGAGAAATGGTGAATTTTTGGTTCTCAATTGTTAAAAAAAAATGGGTGCGACTTCTATTAGTAATGCTGCTTCTAATACAGATTTTACGGTAATAATTTAGTGAGAGAAATCCCAAAATGCTAGTTTTAGTTAGCTAGCACAGTTTGTGAGAAGTGTTGGAATGTGATGTAAATGCAGACATTGTTCAAATAAGATATACATTCATAATACATTCAAACATATCCATATGTGTTTGACTTATGACTAGATTGATACCACCAGTAACTCACTTCAGCCACTTGCAATGGGGCTTCAAATGGAGGTGCCCAAAAAACACCAATAACCTATCAAGATAAAAATATTTCAAATAATGTGTTTTATATTTGGTGAAAAAATATATATCATAATTTGGAGCTGTCATAATAAAACAACATAATAAATAGGAATAATTAAAGTCTTAATTGGATGTAATTTGTTCATACCCAGACAATATGAACTGTCAATCTTTCACCAGACACACAATCAGATTACGTTTTGATTACAATTTATGAAATACATAGCAGCATTGACATTGTACTCTTATTTCAGTGGGATTAAAAAAACATATGTTTATATAGATTGGTTGTTGTACAACCATACCTCAGTGACAAGTGACCAGATGATCAATTTCAAAATAGCTCCACCGTCTTTGAATACCGTCTTTTTCAAGACAATGAATGTGGTTTACAATAATATATTAGCTATTTGTCATGGTTAGTGTTACCATAATGTTCTTGCCACATCACAACCATTTAAATTGCATTTGTCTGTTGCTATAGCAATAGTAATTGTTTTTTAGTCTTGTTAGAAATCTGACAGCAGTTCACCAAACACTTTTGCATTCTAAGTATCAGAGCAATTGTGTTGGTAGTTTTTAATCATTTTTAACAAAAATTACAACTATGTTTACTGAAACTACGAAATTAGATCTAAAAATGAATAAATGTTGTACCTGTCCCTGTGGATTGAGTGTAATATGAGGTCTTTTGTACTTCATATGCACTGGCCAATCCCTGAAAAATATACATGGTTATCATACACATCCACGTATTATAATATACTACATACCCAAAATCATAGCATATTATCCACCTATCATAGCGTATTATCCGCCTATCATAGCGTATTATCCGCCTATCATAGCGTATTATCCGCCAATCATAGCGTATTATCCGCCAATCATAGCGTATTATCCGCCAATCATAGCGTATTATCCGCCAATCATAGCATATTATCCGCCAATCATAGCGTATTATCCGCCAATCATAGCGAATTATCCGCCAATCATAGCGTATTATCCGCCAATCATAGCGTATTATCCACCTATCATAGCGTATTATCCACCTATCATTGCGTATTATCCACCTATCATTGCGTATTATCCACCAATCATTGCGTATTATCCACCAATCATTGTGTATTATCCACCAATCATTGTGTATTATCCACCAGTCAATGCGTATTATCCATCAATCATTGCGTATTATCCACCAATCATTGCGTATTATCCACCAATCATTGCATATTATCCACCAATCATTGCACATTATCCACCTATCATTGTGTATTATCCACCAATCTTTGTGTATTATCCACCAATCTTTGTGTATTATCCACCAATCTTTGTGTATTATCCACCAATCTTTGTGTATTATCCACCTATCATTGTGTATTATCCACCAATCTTTGTGTATTATCCACCTATCATTGTGTATTATCCACCTATTATTGTGTATTATCCACCAATCATTGCGTATTATCCACCTATCATTGCGTATTATCCACCTATCATTGCGTATTATCCACCAATCATTGCGTATTATCCACCAATTATTGCGTATTATCCACCAATCATTGCGTATTATCCACCTATCATTGCGTATTATCCACCTATCATTGCGTATTATCCACCTAACATTGCGTATTATCCACCTATCATTGCGTATTTTCCACCTATCATTGTGTATTTTCCACCAATCATTGTGTATTATCCACCTATCATTGTGTATTATCCACCAATCATTGTGTATTATTCACCTATCATTGTGTATTATCCACCTATCATTGTGTATTATCCACCAATCATTGTGTATTATCCACCAATCATTGTGTATTATCCACCAATCATTGTGTTTTATCCACCAATCATTGTGTATTATACACCTATCATTGTGTATTATCAACCTATCATTGTGTATTATCCACCTATTACAGTGGACTACCAATCTATTATCTACCTATTAATGAATTATCTACCATTATATATACCATATACTACCTGTATATCATATATGTAATATCTACAGCTACATGTAAATATCATAGTGCAGTATCCATTTATAATGATGTACTACCTACTTGTATTATAGTGTATAACCAGTGTATATACTGCAGTGTATATACTGTTAATTAATCCTAAGATACAACCCACCTATCATAGTGTATTTTCTGAAAGGAAGCAGGTATTCGAACCAGTGAATCAAAGTGGTGTGGAAATTCCTCTTGAAACAACTTCGCAGCTTGGAATGAATCAATAAACATATTTTCACCACCCTCAACTTCTGGATCAAATCTAAAATATACAAGCCATGCATGGCACAGTCCCAGTTAGTTATCGAATTTAAGATATATAGTTTTGTTTATAGTAATATAGCTGGAACATAAACATGTCAGGAATATGATTATGATGATTTTTTAACATTAAAATGATTGATATTTGTATCTGATCGTCAAATGAGTATTGAGAGATATTGGAACAGCATTAATTAAAACAAAATCAGCCACAAAATCAGCCATTTTGAATACATGTATAATGAATATATAAAATTCAAAGTCAAAGCATGTCAGAGATATGGCACTAGAGCTGCATTTATTAATACAAAATGGCCACCAGTCGACCATTTTAAAAATAAAATGACGTGCATCAGGAACCCATGTCTAATGTATGTACCAAATTTGAACAAAATTCATCCATAAATGCCAGAAATGCTTGACATTTGATGATTTTTTCACACAAAAATGACCACCATTCGGCCATTTTGAATAGGATTGTCAAACCAATATATCTGTATATCTATGACATGATCTATAATGAATATTTAAAATTTGAACATAATCAGTCTAAGCAAGTCAGAGATATGGCACTAGAACCACATTCATTAAAACAAAATGGCTGCCAGTCGGCCATTTTGAATCTTACATGTATCTGAAAAACAAAATGATGTGCATCAAGGTCCTATAATGTCCAACGTATATACAAGGTTTGAACAAAATCCATCTGTAAACAACTGTGAAATGCTTGATCTTGATGATTTTTAGCACAAAAATAGCCACCATTCGGCCATTTTTAATAGGATCGTCAAACCAATATATCTGTATATCTATGACATGACCTATAATGAATATTTAAAATTTGAACATAATCAGTCAAAGCAAGTCAGAGATATGGCAATAGAACAACATTCATTAAAACAAAATGGCCGCCAGTTGGCCAGTTTTAATCTTATCTGAAAAACAAAATGATGTGCATCAAGGTCCTATAATGTTTAACGTATATACCAATTTTGAACAAAATCCATCTGTAAACAGCCGAAAAATGCTTGATTTTGATGATTTTTAGCACAAAAATGACCGCCATTCGGCCATCTTGAATTGAATCATGAAACAAATTGACGTGCATATGTATAATATCATGTATGATGTATGTATGAAGTTTGATTGTGATTGGTCCAGGCATTTCTAAGATACACACGAACACACTTACGCACGGAAGTATCAAGGTCAGAACATAAATCCCCGTTTTCGGACTGCATCTGAACGGGGACTAACAAGCAATGCATGGCACAATCCCATTAGTTATCAAATTTAAGATGTATAGTTTTGTTTATAGTAATATCGTTGGGACATAAGAATGTCAGAGATATGGATCCAGAAGCTTATGCTTGATTATGATTTTTAAAATTAAAATGATTGACATTCAGTCATCTTGTATCTGATCATCAAACAAGTACTTGTCCATAATGAGATATTGCTCTGCATTAATTAAAACTAAATGGCTACTGGTCGTCCATTTTGTAAACATCCGTATATCTATAACATGATGTATAATACACACACAGACGTACACATGAACACACACAAAGAGGTCAATCCTTAAGTCTCCGAATCCGAATGAGGACTAACAAAATAAAACCATGAAGTGCACATGTGCTTGATGCAGGAATTCTGTGAATATTTAATATATTTAACTAGATTTTTATCTCACTTCATTTTATGTTATCACATATCTCAACATTATATCACACCTATCCATGAACTCAATAAAGGAATCATTCATACATCTGTATAAAGACAGGGTATAACACTTCCAAGGGCAACAATATAGCGATTGCTATTGTGAAAGTGTGAATTATTTACCTTAAACAATGAAGTAACTGTAACCCAGGTGGTGATTCATAATACACTAAATCCATATGAAATGGTATTTTGGCTGTAGAGTACGCCACATTGATAGGTTGTGGCTTTGATACCACATCAAAAATCTACCAAAAACAAACAAATATATATCAAGCATAAGCTACATCCTGTTACATGCCAGTTTACTCATAGGAGACAACAGAGGTTGTGATGATTTGAATACTCGGCTAAGTATTCATGACAGGAAGACATGACAGGAAGACAGCATGTGGTTGTGATGATTTGAATACCGAGTGAGATGACAGGAAGACAGCAGAGGTTGTGATGATTTGAATGCCGGGTGATATGATAGGAAGACAACAGAGGATGTGATGATTTGAATGCCGAGTAAGATGACAGGAAGACAACAGAGTTTGTAATGATTTGAATGCCAGGTACGATGACAGGAAGACAACAGAGGTTGTGATGATTTGAATACCCAGGTGAGATGAAAAGAAGACAGCAGAGGTTGTGATGATTTGAATACCCAGGTGAGATGAAAAGAAGACAACAGAGGTTGTGATGATTTGAATACCCGGGTGAGATGACAGGAAGACAACAGAGTTTGTAATGATTTGAATGCCCAGGTGAGATGACAGGAAGACAACAGAGGTTGTGATGATTTGAATACTCGGGTAGATGACAGGAAGACAACAGAGAATGTGATGATTTGAATGCCTGGCTGAGGCGACAGGCAGACAACAGAGGTTGTGATGATTTGAATGCCAGGTACGATGACAGGAAGACAACAGAGGTTGTGATGATTTGAATACCCGGGTGAGGTGACAGGAAGACAGCAGAGGTTGTAATGATTTGAATGCCCAGGTGAGGTGACAGGAAGACAGCAGAGGTTGTAATGATTTGAATGCCCGGGTGAGGTGACAGGAAGACAGCAGAGGTTGTAATGATTTGAATGCCTGGGTGAGATGAAAAGAAGACAACAGAGGATGTGATGAATTGAATACCCAGGTGAGATGACAGGAAGACAACAGAGGATGTGATGATTTGAATGCCAGGTACGATGACAGGAAGACAAAAGAGGTTGTGATGATTTGAATGCCTGGGTGAGGAAACAGGAAGACAGCAGAGGTTGTAATGATTTGAATGCCCGGGTGAGGTGACAGGAAGACAGCAGAGGTTGTAATGATTTGAATGCCCGAGTGAGATGAAAAGAAGACAACAGAGGATGTGATGATTTGAATACCCAGGTGAGATGACAGGAAGACAACAGAGGATGTGATGATTTGAATACCAGGTACGATGACAGGAAGACAAAAGAGGTTGTGATGATTTGAATGCCTGGGTGAGGTGACAGGAAGACATCAGAGGTTGTAATGATTTGAATGCCCGGGTGAGGTGACAGGAAGACAGCAGAAGTTGTAATGATTTGAATGCCCGGGTGAGATGAAAAGAAGACAACAGAGGTTGTGATGATTTGAATGCCCGGGTGAGATGAAAAGAAGACAACAGAGGATGTGATGATTTGAATACCCGAGTAAGATGACAGGAAGACAACAGAGGATGTGATGATTTGAATGCCAGGTACGATGACAGGAAGACAACAGAGGATGTGATGATTTGAATACCCAGGTGAGATGACAGGAAGACAACAGAGGATGTGATGATTTGAATACCAGGTACGATGACAGGAAGACAAAAGAGGTTGTGATGATTTGAATGCCTGGGTGAGGTGACAGGAAGACAGCAGAGGTTGTAATGATTTGAATGCCCGGGTGAGGTGACAGGAAGACAGCAGAAGTTGTAATGATTTGAATGCCCGGGTGAGATGAAAAGAAGACAACAGAGGATGTGATGATTTGAATGCCAGGTACGATGACAGGAAGACAACAGAGGTTGTGATGATTTAAATACCCAGGTGAGGTGACAGGAAGACAGCAGAGGTTGTAATGATTTGAATGCCCGGGTGAGGTGACAGGAAGACAACAGAGGTTGTGATGATTTGAATGCCCGGGTGAGGTGACAGGAAGACGGCAGAGGTTGTAATGATTTGAATGCCAGGTACAATGACAGGAAGACAGCAGAGGTTGTGATGATTTGAATACCCGGGTGAGGTGACAGGAAGACAACAGAGGTTGTGATGATTTGAATGCCTGGGTGAGGTGACAGGAAGACAGCAGAGGTTGTGATGATTTGAATGCCCGGGTGAGGTGACAGGAAGACAGCAGAGGTTGTGATGATTTGAATGCCCGGGTGAGGTGACAGGAAGACAGCAGAGGTTGTAATGATTTGAATGCCAGGTACGATGACAGGAAGACAGCAGAGGTTGTGATGATTTGAATACCCGGGTGAGGTGACAGGAAGACAACAGAGGTTGTAATGATTTGAATACCCGGGTGAGATAACAGGAAGACAACAGAGTTTGTAATGTTTTGAATGCCTGGATGAGATGACAGGAAGACAACAGAGGTTGTGATGATTTGAATGCCGGGTGAGATGACAGGAAGACAACAGAGGTTGTGATGATTTGAATGCCGGGTGAGATGACAGGAAGACAACAGAGGTTGTGATGATTTGAATGCCTTGATAAGATGACAGGAAGACATCGGAGGTTGTGATGACTTGAATGGAAGAAAACAGAATTTCCCTGTCTAAAACACACTTGCTGGAAGTATAATTTAAGTATAATTATTTTATACTCAAAGTATACTTAGTGAATGACATATATTTTGAGTATACCTAATACCAGTACTGTTGGTTGAATCTAGTTGAAAATTACTATCCAATTATACTTACATTGGACTTTCCATCCAACTGCTATTAGATAGCAATTGTTAAAAAATAAGAATAATTTGTGTATACTTTA
This sequence comes from Saccoglossus kowalevskii, assembly GCF_978046115.1. Lineage (NCBI taxonomy): Eukaryota > Metazoa > Hemichordata > Enteropneusta > Harrimaniidae > Saccoglossus > Saccoglossus kowalevskii. The sequence goes on along the minus strand of NC_140641.1, from coordinate 42,953,876 downwards.
ATTGTACTTAGTTTGGACTTCATTATTTGATATTAATTATTTGTTTGTGAGATTGGAAAACCCATTTGATGAATTTAGAATTTTGTATATCGTTTGAGTATGTTCTTATTTCTATGTTTTAAAACATATGGATATCTACAAATCCAAAATAAGTACCAATATTTCAGAAGAACATAGTACTGTTTTCTAAATTACTGTAAATTCTTATCCATAACACTATGGACTAGTCTTTGATTTTACAGTCATTATTTTTTTTATTCAGACAACTAACAGAAGAAAAATCCCAATTACAGACATTAAAACATACAGTATAATATTAAAACACAACATATGTATACTTGATAGTAACGGCAAAGTTCCACAATTTGACAACAAAGCTTTTACAATTTGACAGCAAAGTTCCACAATTTGACGACAAAGTTCCACAATTTGACGGCAAAGTTCCACAATTTGACGGCAAAGTTCCACTATTTGACAGCAAAGTTCCACTATTAGACAATGAACCATCACTGGTTGCAACTTGTGGAAATACCACTAATCACCTTCCATACCAAATTATTAATATCATAATGGAGATAATCCACCTTATATCTACTTTAAACCGTGTTTTCTTCTCGAAGCCCTAAACAGTATTCAAGTTTGTCTCACATACGATGTCACTGGCTGAAATTTGGAGTAGACGTTTTACATCTATTGGTGTGTAAGGTGAGGCATACAATACATAAGACCCAGAATTATAGCTAAAGAGTTGACCACAAGAAACCCAGGGGGCATTGAATTAAAAATCAAAGCAAGCTTACAATGAACTCCCATATTGACATATAAAATATTAATTAGCCTTCCAAACAAGAAGCTTGGCACCTCATATTTGTCTGCATCAAAGCAATATATCACATTGTACAATCATTAATTATTATGTTACATGGATGTTGGATTAAAACACAACTCTATACAGGGTTGTGATTTAATTGCGTTTAATTAAATAAAAATGCAACAAAGTAGAAACAACATCATGAGACTTAACATAAAAATGTTTAGGGTTAGTAAAGGGGGTAGAGGTATGGTACAGTTATTATATAAACTACACTGTACATTATCCTTTTACTAATCCTAAACTATGCAAATTTAATATAAAGTATGTTTTCCAAAGACTATAAAAAACTTCCTTTGTAGTTGCGTATGTCCTCAAAAAATGGTACACATCTGTATTTGAGTCATCAAAGCATATAGTACACACAGACAGCGTTAACACAAAAACTCCCATTGTGTGCTAAAGAAATGAGAGTCAAAAACACTAGTACACTAAAACAGTACAGCAGTGAATGAATACATACCATGCTATATATGGTATTCTGTATTGGAGCTATCAGTTCAGCTATCTGTCAACAAAATTACATCATGGATTAAAATCTACAAGTGAATCATCAATTATTCTTAAACTTTTATTAAAACAAGCAGTCTCTGAGAAGTCTACCAAAGGTGCATATACACCAAGTATTAAACAATTCAGACTAATTGTAGTTTTCAAGGAGAAGTCAAAAAAGTAAAAGGTTGACAAGGACGCCAACATCTATCATAAAATAGCTCAGTGAAGCCAAATATATGTTTTCCTACCATTATTTTTCTAATTGCCTTTTGTATTTAAAAATTGTCTGTTTACTAGTACATGTAAGTTTGCATATTAAATATCTGGTCACAGCATGGAAGGTAGAGGGACAGGAGAGAGGACGGTGTTGTTCTCCCATGTTCCATGACTTTGATTTAATTATTGCTTAACATTCCCATAATGCGAATATATGAATAATGAGTTTTTCTAAAATAACAGTTTCTTGTAAAATAATATTCTATCCCAATAACAAGTTTCCATGATCCTACTAGGCTCCTAGCACCATAGTTCATACACAATGCATATTTAAAAGACAGTTTGTAACAAAATCGTGAAGCCAGCAAAACTATTGCGTTAAAATCACGTATGTCAGAGATATGGCTCCAGAATAGTATTTGTTAAAAATGTTTGCCAAACGGTCACTTTGAAACTGATCTGAAAAACAAAATGATGTGCATCAAGGTCTTACTGTGTCCAATGTATGTACCAGGTTCCAACAAAAACCATCATACACGACCAAGACCTGGCTTTATACAAAAGTGAAATGCTTGATTTTGATGAATATTAGGCATAAAAATTGCAGCCATTTGGCCATCTTGAATGAATGTGATATGGATCCCTAGATATATGATGTGATCAGCCGAAATATGTACAGGTTACCATGAACACACACACAAACGAACAATTGGACACAGACGTCAATTCATAAGTCCATGTTTTAAGACTGTGTTCAAACTAGCAAGCAAGCAAGCAAGCAATCAAAAATGCGAGCCATAAATGAGCGACAGGAAAGTACACATGGGAGCTAAATATTGAGGTATATATTAGGGTTACCTTGGAAACAGACTTTGACTCTGATGGCACATCAGTTACTATGACGATACCAAGATCATTTGTTGAACTTAGAAAACTAGGTAAAAAACAGAGAATGATCATTATATATTGAGGGTGTGTTGAGGGTACTGGTAAGGAAAATAAAAATGAAATACAAGTCCATGAAACAAAATAACTTGTTTGCTAATATGGCTTTGCTCTTTGAATTTGAAAACATAGAAAAACGAACTAGTAATGTTATAACTTAGTCTAAGATTATTAATATGAATAAATTTTTTCACTAAATTAATCATATACCTATGAACAAAGTTTCATTGAAATCTGTTGAGTAGTTTCTACTTAAGATGTCCGTGGAAAAGCTACAAATTATGTAAATTAGGTGTCAATTGAGTTCAGAGTTGTACAAAAACTTCTGAACAAATATTCTTTTATTTTCAAACAGATTTGAAAGGCCGCTGTGTTTGCAATGCAAGATTTGCTACAAGTGTGGGACAAGAGGTAAGTAAACACACAATATGATAATAACCATTTGATGTTACCCAAACCATTGAGCAATTCCAGTATTAACATGTAGCACAACGCTTATCATCCAAAGAGAGATGGAATTGACAGTACATTACTATAAGCTGGCTCTAGTTATTATGAAAATTAGTTATTTAATCTTGTGATATCAGTGGAACAGACACAATCACACACAATCAAATATTTCAGAAATGAATGAAAATAACGGTATAGTGAATCAATTCTGACCAACAATTTTGATGAAGTAGGTGATTTAGGTTTGAAATGAGAAAATTCTCAAAACATAGCAAACCACAATGATTATGGCTGGGAGATAAAGACCTGACTTAATCAGGCTTCAATACTATAAAGACCTGACTTAATCAGGCTTCAGTACTATAAAAACCTGACTTAATCAGGCTTCAGTACTATAAAAACCTGACTTAATCAGGCTTCAGTACTATAAAGACCTGACTTAATCAGGCTTCAATACTTCAATACAAAAGAATATGGAAGTGAAAAGATGCTGGATAGGAATAATGTTTGTTTTACCTGAATAACGAGTCTTCTGAGTTAGATATATCTTTAAATGAGAACCGAGGAATAGAATCCTACATAAAGAAAATGTATCCAATATATAACTACAACAACAGACATTTGAATATAAATTTCTCAGCAGTATTCTGGAAACAACACTACAAACTCACAATTGTGAACGCACCACTACAAACTCATACATGTGGTATATTGCTCTATGAATGCACCACTACAAACTCATACATGTGGTATATTGCTCTATGAATGCACCACTACAAACTCATACATGTGGTATATTGCTCTATGAATGCACCACTACAAACTCATACATGTGGTATATTGCTCTATGAATGCACCACTACAAACTCATACATGTGGTATATTGCTCTATGAATGCACCACTACAAACTCACACATGTGACATATTGCTCTATGAATGCACCACTACAAACTCATACATGTGGTATATTGCTCTATGAATGCACCACTACAAACTCATACATGTGGTATATTGCTCTATGAATGCACCACTACAAACTCATACATGTGGTATATTGCTCTATGAATGCACCACTACAAACTCATACATGTGGTATATTGCTCTATGAATGCACCACTACAAACTCATACATGTGGTATATTGCTCTATGAATGCACCACTACAAACTCATACATGTGGTATATTGCTCTATGAATGCACCACTACAAACTCACACATGTGACATATTGCGCTATGAATGCACCACTACAAACTCATACATGTGGTATATTGCTCTATAAATGCACCACTACAAACTCATACATGTGGTATATTGCTCTATGAATGCACCACTACAAACTCATACATGTGGTATATTGCTCTATGAATGCACCACTACAAACTCATACATGTGGTATATTGCTCTATGAATTCACCACTACAAACTCATACATGTGGTATATTGCTCTATGAATGCACCACTACAAACTCATACATGTGACATATTGCTGTATGAATGCACCACTACAAACTCATACATGTGACATATTGCTGTATGAATGCACCACTACAAACTCATACATGTGGTATATTGCTCTATGAATGCACCACTACAAACTCATACATGTGGTATATTGCTCTATGAATGCACCACTACAAACTCATACATGTGGTATATTGCTCTATGAATGCACCACTACAAACTCACACATGTGGTATATTGCTCTATGAATGCACCACTACAAACTCATACATGTGGTATATTGCTCTATAAATGCACCACTACAAACTCACACATGTGACATATTGCTGTATGAATGCACCACTACAAACTCATACATGTGGTATATTGCTCTATGAAGGCACCACTACAAACTCATACATGTGGCATATTGCTGTATGAATGCACCACTACAAACTCATACATGTGGTATATTGCTCTATGAATGCACCACTACAAACTCATACATGTGGTATATTGCTCTATGAATGCACCACTACAAACTCATACATGTGGTATATTGCTCTATAAATGCACCACTACAAACTCACACATGTGACATATTGCTGTATGAATGCACCACTACAAACTCATACATGTGGTATATTGCTCTATGAATGCACCACTACAAACTCACACATGTGGTATATTGCTCTATGAATGCACCACTACAAACTCATACATGTGGTATATTGCTCTATGAATGCACCACTACAAACTCATACATGTGGTATATTGCTCTATAAATGCACCACTACAAACTCACACATGTGACATATTGCTGTATGAATGCACCACTACAAACTCATACATGTGGTATATTGCTCTATGAATGCACCACTACAAACTCATACATGTGGTATATTGCTCTATGAATGCACCACTACAAACTCATACATGTGGTATATTGCTCTATGAATGCACCACTACAAACTCATACATGTGGTATATTGCTCTATGAATGCACCACTACAAACTCATACATGTGACATATTGCTCTATGAATGCACCACTACAAACTCATACATGTGGTATATTGCTCTATGAATGCACCACTACAAACTCATACATGTGGCATACTGTAAAATGACTAATTTTCACTGGGTTTAAATTTCACTGATTTACCATTTCAGGCATATTCAGTGGGTTTTAAATTCACGGGTTTATCATTTAGATAATATGTTTTATGCTAAATTTTACATATTCACTGGGTTTTAATTTAGCGCATTTTCCAGTCAGCGAAATAAGCCAAATTAAAACCCAGTGAATAATTAACCATTTCACAGTATTGCTCTATGAATGCACCACTACAAACTCATACATGTGGTATATTGCTCTATGAATGCACCACTACAAACTCACACATGTGACATATTGCTGTATGAATGCACCACTACAAACTCATACATGTGGTATATTGCTCTATGAATGCACCACTACAAACTCATACATGTGGTATATTGCTCTATGAATGCACCACTACAAACTCATACATGTGGTATATTGCTCTATGAATGCACCACTACAAACTCATACATGTGGTATATTGCTCTATGAATGCACCACTACAAACTCATACATGTGACATATTGCTCTATGAATGCACCACTACAAACTCATACATGTGGTATATTGCTCTATGAATGCACCACTACAAACTCATACATGTGGCATACTGTAAAATGACTAATTTTCACTGGGTTTAAATTTCACTGATTTACCATTTCAGGCATATTCAGTGGGTTTTAAATTCACGGGTTTATCATTTAGATAATATGTTTTATGCTAAATTTTACATATTCACTGGGTTTTAATTTAGCGCATTTTCCAGTCAGCGAAATAAGCCAAATTAAAACCCAGTGAATAATTAACCATTTCACAGTATTGCTCTATGAATGCACCACTACAAACTCATACATGTGGTATATTGCTCTATGAATGCACCACTACAAACTCACACATGTGACATATTGCTGTATGAATGCACCACTACAAACTCATACATGTGGTATATTGCTCTATGAATGCACCACTACAAACTCATACATGTGGTATATTGCTCTATGAATGCACCACTACAAACTCATACATGTGGTATATTGCTCTATGAATGCACCACTACAAACTCATACATGTGGTATATTGCTCTATGAATGCACCACTACAAACTCATACATGTGACATATTGCTCTATGAATGCACCACTACAAACTCATACATGTGGTATATTGCTCTATGAATGCACCACTACAAACTCATACATGTGGCATACTGTAAAATGACTAATTTTCACTGGGTTTAAATTTCACTGATTTACCATTGCAGGCATATTCAGTGGGTTTTAAATTCACGGGTTTATCATTTAGATAATATGTTTTATGCTAAATTTTACATATTCACTGGGTTTTAATTTAGCGCATTTTCCAGTCAGCGAAATAAGCCAAATTAAAACCCACTGAATAATTAACCATTTCACAGTATTGCTCTATGAATGCACCACTACAAACTCATACATGTGGTATATTGCTCTATGAATGCACCACTACAAACTCATACATGTGGTATATTGCTCTATGAATGCACCACTACAAACTCATACATGTGGTATATTGCTCTATGAATGCACCACTACAAACTCATACATGTGGTATATTGCTCTATGAATGCACCACTACAAACTCATACATGTGGTATATTGCTCTATGAATGCACCATTACAAACTCATACATGTGGTATATTGCTCTATGAATGCACCACTACAAACTCATACATGTGGTATATTGCTCTATGAATGCACCACTACAAACTCTTACATGTGGTATATTGCTCTATGAATGCACCACTACAAACTTATACATGTGGCATATTGCTCTATGAATGCACCACTACAAACTCATACATGTGGTATATTGCTCTATGAATGCACCACTACAAACTCATACATGTGGTATATTGCTCTATGAATGCACCACTACAAACTCATACATGTGGTATATTGCTCTATGAATGCAGCACTACAAACTCATACATGTGGTATATTGCTCTATGAATGCACCACTACAAACTCATACATGTGGTATATTGCTCTATGAATGCACCACTACAAACTCTTACATGTGGTATATTGCTCTATGAATGCACCACTACAAACTCATACATGTGGCATATTGCTCTATGAATGCACCACTACAAACTCATACATGTGGTATATTGCTCTATGAATGCACCACTACAAACTCACACATGTGACATATTGCCCTATGAATGCACCACTACAAACTCATACATGTGGTATATTGCTCTATGAATGCACCACTACAAACTCTTACATGTGGTATATTGCTCTATGAATGCACCACTACAAACTTATACATGTGGCATATTGCTCTATGAATGCACCACTACAAACTCATACATGTGGTATATTGCTCTATGAATGCACCACTACAAACTCATACATGTGGTATATTGCTCTATGAATGCAGCACTACAAACTCATACATGTGGTATATTGCTCTATGAATGCAGCACTACAAACTCATACATGTGGTATATTTCTCTATGAATGCACCACTACAAACTCATACATGTGGTATATTGCTCTATGAATGCACCACTACAAACTCTTACATGTGGTATATTGCTCTATGAATGCACCACTACAAACTCATACATGTGGCATATTGCTCTATGAATGCACCACTACAAACTCATACATGTGGTATATTGCTCTATGAATGCACCACTACAAACTCACACATGTGACATATTGCCCTATGAATGCACCACTACAAACTCATACATGTGGTATATTGCTCTATGAATGCACCACTACAAACTCATACATGTGGCATATTGCTCTATGAATGCACCACTACAAACTCATACATGTGGTATATTGCTCTATGAATGCACCACTACAAACACATACATATGGTATATTGCTCTATGAATACATCACTACAGACTCACACATGTGGTATATTGCTCTATGAATGCACCACTATGAACTCACACATGTGGCATATTGCTCTATGAATGCACCACTACAGACTCACACATGTGGTATATTGCTCTATGAATGCACCACTACAAACACATACATATGGTATATTGCTCTATGAATGCACCACTACAAACACATACATGTGGTATATTGCTCTATGAATGCACCACTATGAACTCATACATGTGGTATATTGCTCTATGAATGTACTACTACAAACTCATACATGTGGTATATTGCTCTATGAATGCACCACTACAAACTCATACATGTGGCATATTGCTCTATGAATGCACCACTACAAACACATACATATGGTATATTGCTCTATGAATGCACCACTACAAACTCATACATGTGGTATATTGCTCTATGAATGCACCACTACAAACTCATACATGTGGCATATTGCTCTATGAATGCACCACTACAAACTCATACATGTGGTATATTGCTCTATGAATGCACCACTACAAACACATACATATGGTATATTGCTCTATGAATGCCCCACTACAAACTCATACATGTGGTATATTGCTCTATGAATGCACCACTACAAACTCATACATGTGGTATATTACTCTATGAATGCACCACTACAAACTCATACATGTGGTATATTGCTCTATGAATGCACCACTACAAACTCATACATGTGGTATATTGCTCTATGAATGCACCACTACAAACTCATACGTGTGGTATATTGCTCTATGAATACACCACTACAAACTCATACATGTACGTGTGGCATATTGCTCTATGAATGCACCACTACAAACTCACACATGTGGTATTTTGCTCTATGAATGCACCACTACAAACTCATACATGTGATATATTGCTCTATGAATGCACCACTACAAACTCATACATGTGGTATATTGCTCTATGAATGCACCACTACAAACTCATACGTGTGGTATATTGCTCTATGAATGCACCACTACAAACTCATACATGTACGTGTGGTATATTGCTCTATGAATGCACCACTACAAACTCATACATGTGGTATTTTGCTCTATGAATGCACCACTACAAACTCATACATGTGATATATTGCTCTATGAATGCACCACTACAAACTCATATGTGTGGTATATTGCTCTATGAATGCACCACTACAAACTCATACATGTGGTATATTGCTCTATGAATGCACCACTACAAACTCATACATGTGGTATATTGCTCTATGAATGCACCACTACAAACTCATACATGTGGTATATTGCTCTATGAATGCACCACTACAAACTCACACATGTGGTACAGTATATTGCTCTATGAATGCACCACTACAAACTCATACATGTGGTATATTACTCTATGAATGCACCACTACAAACTCATACATGTGGTAAATTGCTCTATTAATGCACCACCACAAACTCACACATGTGGTATATTGCTCTATGAATGCACCACTACAAACTCTTACATGTGGTATATTGCTCTATGAATGCACCACTACAAACTCTTACATGTGGTATATTGCTTTATGAATGCACCACTACAAACTCACACATGTGGTATATTGCTCTATGAATGCACCACTACAAACTCATACATGTGGTATATTGCTCTATGAATGCACCACTACAAACACATACATTGTGCATGTGGTATATTGCTCTATGAATGCACCACTACAAACGCACACATGTGGTATATTGCTCTATGAATGCACCACTAAAAACTCACACATGTGGTATATTGCTCTATGAATGCACCACTACAAACTCATACATGTGGTATATTGCTCTATGAATGCACCACTACAAACTCACACATGTGCTCTATGAATGCACCACTACAAACACATACATTGTGCATGTGGTATATTGCTCTATGAATGCAACACTACAAACTCACACATGCGGTATATTGCTCTATGAATGCACCACTACAAACTCATACATGTGGTATATTGCTCTATGAATGCACCACTACAAACACATACATTGTGCATGTGGTATATTGATCTATGAATGCACCACTACAAACTCATACATGTGGTATATTGCTCTATGAATCCACCACTACAAACTCATATATGTGGTGCATTGCCCTATGAATGCACCACTACAAACTCATACATGTGGTATATTGCTCTATGAATGCACCACTACAAACTCATACATGTGGTATATTGCTCTATGAATGCACCACTACAAACTCACACATGTGGTATATTGCTCTATGAATGCATCACTACAAACTCATACATGTGGTATATTGCTCTATGAATGCACCACTACAAACTCATACATGTGGTATATTGCTCTATGAATGCACCACTACAAACTCACACATGTGACATATTGCGCTATGAATGCACCACTACAAACTCATACATGTGGTATATTGCTCTATAAATGCACCACTACAAACTCATACATGTGGTATATTGCTCTATGAATGCACCACTACAAACTCATACATGTGGTATATTGCTCTATGAATGCACCACTACAAACTCACACATGTGGTACATTGCTCTATGAATGCACCACTACAAACTCATACATGTGGTATATTGCTCTATGAATTCACCACTACAAACTCATACATGTGGTATATTGCTCTATGAATGCACCACTACAAACTCATACATGTGACATATTGCTGTATGAATGCACCACTACAAACTCATACATGTGGTATATTGCTCTATGAATGCACCACTACAAACTCATACATGTGGTATATTGCTCTATGAATGCACCACTACAAACTCATACATGTGGTATATTGCTCTATGAATGCACCACTACAAACTCATACATGTGGTATATTGCTCTATAAATGCACCACTACAAACTCACACATGTGGTATATTGCTCTATGAATGCACCACTACAAACTCATACATGTGGTATATTGCTCTATAAATGCACCACTACAAACTCACACATGTGACATATTGCTGTATGAATGCACCACTACAAACTCATACATGTGGTATATTGCTCTATGAATGCACCACTACAAACTCATACATGTGGCATATTGCTGTATGAATGCACCACTACAAACTCATACATGTGGTATATTGCTCTATGAATGCACCACTACAAACTCATACATGTGGTATATTGCTCTATGAATGCACCACTACAAACTCACACATGTGGTATATTGCTCTATGAATGCACCACTACAAACTCATACATGTGGCATATTGCTCTATAAATGCACCACTACAAACTCATACATGTGGTATATTGCTGTATGAATGCACCACTACAAACTCATACATGTGGTATATTGCTCTATGAATGCACCACTACAAACTCACACATGTGGTATATTGCTCTATGAATGCACCACTACAAACTCATACATGTGGTATATTGCTCTATGAATGCACCACTACAAACTCTTACATGTGGTATATTGCTCTATAAATGCACCACTACAAACTTATACATGTGGCATATTGCTCTATGAATGCACCACTACAAACTCATACATGTGGTATATTGCTCTATGAATGCACCACTACAAACTCATACATGTGGTATATTGCTCTATGAATGCACCACTACAAACTCATACATGTGGTATATTGCTCTATGAATGCACCACTACAAACTCATACATGTGGTATATTGCTCTATGAATGCACCACTACAAACTCATACATGTGACATATTGCTCTATGAATGCACCACTACAAACTCATACATGTGGTATATTGCTCTATGAATGCACCACTACAAACTCATACATGTGGCATATTGCTCTATGAATGCACCACTACAAACTCATACATGTGGTATATTGCTCTATGAATGCACCACTACAAACTCACACATGTGACATATTGCCCTATGAATGCACCACTACAAACTCATACATGTGGTATATTGCTCTATGAATGCACCACTACAAACTCATACATGTGGCATATTGCTCTATGAATGCACCACTACAAACTCATACATGTGGTATATTGCTCTATGAATGCACCACTACAAACACATACATATCGTATATTGCTCTATGAATACATCACTACAGACTCACACATGTGGTATATTGCTCTATGAATGCACCACTATGAACTCACACATGTGGCATATTGCTCTATGAATGCACCACTACAGACTCACACATGTGGTATATTGCTCTATGAATGCACCACTACAAACACATACATATGGTATATTGCTCTATGAATGCACCACTACAAACACATACATGTGGTATATTGCTCTATGAATGCACCACTATGAACTCATACATGTGGTATATTGCTCTATGAATGCACTACTACAAACTCATACATGTGGTATATTGCTCTATGAATGCACCACTACAAACTCATACATGTGGCATATTGCTCTATGAATGCACCACTACAAACACATACATATGGTATATTGCTCTATGAATGCACCACTACAAACTCATACATGTGGCATATTGCTCTATGAATGCACCACTACAAACTCATACATGTGGTATATTGCTCTATGAATGCACCACTACAAACACATACATATGGTATATTGCTCTATGAATGCCCCACTACAAACTCATACATGTGGTATATTGCTCTATGAATGCACCACTACAAACTCATACATGTGGTATATTACTCTATGAATGCACCACTACAAACTCATACATGTGGTATATTGCTCTATGAATGCACCACTACAAACTCATACATGTGGTATATTGCTCTATGAATGCACCACTACAAACTCATACGTGTGGTATATTGCACTATGAATGCACCACTACAAACTCATACATGTACGTGTGGCATATTGCTCTATGAATGCACCACTACAAACTCACACATGTGGTATTTTGCTCTATGAATGCACCACTACAAACTCATACATGTGATATATTGCTCTATGAATGCACCACTACAAACTCATACATGTGGTATATTGCTCTATGAATGCACCACTACAAACTCATACGTGTGGTATATTGCTCTATGAATGCACCACTACAAACTCATACATGTACGTGTGGTATATTGCTCTATGAATGCACCACTACAAACTTATACATGTGGTATTTTGCTCTATGAATGCACCACTACAAACTCATACATGTGATATATTGCTCTATGAATGCACCACTACAAACTCATATGTGTGGTATATTGCTCTATGAATGCACCACTACAAACTCATACATGTGGTATATTGCTCTATGAATGCACCACTACAAACTCATACATGTGGTATATTGCTCTATGAATGCACCACTACAAACTCATACATGTGGTATATTGCTCTATGAATGCACCACTACAAACTCATACATGTGATATATTGCTCTATGAATGCACCACTACAAACTCATATGTGTGGTATATTGCTCTATGAATGCACCACTACAAACTCATACATGTGGTATATTGCTCTATGAATGCACCACTACAAACTCATACATGTGGTATATTGCTCTATGAATGCACCACTACAAACTCATACATGTGGTATATTGCTCTATGAATGCACCACTACAAACTCACACATGTGGTACAGTATATTGCTCTATGAATGCACCACTACAAACTCATACATGTGGTATATTACTCTATGAATGCACCACTACAAACTCATACATGTGGTAAATTGCTCTATTAATGCACCACCACAAACTCACACATGTGGTATATTGCTCTATGAATGCACCACTACAAACTCTTACATGTGGTATATTGCTCTATGAATGCACCACTACAAACTCTTACATGTGGTATATTGCTTTATGAATGCACCACTACAAACTCACACATGTGGTATATTGCTCTATGAATGCACCACTACAAACTCATACATGTGGTATATTGCTCTATGAATGCACCACTACAAACACATACATTGTGCATGTGGTATATTGCTCTATGAATGCACCACTACAAACGCACACATGTGGTATATTGCTCTATGAATGCACCACTAAAAACTCACACATGTGGTATATTGCTCTATGAATGCACCACTACAAACTCATACATGTGGTATATTGCTCTATGAATGCACCACTACAAACTCACACATGTGCTCTATGAATGCACCACTACAAACACATACATTGTGCATGTGGTATATTGCTCTATGAATGCAACACTACAAACTCACACATGCGGTATATTGCTCTATGAATGCACCACTACAAACTCATACATGTGGTATATTGCTCTATGAATGCACCACTACAAACACATACATTGTGCATGTGGTATATTGATCTATGAATGCACCACTACAAACTCATACATGTGGTATATTGCTCTATGAATCCACCACTACAAACTCATATATGTGGTGCATTGCCCTATGAATGCACCACTACAAACTCATACATGTGGTATATTGCTCTATGAATGCACCACTACAAACTCATACATGTGGTATATTGCTCTATGAATGCACCACTACAAACTCACACATGTGGTATATTGCTCTATGAATGCATCACTACAAACTCATACATGTGGTATATTGCTCTATGAATGCACCACTACAAACTCATACATGTGGTATATTGCTCTATGAATGCACCACTACAAACTCACACATGTGACATATTGCGCTATGAATGCACCACTACAAACTCATACATGTGGTATATTGCTCTATAAATGCACCACTACAAACTCATACATGTGGTATATTGCTCTATGAATGCACCACTACAAACTCATACATGTGGTATATTGCTCTATGAATGCACCACTACAAACTCACACATGTGGTACATTGCTCTATGAATGCACCACTACAAACTCATACATGTGGTATATTGCTCTATGAATTCACCACTACAAACTCATACATGTGGTATATTGCTCTATGAATGCACCACTACAAACTCATACATGTGACATATTGCTGTATGAATGCACCACTACAAACTCATACATGTGGTATATTGCTCTATGAATGCACCACTACAAACTCATACATGTGGTATATTGCTCTATGAATGCACCACTACAAACTCATACATGTGGTATATTGCTCTATGAATGCACCACTACAAACTCATACATGTGGTATATTGCTCTATAAATGCACCACTACAAACTCACACATGTGGTATATTGCTCTATGAATGCACCACTACAAACTCATACATGTGGTATATTGCTCTATAAATGCACCACTACAAACTCACACATGTGACATATTGCTGTATGAATGCACCACTACAAACTCATACATGTGGTATATTGCTCTATGAATGCACCACTACAAACTCATACATGTGGCATATTGCTGTATGAATGCACCACTACAAACTCATACATGTGGTATATTGCTCTATGAATGCACCACTACAAACTCATACATGTGGTATATTGCTCTATGAATGCACCACTACAAACTCACACATGTGGTATATTGCTCTATGAATGCACCACTACAAACTCATACATGTGGCATATTGCTCTATAAATGCACCACTACAAACTCATACATGTGGTATATTGCTGTATGAATGCACCACTACAAACTCATACATGTGGTATATTGCTCTATGAATGCACCACTACAAACTCACACATGTGGTATATTGCTCTATGAATGCACCACTACAAACTCATACATGTGGTATATTGCTCTATGAATGCACCACTACAAACTCTTACATGTGGTATATTGCTCTATAAATGCACCACTACAAACTTATACATGTGGCATATTGCTCTATGAATGCACCACTACAAACTCATACATGTGGTATATTGCTCTATGAATGCACCACTACAAACTCATACATGTGGTATATTGCTCTATGAATGCACCACTACAAACTCATACATGTGGTATATTGCTCTATGAATGCACCACTACAAACTCATACATGTGGTATATTGCTCTATGAATGCACCACTACAAACTCATACATGTGACATATTGCTCTATGAATGCACCACTACAAACTCATACATGTGGTATATTGCTCTATGAATGCACCACTACAAACTCATACATGTGGCATATTGCTCTATGAATGCACCACTACAAACTCATACATGTGGTATATTGCTCTATGAATGCACCACTACAAACTCACACATGTGACATATTGCCCTATGAATGCACCACTACAAACTCATACATGTGGTATATTGCTCTATGAATGCACCACTACAAACTCATACATGTGGCATATTGCTCTATGAATGCACCACTACAAACTCATACATGTGGTATATTGCTCTATGAATGCACCACTACAAACACATACATATCGTATATTGCTCTATGAATACATCACTACAGACTCACACATGTGGTATATTGCTCTATGAATGCACCACTATGAACTCACACATGTGGCATATTGCTCTATGAATGCACCACTACAGACTCACACATGTGGTATATTGCTCTATGAATGCACCACTACAAACACATACATATGGTATATTGCTCTATGAATGCACCACTACAAACACATACATGTGGTATATTGCTCTATGAATGCACCACTATGAACTCATACATGTGGTATATTGCTCTATGAATGCACTACTACAAACTCATACATGTGGTATATTGCTCTATGAATGCACCACTACAAACTCATACATGTGGCATATTGCTCTATGAATGCACCACTACAAACACATACATATGGTATATTGCTCTATGAATGCACCACTACAAACTCATACATGTGGCATATTGCTCTATGAATGCACCACTACAAACTCATACATGTGGTATATTGCTCTATGAATGCACCACTACAAACACATACATATGGTATATTGCTCTATGAATGCCCCACTACAAACTCATACATGTGGTATATTGCTCTATGAATGCACCACTACAAACTCATACATGTGGTATATTACTCTATGAATGCACCACTACAAACTCATACATGTGGTATATTGCTCTATGAATGCACCACTACAAACTCATACATGTGGTATATTGCTCTATGAATGCACCACTACAAACTCATACGTGTGGTATATTGCACTATGAATGCACCACTACAAACTCATACATGTACGTGTGGCATATTGCTCTATGAATGCACCACTACAAACTCACACATGTGGTATTTTGCTCTATGAATGCACCACTACAAACTCATACATGTGATATATTGCTCTATGAATGCACCACTACAAACTCATACATGTGGTATATTGCTCTATGAATGCACCACTACAAACTCATACGTGTGGTATATTGCTCTATGAATGCACCACTACAAACTCATACATGTACGTGTGGTATATTGCTCTATGAATGCACCACTACAAACTTATACATGTGGTATTTTGCTCTATGAATGCACCACTACAAACTCATACATGTGATATATTGCTCTATGAATGCACCACTACAAACTCATATGTGTGGTATATTGCTCTATGAATGCACCACTACAAACTCATACATGTGGTATATTGCTCTATGAATGCACCACTACAAACTCATACATGTGGTATATTGCTCTATGAATGCACCACTACAAACTCATACATGTGGTATATTGCTCTATGAATGCACCACTACAAACTCACACATGTGGTACAGTATATTGCTCTATGAATGCACCAATACAAACTCATACATATGGTATATTGCTCTATGAATGCACCACTACAAACTCATACATGTGGTATATTACTCTATGAATGCACCACTACAAACTCATACATGTGGTATATTGCTCTATTAATGCACCACCACAAACTCACACATGTGGTATATTGCTCTATGAATGCACCACTACAAACTCTTACATGTGGTATATTGCTCTATGAATGCACCACTACAAACTCTTACATGTGGTATATTGCTTTATGAATGCACCACTACAAACTCACACATGTGGTATATTGCTCTATGAATGCACCACTACAAACTCATACATGTGGTATATTGCTCTATGAATGCACCACTACAAACACATACATTGTGCATGTGGTATATTGCTCTATGAATGCACCACTACAAACACACACATGTGGTATATTGCTCTATGAATGCACCACTAAAAACTCACACATGTGGTATATTGCTCTATGAATGCACCACTACAAACTCATACATGTGGTATATTGCTCTATGAATGCACCACTACAAACTCACACATGTGCTCTATGAATGCACCACTACAAACACATACATTGTGCATGTGGTATATTGCTCTATGAATGCAACACTACAAACTCACACATGCGGTATATTGCTCTATGAATGCACCACTACAAACTCATACATGTGGTATATTGCTTTATGAATGCACCACTACAAACACATACATTGTGCATGTGGTATATTGATCTATGAATGCACCACTACAAACTCATACATGTGGTATATTGCTCTATGAATCCACCACTACAAACTCATATATGTGGTGCATTGCCCTATGAATGCACCACTACAAACTCATACATGTGGTATATTGCTCTATGAATGCACCACTACAAACTCACACATGTGGTATATTGCTCTATGAATGCATCACTACAAACTCATACATGTGGTATATTGCTCTATGAATGCACCACTACAAACACATACATTGTGCATGTGGTATATTGATCTATGAATGCACCACTACAAACTCATACATGTGGTATATTGCTCTATGAATCCACCACTACAAACTCATATATGTGGTGTATTGCCCTATGAATGCACCACTACAAACTCATACATGTGGTATATTGCTCTATGAATGCACCACTACAAACTCATACATGTGGCATATTGCTCTATGAATGCACCACTACAAACTCACACATGTGGTATATTGCTCTATGAATGCACCACTACAAACTCACACATGTGACATATTGCTCTATGAATGCACCACTACAAACTCATACATGTGGTATATTGCTCTATGAATGCACCACTACAGACTCATACATTGTACATGTGGTATATTGCTCTATGAATGCACCACTACAAACTCACACATGTTACATATTGCTCTATGAATGCACCACTACAAACTCATACATGTGGTATATTGCTCTATGAATGCACCACTACAAACTCACACATGTGACATATTGCTCTATGAATGCACCAATATGAACTCATACATGTGGCATATTGCTCTATGGATGCACCACTACAAACTCATACATGTGGTATATTGCTCTATGAATGCACCACTACAAACTCATACGTGTGGTATATTGCTCTATGAATGCACCACTACAAACTCACACATGTGACATATTGCTCTATGAATGCACCAATATGAACTCATACATGTGGCATATTGCTCTATGAATGCACCACTACAAACTCATACATGTGGTATATTGCTCTATGAATGCACCACTACAAACTCATACATGTGGTATATTGCTCTATGAATGCACCACTACAAACTCACACATGTGACATATTGCTCTATGAATGCACCAATATGAACTCATACATGTGGCATATTGCTCTATGAATGCACCACCACAAACTCATACATGTGGTATATTGCTCTATGAATGCACCACTACAAACTCATATGTGCGGTATATTGCTGTATGAATGCACCACTACAAACTCATACATGTGATATATTGATCTATGAATGCACCACTACAAACTCATGTGTGGTATATTGCTCTATGAATTCACCACTACATACTCACACATGTTGCATATTGCTCTATGAATGCACCACTACAAACTCATACATGTGGTATATTGCTCTATGAATGCACCACTACAAACTCACACATGTGGTATATTGCTCTATGAATGCACCACTACAAACTCATACATATGGTATATTGCTCTATGAATGCACCACTACAAACTCATACATGTGGTATATTACTCTATGAATGCACCACTACAAACTCATACATGTGGTATATTGCTCTATTAATGCACCACCACAAACTCACACATGTGGTATATTGCTCTATGAATGCACCACTACAAACTCTTACATGTGGTATATTGCTCTATGAATGCACCACTACAAACTCTTACATGTGGTATATTGCTTTATGAATGCACCACTACAAACTCACACATGTGGTATATTGCTCTATGAATGCACCACTACAAACTCATACATGTGGTATATTGCTCTATGAATGCACCACTACAAACACATACATTGTGCATGTGGTATATTGCTCTATGAATGCACCACTACAAACGCACACATGTGGTATATTGCTCTATGAATGCACCACTAAAAACTCACACATGTGGTATATTGCTCTATGAATGCACCACTACAAACTCATACATGTGGTATATTGCTCTATGAATGCACCACTACAAACTCACACATGTGCTCTATGAATGCACCACTACAAACACATACATTGTGCATGTGGTATATTGCTCTATGAATGCAACACTACAAACTCATATGTGCGGTATATTGCTGTATGAATGCACCACTACAAACTCATACATGTGATATATTGATCTATGAATGCACCACTACAAACTCATGTGTGGTATATTGCTCTATGAATTCACCACTACATACTCACACATGTTGCATATTGCTCTATGAATGCACCACTACAAACTCATACATGTGGTATATTGCTCTATGAATGCACCACTACAAACTCACACATGTGGTATATTGCTCTATGAATGCACCACTACAAACTCATACATATGGTATATTGCTCTATGAATGCACCACTACAAACTCATACATGTGGTATATTACTCTATGAATGCACCACTACAAACTCATACATGTGGTATATTGCTCTATTAATGCACCACCACAAACTCACACATGTGGTATATTGCTCTATGAATGCACCACTACAAACTCTTACATGTGGTATATTGCTCTATGAATGCACCACTACAAACTCTTACATGTGGTATATTGCTTTATGAATGCACCACTACAAACTCACACATGTGGTATATTGCTCTATGAATGCACCACTACAAACTCATACATGTGGTATATTGCTCTATGAATGCACCACTACAAACACATACATTGTGCATGTGGTATATTGCTCTATGAATGCACCACTACAAACGCACACATGTGGTATATTGCTCTATGAATGCACCACTAAAAACTCACACATGTGGTATATTGCTCTATGAATGCACCACTACAAACTCATACATGTGGTATATTGCTCTATGAATGCACCACTACAAACTCACACATGTGCTCTATGAATGCACCACTACAAACACATACATTGTGCATGTGGTATATTGCTCTATGAATGCAACACTACAAACTCACACAAGCGGTATATTGCTCTATGAATGCACCACTACAAACTCATACATGTGGTATATTGCTCTATGAATGCACCACTACAAACACATACATTGTGCATGTGGTATATTGATCTATGAATGCACCACTACAAACTCATACATGTGGTATATTGCTCTATGAATCCACCACTACAAACTCATATATGTGGTGTATTGCCCTATGAATGCACCACTACAAACTCATACATGTGGTATATTGCTCTATGAATGCACCACTACAAACTCATACATGTGGTATATTGCTCTATGAATGCACCACTACAAACTCACACATGTGGTATATTGCTCTATGAATGCATCACTACAAACTCATACATGTGGTATATTGCTCTATGAATGCACCACTACAAACTCATACATGTGGTATATTGCTCTATGAATGCACCACTACAAACTCATACATGTGGTATATTGCTCTATGAATGCACCACTACAAACTCATACATGTGGTATATTGCTCTATGAATGCACCACTACAGACTCATACATTGTACATGTGGTATATTGCTCTATGAATGCACCACTACAAACTCACACATGTGACATATTGCTCTATGAATGCACCACTACAAACTCATACATGTGGTATATTGCTCTATGAATGCACCACTTCAAACTCATACATGTGACATATTGCTCTATGAATGCACCACTACAAACTCATACATGTGGTATATTGCTCTATGAATGCACCACTACAGACTCATACATTGTACATGTGGTATATTGCTCTATGAATGC
Organism: Saccoglossus kowalevskii; assembly: GCF_978046115.1. Lineage (NCBI taxonomy): Eukaryota > Metazoa > Hemichordata > Enteropneusta > Harrimaniidae > Saccoglossus > Saccoglossus kowalevskii. The sequence continues at coordinate 42,931,396 of NC_140641.1, read as the reverse complement.
ACCACTACAAACTCACACATGTGACATATTGCTCTATGAATGCACCACTACAAACTCATACATGTGGTATATTGCTCTATGAATGCACCACTACAAACTCACACATGTGACATATTGCTCTATGAATGCACCACTACAAACTCATACATGTGGTATATTGCTCTATGAATGCACCACTACAAACTCATACATGTGGTATATTGCTCTATGAATGCACCACTACAAACTCACACATGTGACATATTGCTCTATGAATGCACCACTACAGACTCATACATGTGGTATATTGCTCTATGAATGCACCACTACAAACTCACACATGTGACATATTGCTCTATGAATGCACCACTACAGACTCATACATGTGGTATATTGCTCTATGAATGCACCACTACAAACTCATACATGTGGTATATTGCTCTATGAATGCACCACTACAAACTCATACATGTGACATATTGCTCTATGAATGCACCACTACAGACTCATACATGTGGTATATTGCTCTATGAATGCACCACTACAGACTCATACATGTGGTATATTGCTCTATGAATGCACCACTACAAACTCATACATGTGGTATATTGCTCTATGAATGCACCACTACAAACTCATACATGTGACATATTGCTCTATGAATGCACCACTACAAACTCACACATGTGGTATATTGCTCTATGAATGCATCACTACAAACTCATACATGTGGTATATTGCTCTATGAATGCACCACTACAAACTCATACATGTGGTATATTGCTCTATGAATGCACCACTACAAACTCATACATGTGGTATATTGCTCTATGAATGCACCACTACAAACTCATACATGTGGTATATTGCTCTATGAATGCACCACTACAGACTCATACATTGTACATGTGGTATATTGCTCTATGAATGCACCACTACAAACTCACACATGTGACATATTGCTCTATGAATGCACCACTACAAACTCATACATGTGGTATATTGCTCTATGAATGCACCACTTCAAACTCATACATGTGACATATTGCTCTATGAATGCACCACTACAAACTCATACATGTGGTATATTGCTCTATGAATGCACCACTACAGACTCATACATTGTACATGTGGTATATTGCTCTATGAATGCACCACTACAAACTCACACATGTGACATATTGCTCTATGAATGCACCACTACAAACTCATACATGTGGTATATTGCTCTATGAATGCACCACTACAAACTCACACATGTGACATATTGCTCTATGAATGCACCACTACAAACTCATACATGTGGTATATTGCTCTATGAATGCACCACTACAAACTCATACATGTGGTATATTGCTCTATGAATGCACCACTACAAACTCACACATGTGACATATTGCTCTATGAATGCACCACTACAGACTCATACATGTGGTATATTGCTCTATGAATGCACCACTACAAACTCACACATGTGACATATTGCTCTATGAATGCACCACTACAGACTCATACATGTGGTATATTGCTCTATGAATGCACCACTACAAACTCACACATGTGGTATATTGATCCATGAGTGGACCACTACAAACTCATACATACATGTATTAACCTTTCAAAAACTTTGACATTTAATATTACCTCTGCACTGGTCAATTTTTACTTTATATCATTATAGCTAAAACATGAATAATGAAACTAACTGAAATGTTCTTACCACAAATGGTGATATATTTCGTTCTTGAGATTCTTTAATACGACTGCTTTCAGAATAACAATTGTCTTTCAACCAACTAAGCGGTATCACTCCTTTGTGTATTTCTTTTCCTCGCCAACTTAATTCAACACATGAATCTAATGATAAACAACAAACAAGTCGTTGTTATAGTAACGACTAAAATTTTACTACTATTATTTTATCTTTTATTTTTTTATAACTATTACTTTATAGCTGTCAACCAATGGAAATTGTATTCCTACGGATGCAACAAATTTATTACTCTTATTATAATTGTCACTGGCATTGTTCCCATTTGTATTTGGCCAAATTAACATGCGAGGATGGCAAATTACTTTATGTCCACATAACTGGGACACATACAAAATGACATGGCTGCCAATCACCCATTTTGAATCACAAAACAAACTGACATGCATAAGCAATCCATCATGTGTGACATTCAAATTTGAATAAATCATTTACATGACATACAAATAGTAAAAAAATAAAAACAGAAACCAGTTATCCATTTTGTCAGAAATTAACATGATGTGTAAATTTTGATGTGATCTGGGGTTCTTAAATTGCGGAAATAATGGTTTTAGCTTCAAAATGGATGTCATTTCTGGATTATAAAACAAAGATATGTGCACATACATGTAGGTGACATGATATAGTATGTATATGTTAAGTTTGAAGGTGATTGTTCAAAGCGTGTCTAAGATGTCTCTGGAAAGCAATTTTAAAAAATCGTAATAGTCTCTGGTTGGCCATTTTGAATCTTATCTAAAATAAAACAACAAACAAAATATCATGCAGCAAGTTATTATTATTATATTTAATATATGTAACAAGTTTAAACATAATTTTTGAATGCACTGCTGAGATCTGGTTTGAGAATGGTCAAAATACTTTGTTAGCTTTAAAATAGATTCCCGTTTACACTGCCATCTTGAATGCAAAACCCTTGTATGCATATGTATCCCATGAGGTAAGATATATGTATATGTGTTTGAACCTGATTGGCCAAAACAATTAGATTAATTGCAAAGCAGTGAATGTCATTCAACTGAAAAACAGTACACATGTGCCAAGCTGTAATTCATTTGAGATAACCGTTATTATCTATGCGGAAAGTAGTTAATTATTTCAGTCTAGTGATGAAATATCAAGCAAATGTCAATTTAATTGAACGACAATACCATCCAAATGTCCAATGTACATACAGAACAAAACACTCAAAGCAAATGAAAATAATTCTGATACTGATCTCACCCTATATGAACAGCTACATTTGTACATTTTTGAGAATAGCAATGCAAAACATGGTAAAATATTACTATTGTACATACCCAAGACATTTATATTGTCCAGAACAGATTGCGGATCAATTGAAGAGCTATCTATCAATATCTGTCCACTGTATTTCTGTTTACAGAGTGAGCAGTGACAATTGTGTCGCAGCCATACACTATGGAATCTAAAAGACATCAAGAGAAATGTTAAAAATTTTTGTGTTTACAAATGGTTTAGATTTAATGTTGTGATTATACAAAGGGCGGCAGTCGTCGTGCCGCGTCCTGTTCGATATGGGACTCATAGCGACGTATACAACGCGTGAAAAATACATTGTTTATTTACATGATATTCGAACACGCGCTGCGCGACGACCACCATGCTTTAAATAGTATAATAACACCAATGTACATGTAGTTGTTAGTATCTGACTAATATTATACCAATGATATTTAATGACATATATAGAGAATATCCATGATATTATATTTATTTAATAAGGAACAAATTGTGACACTCATTTAATAAATCTGATATCATAGATCATAAATTTTAACAATACAAATATTGTTTGTGTTGGCTTGTCCTAAACTTTTTATTTCAACCTATTCATTTCCATGCAAGTATGTTGTTTCTGGTGTATGTGTTGTGGCTAGTTTATCGCCTGCAAATAAATAAGTATTTTATTTTTGGAATGATCAATGATTTTACAAATACTTTTTTGAACAATATGTACTGGTATGTCTGAGAAATAGTAAAAGCAACATGGCCATGCAGCAGTCAGTCATTTTGAATTTAAATCACAAAGCAAACAGGTTTGAATAAAATCAGGCAAGACATGCCTGTAAAACAGTTATGAAATGGCAATAAATGAGCATACATACAAAATCAGTCAAAGTATGTGTGAGAAATGGTTAATGGCACAAGAAAATCAAATTTTGTATTAAATTACCAAACAAAATGACTTGCATCAGTAACTGATTGTGTGACATCAATACATAATTTGAACAAGTGACCTTGCTGGTCAGTAGAGCTCCACTGTAATTGACAAGTGCAAAGGGCAGTGGCAGTTACTAGATGTATAGGAGAAGTGGAATCTATGACAGTTTAGTAATTGTGGCAATGGTCACTGTAAGGGCATATCTCGTAAGAGGAAACATAATTGTGTATGTAATGCATGGATATGTATAATTGATGATGTGGGTGTACAGGAAATTGAAGCTGAAAAATAAAGTTGTTGTCACTATTACCAGAATATATTTTTGCACTATTTGGCTATTGTATACATGTGACTGAATTGTGAATGACAAAGTTAGACATTACGACAAAGTAACATGTGATCTTGAGATGACCTTGACCTGAGGCCTTGAGATGACCCTGACCTGAGGTATGAATAGCAAGGCTGAAAGTTTTGGAGAAGAAGTCGTTTGAATGAAAAAAGTTGATGGACAACGTCAGGTATGGTCAACCTATGAGCTCTGTTCGATCATCTTCAATGACAGCGAAGCTAATAAAATTAACCCAGCCATGTCTGAGAGACATAACATGATGTCTAGTATTTTGCTTGCCAAATTTTGTTTAGATAATATAACATGAATTCCGAGTTCCTAATAGCTGCTCATTTGCAAAATTATTTCAAGGTGTGAACGTGTGCGGGCACCCTGCGAGTGAGGTTGTTTTTGAATAACAAAAGCGTAACACCTTGAATATTCTTAGTTCGAAGAAAGTTTCAGAACTTTGTAAATTCCCCCAGGATCGTGCATAACTTGCAGTAATGCACAAAAATGAAAAAAGTTCATTGAACTTGTAGATAAACTGAATGCTTGTCCCTTGGAGCCTGGCAATAGTGGAATATCGAGTAAGCCCTGTCGTTCTTTGCAAAATCATTATATGTACAGTTGAAATTTACTTTTGCATTTTTTTCACAATATAGGGATTGAAAAACAAGTCATTGAAAATGACACAGTTCCCGTTCAAATTGTTCAAATTAATCTTCATGTACCAAACTTGGCCTTAACAATATTCAAGGAATGCGTTTACAAAGTGGTGAAATACCAAAACAGTGTATGACAAATAACATGAAAAAACAAAAGAAAATGGTACTTTCAAGAACATTTTTAATGCAGTGTCCAAAGTCTGAAAGGTCAAAGTCAACTTCAGCAAGACACCCAGAAATTTATGTGCATGGAATACAGCCAAAATGATTTGGTCAGAATGAAATGCAGCTATTTAAATTAGCAACCTGTAAAAACACACAAACTTTATCACATTTTAAACACTACTGGAATGACTTAGGATAAGTTTTAAATACAATATGCCCCATATCAATTATGTTATCAATAATCACAATTGAATATACCAAAGGTTACAAGACTGTCATGCATGTACTAAATATTTATGTGATCCTTGATGAGCATAAAGTGCAATCACTAATTTACTCTGACCTGTTATTTCAGAGTTTGAAGTAGGACCAGCACTGGCTTCTATATCACCAATTAGCAACAAAATCATTCCCTTATTGTACAAGTAAAGTTGCATAAATCATAAAGCTGTTAGTGTTTTTTCATCACAAACTTTAGTTAATGATGAAAAATACAAAGTCTAAATACAAACTTTTATATACAAATTCTTTTTTGAAAAAAAAGTTTCAAAAATGAAGAATTTTAATTGAAGTCAGCAAATCTTTTCTGAAATATAGTTGTGTATACTGCATCACTATAATATTCGATATATATTGTTGTATGATATATGGTACTGAGCCTACAATTTTTTTTTTCAAATCCAGATCCTGTAAAAAAATATACGAAAAATAATAATTTATAAACATATAAAAATTCACATAAAACCACCGAAACCTTGCAACAATAATAATTCGGTTCTCTCAAATGTACATTTAAACAAACAGGTACAAACAAGTGACCTTAGACATAGATGGCACTGTGACAGGCAAATTTATTATCGCAGCATGCATTAAAAAAATAACGTAAAATAACCCAGTAGATAAAAAAAAATTTACTCCACTGTACTTACCAAATAATTTATTGATCTTCAGACTATTCAGTCTTATCGCAATGTGACAACAGAGATCCATAAACATGGACCTGAACACAAGGTTTATTACCATTTACCTCAATCTGCTCCCAAGATGCAACACTGGAACACATTGCCAGAACCTTAAGACAATGCAGGGAAAGGCAGGATCCAGGATATATATACAAATTATAAACAAGGTAGCAAACTGACAAACAAACATAATACTACTACTTTTATTGACATTAATTTAACAACAACAACTTCAGAGTGACTTCAGATGTGTAAAGTCTGGGTGCGGCTTTAATTAGGGAAAATTTTTCAGAAAACAAAGGCCTGAAGGGATAATGAGACCCCTCGCTAAATCACGGGTGTCGGGATCCAAACAAAAACCGTGACTTACTGAGGGGCCTCGTGAATTGAAAACAAATAAAAAGCACATATACACACATGGGTTTGTAGTAAGATTTCTTTATTGAAAAAACATCATAGCTTCCATGTCCGCATAGATTCAACTCATTGTAGTGAGTTTTATAGAGCTATATCAAAGGTGGACCGGCCAAGAAGTATTGTAAAGTCACAACTTGACACCCGTCAATACTTTGAGTCAGGCGACTGTCACCCTTTGTACATGTATCTCAGTAATTGGCGTACAGTAAGTTTTAAGTTGTCTCCTGCCTGCTGGCAAAATACAGCAGAATTTTTGGGAGCCACCCAACTACCTGCGCTACTTAGTCGAAATCGTGAAATTATTAAGACGCGACTTAGCGAGGGGTCACTGTATCTCTATCTGAAATATATGGTGGCCCTGAAAAGGCCCGTTTGGTTTGTGTAGCACACATGTATGTGAAAGTTCGGGGTGCGACTTATATTGCAGGGTTTCCCTAGGATCAAAACTTGTCAATTTCAACAAGAAAAAATGTCTCAAGTTAGGAGTGTGGCTTCTATTAGAGCTGCAGCCTCAATTATGATTTTTACGGTAGATGCATGTAATTCATAGTCTCTCTTAATCAGAATCTGCACATTTTTTGCCTAAAATAGCTACAAAACAGTCAAATTAATCTAATTACAAAAAAACTTCATGTGCCATGTATGTGTACCCCCACACATATACAATTCATGTGTACCAAATCTGAACAGAATCCATCAAAGCATGTAAACCATATAACGATTAACGCGCACGCACACACACACACAAATGCACGGAACCCAAATTACTAGTTTCCCGTTTTCGCACTACTGTCAGAACTAAAAACTAAAACTAATACTAGAACTAAAAAAACTATGTGTGCATGTCATATATTTATTTGCTACAAACTTTATGTACAGACTGTTTTCTGTAAATTTTCTACTGTAATAAAAAAATCACTGATATCTTCAGGTTCGCATTTGCGGCTATCGTCACTGCTGTTGCACATACAAATATAAACATGGCCATTCATGAATTTAGTTATCATCATCAATGGTATGTCTCCTGAGAATAACTGTGGCAGACTAAACGAACAGTGAATGCGCCAAGTTTCAAAACGAAATATAATATAATATAATAATATTATTATCTTTACAAATGAACAGTTGTTTTGTAGAAAGTCATGACAGAAAGTAATCTAGGAAAGTCAGGGATATTTCGCCAGATTTTTTTTATTGTGCTGGAAGAACACCAGGAACATTGCAATACCTGTTAATCATTTTATATGTTTGTAGGTCCGAATCTGGAAATAATACGCTTCCCGCACGATGCTAATCAGGTGCATACTATGTTGTATTAATTTAACCCCACTCCAAGAACCAAATAAAACATTAGCTGGAAGTGTGACCAGTGCACATTTCTTGAGGGATGACGTTATTTTATTTTATTTTTATTGAATATGTGCCAACATTTTTTCCTGAATTTTCATCTTGCATGTAATTGTTTTTCAACAACTCTTCCAGCCACCTTTGTGATTTCAAATGGCCCACCCTCTCATCAGGTAAACAACTATTTTCCACAACTTGTTTTGAGCCCTGTATATAAAAATACTCAGTTGAAATTTGTGAAGTTTAGCAAGTCAAGTACATTCAAATGTTGTTCAAATAATGATGAAAATTTAGAAACAACATCATTTTAGCAATAATTTTCTCTGTAGTGAAAATGGTTTTTAAATTGTATGTGAAGCAATGATACCTGGTATATATAACAGTATTACAATATGACATGAAATTGTGCGTCTCAATATTATTAGCATGTTGGTTTTCTTCAAAGTCAATGAATTGATTTTTGATTTTAATTTCAACAAATGCAGATTTGTTCATCTATGGTATGAGTTTTGATGGATAGAAATCCTGTCATTGATAAAGACCGATATCGCCTATTAAAGATAATATATAGTTAAACCATGTATTTTTAGATATTCAGTTTTAGATAGTGGTACAGATTTACCCAATGTGGTTAATCCTACACTCCATGTGGTTAATTCTACCCTCCATGTAGAAAATTGTTTTTTAGCTGAAAAAATCAATGATAAATCATTTTATCATTTTGTAATCGACTGTTTATCACTTCAAACAAAATATTTTCTGACCGGAAAATAACCTCCTTTTTATTGTTTTTTTATTATTTTTGTTCAGATATTGAAAACACTGACTGCTCACCCAAACACTGATCACTGGCACCTGAGTGGACGAAATGGAGGTTTTAATAATGGTAAAGTTTGGGGATATGAGTATCATTTCAGTGTATTCCTGAAAAGTTAAGTGATGATAATTATTAAATTCTGAATGAAATTTAAAATGGTATGACATCATTCGTGAACAGTTTCATGGAAACATAAAATTAGCATGCATGTGTAATGTGTGCCCTGACAGTGTTCCACAACTCCATTCATTAATGATTTATTGAGACAGTAACATGAAAAAACCAATGAGACATACAGCTGAAAAAAGTTTCATTTCAAAATTGACGATGCCAAAGCCACGTTGGTCTGATAAGATTTGACTTCAAAATAAAGTAATGATCATTGGCTGGGCTTGATTTATGAGAGGCATGACTGTGTACTGCATATTATCGAGTGAAAATGGGCCACATGCCCTGGAAAAACAAGCCATGCATGGCACAGCCCCTGTTAGTTATCAAATCTAACTTTTGTTTATAGTGATATAGTACAAGTACTTGTTCATAATGAGAAATATTGCTCTGGAACAGCATTAATTAAAACAAAATGGCCACCAGTCGGATTGTCATACCAATACATCTGTATATCTATGACATGATATATAATGAATATATAACGTGCATCAGGAACCCATAATGTCTGATGTACTGTAAAACATGTTGAAAAAGCGGCATGCAATTTTAGCGAATTGTGGTAAAATGACATAATAGCGAAATGTTGATTTAGCGAATCTCTCTTGTCATTGTTGATTTCTTTGTTTGGCGGCCATTTTGAATTGATAATAAAGTCATTAGCGACATCTTGAATTAGCGAATCAGTTCTCTCGCTAAATTCACGAAAAAGACATGCTCGCGAAAAAGACATGTTTTACAGTATGTACCAAGCTGGAACCAATTCCATCCATACACGACCGAGAAAGTTACAGAATGCCAGAAATGCTTGATTTTTGATGATTTTTAGCACAAAAATGGCCACCATTCAGACATTTTGAGTAGGCTCATCAAACCAATATATCTGTATACATGTATCTATGACATAATGTATAATGAATATATAAAATTTGAACATAATCAGTCAAAGCATGTCAGAGATATGGCACTAGAACCACATTCATTAAAAAAGAATGGCCGCCAGTTGGCCATTTTGAATCTTATCTGAAAAACAAAATGACGTGCATCAAGGTCCCATAATGTCCAATGTATATACCAAGTTTGAACAAAACCCATCTGTAAACAGCCGGGAAATGCTTGATGTTTCAGTACAAAAATAGCTGCAATTCAGCAATCTTGAATCAGATCGTGAAACAAATTGATGTGCATATGTACAATATTATGTATGTGTGAAGTTTGAATTTAATTGGTCCAGGCATGTCTAAGATACAGGTCTGAATGCACACACGGACACACAGAGGTCAATCCATAAGTCCCTGTTTTCAGACTATGTCCACACGAGGACTAAATATAACAGAGTATAGATAAATATGGTATCAAATAGTTGTGTCCATGAAAAATCATAATTCACTGAAGACCTTCGCTTTTATGAATCATTAACACAAGTCTGGTTTTCTCAACTTGCCAAACAAAACTGATTTGCCATGCACCTTGTATCTTTGCATAAGTTTTTCTTTTTAAACTAAGGTTAAATTCCACACCTTGTAAAAATATACAGAATGATGTTTTATGTTCTCAAGTGAATAATTTTAAAGCCTGTGACAACACAAACAAATAAATAGTACTTGTTTTCAGTATTGAGAAACTAACAGTGATCAACATTCCAAATAAATAATTACCTAGACACGGTCAATAGGCATTTCAAACGATCAATGATGTGTTTGATTACTATTATTGATAAATTATTAACCCCACAAACTTGTAATTAATAATAGTACTACTGTAAAATCTTTATTAGAAACAGCGGCTTCTATTAAAATTGTACAATGTAATAGAGGGGATGTGGCTTCTATTAGAGCATGTACACATATGAGAAATGGTGAATTTTTGATTCTCAATTATTCAAAAAGAATGGGTGCGACTTCTATTAGGGATGTGGCTGCTAATACAGATTTTACGGTACTAAAGGTGTATAATAATGATGTTATCTTCAGAATACTGCAAAGTACAGAATCACATCAAACAACATTATGTTTCAGTTAATATAATTGTTATTTTATACTTTCTTTGTGATATTATTGTGTTATTTAACCTTATTGTTATTAGAATTATTAGTATATTTTAATCCCACATACCTGCTAACTGAGTTATCAGGCCAACTCACTTCAACTAAGCGTCCTTCTTGGAGCAGATCTAAAGAAACTTCAGCCTGTGATAAAAAGGAGTCATTGTTAGTTCCATATTTTACAAACAGCGTCCGGATTACTTTCGGAAATTCCGTCGCTCTTCGGAAAGTTTTAATTTTCACAACTTTTGAATATTAATTTGTGCTTTTAGGTTAGTGAGAAGGTTATAATAATTTTTCATTTCACTTTAACTCTGTTTTTTTCACCCCTCAGACCCCTTTAAAAAGTCACTTCTGGCCATTGTAATGGCCACTATTTTTTTAATGGCCAGAATATCAACCAGAACTTTTTTAATGGTCAAAATATTGACCAGTAATTTTCAACTGGTAGTTATAATGAGCACTATTTTTACACTGGTCAGAATAATAGTTTTTTTTTATTTAATGATGGAGTGGGTGACAATCTATTTTTTTAATGGGTATTATAATGATCATTTTATTTTTCATTACATGAATAAAATGGTCATTTTTTTTTTCATGTCACAGATATACCCAGTAATGGCACATTGGGATTGACAGCTCTCCTCTTTTTCCTCCCTCGCTTCAGTTTGCTTCAATTTTAAGCCAGTAAAATTGTAGGTAAACGTAAAATACAAGATTTTGAAAAATTTGAAATATGGATTATTATATATCTTGAAATAATATGAAGTTTTGGGTTAATTTGTTTTTTAAATCACAACAGATCATGCACTTGATACTGTTGACTTAATAATATACATTGTATAGTGTAATGCAATAGGCTATTAAACATATAAGATGACCTGTTTTCAAAATACGGTCTAGACCCTTATCACGGGCGCTAACGAAGTTTGTGCAAACATGAGCCCAGGCTAATCATCCAAAATACCATTGTACTTTTTTTAAAATATAGAGATTTTTTAATTACTATAATATTACATATTTGCATAAAATGAAACAGTACACTCCCATTCAATGGTCTATTGATACTGCATGAAATGACAATAGACAACACATGCCAAAACAGACATGTCCACTGATAAAATATAGACAACATTTTCTTATATTTGGACACATATTATTTTTCATATTAACTTTTCATACATTCGGAGTGCTACAAACTTCATTAGATGAAACCTTATTTTTTTTAAATAGCTAATAGCTTCCAGGTATAAATTAACTGGAACCAAGCAACCTGAGACATCTTCTTGCAACTTTAGTGGCACATCTGGATGTCTGTAAACTTTGCATAGCAAATAAACATTTGAGGCTGAGTGTCCCTGGTACCATTAGTGGGATGTGTAAATGGGAATGGCTTTCACTTGGACTTTGGTTCTTAGATCAAAATTAGTGATTAGTCCACAAGGTGACAGAGCCAGCTTCAAAGAGTGCTAAGTTGATAGCAAAAGATAATGTTTGCAAATCACACACTACATCTCCTACCTGACACCAAGGCCAGCAAGATGACTTATTTCCCTTCTTTTTGATTCGAAAGAATGGAAAAGTCATGTATGCAAGGTAACCAGGGGGGTTGATTATGCACACAAAACTTGTGTAAAAAGCATGAAAACTATTTATTATTTTGTTTGTGAAAATTATTTAATATGATAGAACATCTATTTTAAACAAGCAGCATCTCAGATGAGATAGCTCCGCTGTTAGCAATGCACATTTCAATTAGAGAATATCATCACAAATGAACAAATCTGAGAGAAGTGCACCTGAGGTACCTATATGTATATCATCAAAGCAATCAGACTTGCAGTTTTCAACAAGAAGTCGAAAATGTCACTTTTTACTAAAAGCGACAAAAATATTCATCAAAATTAGAGAATTGAAGCATCAAGAAATGAACATATCTACGAGACACAGACCTGAATTTAAGCAGTCCCCCCCCCCAGATTAGATTAGATTTGTGGATCAATGCATGTAGTAAAGAGGCTCTATTGTTCTTTGAAAGTCAGTTAAATTGCAGTTAAGTTTGTCGTAAGAGTTAAGAAAATTCAGTAAACCCAAAATGAAATGTGTGGAAAAAATATATATCATATTTGTAGCCAACAATTTTAAAATAATTTTACATATTTCATATTTATTAGACACAACACTGTCTCTGGGGAGACAAGAACATGACAAGACCAAAATAAGGGTAACAAAATAAACAAACAAACAAACAAACAAAAAAGAACATATTATCTAAAAAATTAAAACTTAATAATCTCTCTAAATAATCATTTGATGTTAGTGCATTGTGGAAAAATTGCATTTAATATAAATTTAGCTTTTTCAGTAATTATGTCATTTTAGTTCATCAATAAAATTAACTAGTTTTTTCGTCTTGATTCATAAAGTCAGAGATTGAATGTTTTCTAGTTTCATATGTTATGTATGTTGTTCTAGCACTGACAAATTTGTAAAATGACAATGAAACTTTAAAATTACATTCCCACTGATCTCATCAATTGGTGCAGTGTTGATGATTGTGTGACAAGATGTGATGTAGTACACAGCCTGATCTTGTTGTGGTGCTTGTCTGTTTTACATGTCTATTTCCATCCCCAGGTAAACCAAATGTCCAAACCTCAGCATGAATTTGAACTACAGCAGCAGCGGTATCAGTGAGACGGATCAACCAAAATAGTTCAGCCGAGGTGAGAAAGGCTTTCTCCAACAACTTGCGCTGACAACGAGCAAAAAGGATCTGTGGTGATGTTTAGCTTTGATTCCCAGAGATGGGAACATTCAATAGCAAACCAAATGAAACATTTTCCATAACACACACAGGGTTGAAACCCTGAATCACAAGTTTGTTTTCTTACCGTACTTCTCAAATGAAATTTGAATATTAGTATTGGTATCCAACTACGGTAGTTCTGTTCTGTTTCAAAATCAAAGTTGTTGTCAAAATATTTCTCAATGTGTTGACACTTTGGAATACTATAATAATGATTGAATATGTACACTAATAATAGCAATACATGTATATGTAAACTCAATTCAACTTTATATAGTCAATTTATGCATGGTTAGACTCTGAACAAATTGCCAAAAAAATGAAAACCCCTAAACTAGGATTGTAGAAACTGGACAAAACCATATAATTCTTGCAATAGAACATTTGCAGCTATATTCCATCCTACATGTCAAATATTAAAAAACACCTGTCTACTATGTTTTATAAGAAGTATTTGAGACTATTTTTTTTCTTCAAATTAATAAAAACAAGTCCCAGACAGATAGACAGACAGACAGACAGACAGACAGACAGACAGACAGACAGACAGACAGACAGACAGACAGACAGGCACGCAGGCACGCAGGCAGGCACGCAGACAGACAGTGTCCCTGTTGTTCAATAGTAACTGAAATATGTCAGACATTTCTTAATCAGAAGTTTAATCATGTTAAGTGCATGTTAATCACCTGATAACATATTAAATACAGGAATAAAGTTTATTGTGATCAAAGATTTAAGTCAGAGATACATGTATGGCATCCAAATGACTATACATGACCGTTTTGAATATGATCTGAAAAACAAAATGATGGACATCCCATAATGTCCAATGGACGTGCATACATGAGGCCTGATATTTGTATAAATATAATTTGCCTCAACATGTCCTAGATACAAGATGGGTACATGCACAATTTGATGGATGCATGCATGCAGAGGTCAAATCATAAGTCCTCCCTTCATCTGAATAGGGTTAGGGTGAATTCAGGTCAAATCATAAGTCCTCCCTTCATCTGAATAGGGTTAGGGTGAATTCAGGTCAAATCATAAGTCCTCCCTTCATCTGAATAGGGTTAGGGTGAATTCATATATGTAGCAAAATAAACATATGAAACAAAGCACCATGAGAAGAGTCCGCTAAAACACAGTCCCTCTATCACCGGTCTGGAAACGCCTATTGTTTTACGTGTGAATAGGCGGGATTAGTGGGCTAACGCTTGTAACGGCTCTCCGCGAAGCGCGGTACTATACTGTTGATAGCTTCGAGATACATCGCGTTCAGTGCTGTGATCTATTTTTTAACGTTTCCAGAACATATTCGATACCATATACAAATATTTTTTACCATAGTTGATTCGTAACGTCTTTGTTTTTAAGGAGAGTAAGTTTCGTTGTATACAATATGTTGATGTTCGACATTTTCTTGTGTGAAATTATGTCTTTTTCACCTTTTGTAATAGAGGGACTGTGCCGTGACTTGTAAACTGACTCGTTTTTTCTGTTCCTCTCATTAACGGTACATTCTTGACAACATGACAACATTTGTGTTTTTGGTACATTTGAAATACGTTTAGCACAATGGTCATGTTGGATATACGATTTTGATGATTGTTCGTTCAAAAAATGACACTTATTTTTAAGAAGTAAACGGCGTCGTTAAAAACAAAATGGCCGCTCCCAGTTACGATGTTGTACACATTTTACTTTGGTAATTTTTTTTTTCTGCTTATTTTGTTTTTCAGGCATATTAATTGCTATGTATATCGGCAACACAATCAATTGAAATACTGTTTAATGTCACAAGATGTATGATTTTTGGGTCTTGGTTTTGCACGTCATTGTATTCACGACAGCGCCATTTTGGATCACATCATTCTCTCAGTCGTATAATTGTAACGCTAGTTTCTGTTCCGATTACAAGGGAATGGGGTGATTCTCCAATTCCATTTTTATTTGGTGATTAAAGAAACTACTTCTGAAACTAATGGGGTGGTTTAATTCTGTTTGGGATGTAATAAAGAGTTTAATTTCATAGACAAATTTTGTTTACGTTCAGACAGCAGTTGTGGAGTTTTGACAGGCGTGTGGGCGTGGCAATCATGCCTCGTAAAAGGTTTCTCCGGTATGTTTTCGGCACTGGTTGAACTACATGGTTTATCTTTATGCACTTCATGGATTTCTTCCTCAATGACGTCTTTTAAAACAAAATCCCAATCAATGTTGTCATCGTCGAATTCGACAAAATCGCCGTAAGCCTTCCACATGGTAATGTTGTGATCCGTGTGCTGGTAATGACGCATGCGCAATGACCCAAATCGCTAAGTATCATGGTAACTTCCAGTGGGTTAATGATATGCACGACTACATCAATGGGAGTTTATTTTCGGGATAACTTGGCGTAAGGTGTCAACGATTTATTTGCCCGTTACGAGGGTTAGTACAATAGAATACTAAGCGTTTCCAGACCGATGATAGAGGGACTGTGGCTAAAATAATATTTTATGGGTATTTACCCAAAATATTCACTAGAAACAGGTAATTAACAAAGCAAAAAGAGTACCTTGAGGTTTCTGATGAAATAATATAAAACTGATATAACTGATGGTTTTGGTAAAAAAGTGACATTGATAATAAATACAGTTTGAACTAACAATTTTTCTTTGTTTTCACAATGTTCCTGGAAATCATACTGACCAGAACATACGTCTCATTTGAGTACTGTGTAAACTGATACAAAAAAATAGACTTACACATTTTTCAGACGAAATATCCCATGTAGATAGCCTAGGTGAATCTTTACTGAAATTTCTCTTGTGTGAATATTTTTTTTGCTGTAGTATACCAATATTGCACTGTTGAGAGGTGGTTAATAACAGCCTGTAGCGTGACAGAGAAAGACCCAGCAATACACTCCGAGCAGAGAATTGAAAAACAGCAGACATCTTTCCAAATATTTAATCTGCAAAATTATTGAAAATAATCTATAATCAGTACTATATATAGTTCGGGGTGCAAGCCTTTTCAGGGCTGGACCCCTTTTGTTATCGCTGGAGTTTTTTTAGGGGCCCAAGCCCAAAGGGCTAGGCCCCTATTATTATCGTTCGTTTTTTTCTTCTTCCTTTCTTCTGTAACTTTTTTCATCAAGCCGTTTGAGAAAACCGCTGAACGGAATAGTCTGAAAATGCTCTATACTAATAGTCCCTAAAGTGAACTGGTGCACCTGACTTTCACAATGTGATTGGTCAATTGGTTCAGCAACCATATTAGATTGAAATAAAACCGGAAGTGGCTGTTTGGTCGCTTTCTGAGGGTATAGGCGTCTAGATTTTTTATGGTACATGTATACAGAACAACTCATGTGTAATAGATTTAAGCAATAAAAACTTTAGCGGTCACGTGACTTTTTCCGCCATGTTTTGTCTCCTAAAAATGGTCAAAAAAACATTTTTAAATCTTCTTCTTCAGAACTGCTAGACAAAATGCTTTCACATATGGTATTTTATCATCTATATATGATGCAAATTCAAGTTTGAGAAATTGGTTATGATTGGTCACATGGTTAGGGCACCATTTTGGTTTTCTTCTAAACAGGAAGTAGTTTTTTTACTTATTCTACAATTATGTGATAATCCTCTGAATTGCTATATTGCATCCCTATGTTGAACTCTTTCAGAAAGTAGAAAAATAATTTACATCAGTCACATGGTTTGGCCGCCATCTTGGATTATATGTAAACATGATCAAAAGTTTGGACATTTGTTTCTCAAAGGGGCTTCAATCGATCTACTGGATGTTTTTATATATACCATGCCTGGCCATAGCTTTATATGAGAAAAATAATATAATTTTGATGTGTCACATGGTTTGGATTTTGGATTTTTGGAAAACGAAACATGTGCAATTACATGTGTTGTATTGGTCCCATTTGGCTAAAATTGTGTATGTAAATTCTACTCCTGAGTCGCATTCTTTCTCCTGTCGTAGTTAAGAAGATGAAACCTGCTGAATTATGATGACGTTAAACAAGAGATTTGAATAAAATAACAGATGACCAGAACTGTTGCAGAACGGGACATGTAACCAGTGCCACAATGAAGGCATCAAACAAAAGATGTAACTGACATAAGAAATGACCATATATGAATATAAATAAATATGCATAAGCAATACACCCAAATTTTACCCCCAAATTGTTATCAGTCACATGGTTATGCTGATGTTGAATATAAAGAATTATCATATACCTCGTATTGCCTAGCCTCCTAACGCTATGGGAATTCCGATGCGCGAGGCAATAATTTTCCATATCACGCCCGTGCCCTGTTAACCATATTTAGCAAACGCATCCATTTCCTGGAACTACTTTCTGTTTACAAACATCGCGCATAATTTGAGATTATCGTGTGCGCTTTGATAATGGCTGACGATATTATTCAGTGGATGGAGAATATACCGAAAGACCAATTGGACTCATTATTATTTGGTGATGATAAAGTCGTCAGTGTCGCGGAAAGTGTCGTGAAAGAAGATTTAGAAGCTGTGGGCGATTTTATAAAATCGCAACGAAAAGCAAGCACAGTTCGTACAACTGAACGAGACGTCGCAAAGGTACGGAGTTATACTCAGAGCCGATATGTTGACCATCATAAGCTATCGGAGATTCCACCTAAGACACTGAACGAGTACTTGGCCACATTCTTTGTTAACTTGAAGAAACAGGATGGAACTGATTATGAACCAGGATCCGTCTCTGCAATAAAGCATAGCTTAGAATGATATCTCACCGATGCTCCTCAAGAAAACTGGCCTCGGTTGCGGTAGTCCCGCCAGTGAAGCAATATCTCCGGAAGAAGAAGACGCAATGTGGAAAGAAGGTAAACTAAGACCGCCGATGGAGACACCCTCAATTTTACGCTGTGGTATTTATTTACCAAACATTTCAGACTTCGCGGCCGGAATGAACATAGAAAGTTGTGCCATGGAGATATTACTGTACAACGAGATGGTGCGGGACGCGAATTTCTGCAGTTCAAAGAACGCGACACTAAGACTCGTGATGGAAAGTATGGTGATCCACGTGTGGTCCCCCCTCGTATGTTTGCCCTTCCCGACAGTTCCAGGGACCGTGTCCAAATTTATAGAGAGCATGTTCGACACCATCAAATTAATACATGCGGGCTCAGTCCGTTTTATATCCAACCGATTCCCGCATCTCGTGTCAACTCACTTTCGTGGTATTCTTCCCGTCTGATGGGGAAAAATAAGATAGCATCATTCATGTCGCTTCCATGTCCTTTACCGGAAGAAAAACAAACCACTCTGTTCGGAAGAATACTGTACAAACCCTGACGAAAGCCGGTAGTCCATCACAACAAATCATAAAGATAACTGGTCACAAAAACGTGTCAAGTTTACAGCACTACGATACTGTCTCCATGGAAGCTACAGTACGCCTGAATCTAGAACTGTGAACGAAACTGCTTCTTGTTAAGCAATTGTTTTTCGTTCACCGACTACAGTTTTTAACAACTGTGAAATCAACATTTCTCTAACTGCGGCTACAACATCAGCTCCAAGAAAACGTCTGTTTGTTATATATGATTCGGACAGTCAGTAAATGACCAACTTAGCTGGACTGTAGTGATCAACAAAGTTTATAATGAGTTTGTATTTATTGTTATAAATTTACGTTCATTAAAACGTAATTTGTGGATATATTTGACGACATTGTTTGTGTATTGTGTGTAAGTTGTTGAGACGTTTGCGTCATCTATAATCCCATGTATAAATCCGCGCCAGTAAAAATGCTCGCATCAAAACCCGGATTAAATCGAATAGGTTTTTTTGGGGGGCCAAACAAGCGAAAAATAACATAACTAAAGACTTGTTTTTTTATATAAGGTATATGATAAAACCTTTATGGACTGGATACGGCTTTTGCTGCCCTCGGTCGTATGGCTTATGCACACTCGCAAGCTCGAGTGCTTCCGCCGCATGACCTCGGGCCTCAAAAGCCGTATCCAGTCCATAAAAAATAATATTTTATTAACATGTTTACACTTCATTATGCAGGGATATTGGTATCAACACCCCATTTCAATGAGTATCTGCAGATAACTTTTCTGACAATTCAGCTCGGACCCAGCCAATGCTGCTTGCAGCTTTAATTTGAGTATATTTTTGATAATAATCACTATGACAAAATACACTGGTTACACATATATAGTAAAGCCTTATTTGCATGTATTACAGTCTACAGCTTCATTTGTATTTGTTTGTCAAGCATGGTCAGCATGGTATTTACTGTACCAGATTATACCCAGCATGGTATTTACTGTACCAGATTATACCCAGCATGGTATTTACTGTACCAGATTATACCCAGCATGGTATTTACTGTACCAGATTATACCCAG
Source organism: Saccoglossus kowalevskii (assembly GCF_978046115.1). Lineage (NCBI taxonomy): Eukaryota > Metazoa > Hemichordata > Enteropneusta > Harrimaniidae > Saccoglossus > Saccoglossus kowalevskii. The sequence goes on along the minus strand of NC_140641.1, from coordinate 42,911,314 downwards.
CATGGTTTTTACTGTACCAGATTATACCCAGCATGGTATTTACTGTACCAGATTATACCCAGCATGGTTTTTACTGTACCAGATTATACCCAGCATGGTTTTTACTGTACCAGATTATACCCAGCATGGTATTTACTGTACCAGATTATACCCAGCATGGTATTTACTGTACCAGATTATACCCAGCATGGTATTTACTGTACCAGATTATACCCAGCATGGTATTTACTGTACCAGATTATACCCAGCATGGTATTTACTGTACCAGATTATACCCAGCATGGTATTTACTGTACCAGATTATACCCAGCATGGTATTTACTGTACCAGATTATACCCAGCATGGTATTTACTGTACCAGATTATACCCAGCATGGTATTTACTGTACCAGATTATACCCAGCATGGTATTTACTGTACCAGATTATACCCAGCATGGTATTTACTGTACCAGATTATACCCAGCATGGTTTTTACTGTACCAGATTATACCCAGCATGGTTTTTACTGTACCAGATTATACCCAGCATGGTTTTTACTGTACCAGATTATACCCAGCATGGTATTTACTGTACCAGATTATACCCAGCATGGTATTTACTGTACCAGATTATACCCAGCATGGTTTTTACTGTACCAGATTATACCCAGCATGGTTTTTACTGTACCAGATTATACCCAGCATGGTATTTACTGTACCAGATTATACCCAGCATGGTTTTTACTGTACCAGATTATACCCAGCATGGTTTTTACTGTACCAGATTATACCCAGCATGGTATTTACTGTACCAGATTATACCCAGCATGGTATTTACTGTACCAGATTATACCCAGCATGGTTTTTACTGTACCAGATTATACCCAGCATGGTATTTACTGTACCAGATTATACCCAGCATGGTTTTTACTGTACCAGATTATACCCAGCATGGTATATACTGTACCAGATTATACCCAGCATGGTTTTTACTGTACCAGATTATACCCAGCATGGTATTTACTGTACCAGATTATACCCAGCATGGTTTTTACTGTACCAGATTATACCCAGCATGGTATTTACTGTACCAGATTATACCCAGCATGGTATTTACTGTACCAGATTATACCCAGCATGGTTTTTACTGTACCAGATTATACCCAGCATGGTATATACTGTACCAGATTATACCCAGCATGGTTTTTACTGTACCAGATTATACCCAGCATGGTATTTACTGTACCAGATTCTGCTGTAAATTGGCTAATCCAAAAAATCCAAAACCAAAGGCAATTTCATGGCTGGTGGGCACTTATTTAGGGTTCAAAATTTTTAAAAATGATCATCAAATATTTGTTGAGACTTCTATTATCATTGAAAAATCCACCTACACCGACTTTCAACGTCAGCAGTTGGACCACCCAAGACGAAAGAAACTATTGCAGAAGCTATACTAATCTAAAATTTAGACATTTTTTTTTCTTGCTGAATTAATAAGTAAACCACCTAAAATTTCATTACAATGTCAGCCAGTGTAATTTTTCTAAAAAAAAATCACAAACGAACCTGGTACGCCAAATACAATATTTTATGTTTTATTTTATTGATAACGAAAGTAGATTCTAAAATATAAGAAGTTTCTAATAAAAACGAACACAACTGCATTGCTTAGTAGCACAATCTGGTCATGCTGCATTTCACATTTACCAGTAGTGATTATAATAACGTACAAAAAAAAAGTTGAATTGTTATGAAATGCAAATAAAATTCAGTTTCATCGTAAGCGTATGATTCTGGTCACATATAAAAGCTCGATGCTGTAGGATATTCACCATGTTTTTTCTCCTGCACGAGTTGACCTTATTAACCAATCAAAATGTTGCAGTACGATTTTTTGGCTTGGATTTTGATGGGAAAAATAAAAAAAATAGTTGTTTTCAAAATATAAACTGAGCATTTGAAGAATAATTTAACATTGTTCACAGTGATAACAGCTCATTGTCGAAAATGAAGCTTACCCATTCATGCTAGTCACAATAATGTAGTCAATAACTACAGTAAAACTTAAATTAGACTCTATTTTAGTCGTTAAGAAAGATTGAAATGTCTGAAAAATTACGCCAAAATATTTAAAAAACAACCTAAAAAACAACCTAGCCAGCATGGCTTTTGATTGCCAACCATTGTTTTCCATAAAATCCAACAATAGAGACAACATTTAACTGATCGTGTATTACCTTTGTAAGAATTTAAGCCAAATCTGTTAAAAATATTTCTGGGAAAGCGACAGAATATGAAACGAAATTATGTGCATCACTAATTGGCATGTATTATTATTATGGTTTTATTTCAGACATAGTCCATATATAAAGAAAAAGATACAAACAAATATGTAATAAAATAAAATTACAAACCATACAGATTTGAAAACTATACTAAACTCAGTAGACTACTTTTGTCCAATGCTGCACTAAGGTAGACTTCCATCTCACATCACTATTGAGCAAGGCACACACAAGTGTATTGTTTGATGTTCGTAGTTTATCCATAAAAGCATAAATTAGCTTTCTATATAAACCAGTAAATGTGTTTGTATGGTTTTTAACGAACATAGTGCTTGCGCTATAGTACCCAAACAGTTTACGAAAAGCATTATAACTGACCCGAAGGGCATTAACAGTAGATTTTCTATACATACACCATAACTGTCAGCAATACAAACTAGAACAGAATGTTTTAAATAGCAGAAGTTTGACTTCGTTTGACTCACAAATATGTAACATTTTGCGCAAACCTTTAATATAGGGCGCAATTACACACATATCATCTGCGTAGCTCAAATTGTTTATAATTTTATCGCCAATAAGACAGCCACAAGGCATGCTATTGAGTGATACACTGAGATTATCCATATAAATACTAAACAGTGCTGGGGACATTACTCCTCCCTGTCGAACTCCATTGGAAACATTAAAAAATTGTGAGATGGTACTTCCCCATCTAACGCAGTATAACTGGTTGCAATCCCAATTTACAAGAAGACGTATGACTCAACAGTTTTTTTTGGTGTTGACCTGTCAGTCAGTCAAATGTCAACCAAATGAAAAAAACAAACTGGTGTGCACATGTATGAATTTCTTTTGTTTTATAGATGCAAGATACCTAATGTGTGATGTATGTGTGAAGTTTAAATTTGATTGGCTCGTCAGATATATGGATCCAAAACTGCATTCTTTGAATAAAATGGCTTGCAGTTGGCTATTTTGAAATTGATCCAAAAAATAAAATGACTTGAATCAAAAGTGTTCAATGTATGTATGAAATTTAAACTAATTCTGTCTACACGGCTGATATCCGGTTCCAGAATAGTGAAAATACTTTGATTTTTAAGGAATTTTGGCATTAAAATGGCTGCCATTTGTCCATCTTTCCAGATATAACGGTAATGTCTGATATAAGTGTGAAGTTTGAACTTGATCACTATTACTACTCATTCTAAAATCATTAATATGAAAGCTGGTCAATTCATAACAAAGTGTTTTTCATCAAGTTTGTGTTGTATACATGGGTCACATGTTCTAGAATTAACCATAGACCTTAAAATATTTTTAAGGTCTATGAATTAACTAGAACAACCTGTTTTGAAACTGGGAGGCACTGCAAAACTCCAAGGAATGAAAGAGTCTGTAAATACTGTGATAAAAAGCAGATTGAAGTGGAGGTACATTTCCTTATGCACTGCAGTCTGTACAATACACACAGAATTGAATTATTCAAGTACTGTAAGGAAATTTTACTAAATTTTAGGAAGTTAAATGAACTAGAAAAATTCAATGCAATTATGAAATATAGTTCAGGAACAAGAACTGCACAATACATACAAAAATGTATGCAAATGAGATGTGAGCAACTCCACCAAAATTAAAAATATTCTTTCCACCATAATCATGACTCTAATGTGATTTTAATGTGATTTTTTTACCTCTTAATAATATTAGCTAGTGTATTGTATTGTACCGTATAAGTTTATTATGATCTTTTGCGTGTTTGTAATATTATTTAGCTTTATTTAGCATTCTGTGTAGTTGATTAACTTTACTGTATCTTAGTGTAGTTTATTTTATTTTATCTTATTCTATTTTATTTTATTTTATCTTTATTTTTATTGTTATACATGTACATTGTATGACCATAGAACAACTCTCTGTGGTTCGTTTTAGTGTTGAATAAATATTATTATGTCTGTCGGTTTCAATTGTAAGACAATGATTACTAACTCTAAATCTAATTAAGGTCATACAGAGCTGAACATTAGTGATATCAACAAGGTAGCTTTCACCTTTAAAATTTTTACATAAATTAGATATTTTTCAATAATTCCGATTGCAATCATGATTGTTATTTCTTTTTAAAGTCATGCACTCTCCCGAATTTTGGGAAACATTGGCAGGTATAATATATTATATCGAAAGGATTTATTTGTTACACAAATCCTTGATTATAATATTTGTAGGGGTCAATGAAATAATACAATGTTCATTCTGAAAAGCCAGAGAGAACTGACCTTCACAGGTTTACATGGTGCTCGTGTATGGGCCTATACGTATCGTCGTAACGTGTATGTCTCAATATCAGTTCCTAAACGTGCTGATAAACTGTGTTTCAAGGTATGTTGACATACGCTGACCATGGCTCAGGTTTGTTCGCTGTGAGTATCTCCAAATAAAAGAGATGTGGTCCGCCAGCGCCGACATAAAACGTACGATTCGGCTAGATAAATCATGGACCCAATATTACACTAATGTTAAAACTCATATGAGGTACTGTACTGTACTCACAATTATGCTGTAAGTGTTACTTCAGCTTTACATCGACTGTAATCACTGTGGTCTTCTGGATTTCTCATATTATGCAAATATTCAATAAATATATGTTATTAGAGCTACCCCATTGAGCACGGTGGGTGTCCAACTTGGGATATTTACATCCCGCCTCGCCAATCATGTTTATGTGTGACTGCCCTCAACGGTAACAGGTACGATTTGTACAGGTTCGCTGGTTCCCGGCGTCCTTTGTGAGTGGCCAGTAGGACGCAGGTAACTAGTAATCGCCATATATATGTTTACATTATTACTTATGCATTGCAATACAACTAATTAAAATTGAAAGAAACTGCAATATAAAATATTCCGTCAGTAACACTTTTCAAGGGCACATTTCATTAAAATATTTGTTTATAATTTTATAAATTGGCTTGGCAATTATCACCCCAATTATATATAATGTGTACATATTTTAATAAATAAAATTAAAGATACACAAATACAAATAAAAATAAATACAAATTAAAGATACAAAAATGAAATATTAATTATTTTATTAAATAACCTGCACAAAAGTAATCAATATTTTTCCTTGCTAGAATTATGTGTAACTTCATATGGGAATCCTGATAAAGTTCACAGCTGGCGATTTAGCAATACCCGTATCAGGGATAGTCAACTTCTTGGAATTTGATTACCTAACGTTTTTAGGTAATTATGTCGTAATTATGACAATCACGCTAACTCGAATAACACTCTGATTTGTTGTTGTGTTTGAACACAACTCTGCCATTCACGCACTTGTCCCCGTCGTCACCGACGTATTCACCATTTCAATTCCCTAGTACGCGGCTATCATTTAGGAACTAATTAACGAACCATCGAACCATCGACTTATTATATCATTTGTTATTATTTCCCTATTTTTATTGATGGCTATTAGTTCAATGCTTTTTTTATTTTAATATTGAATCTTTTTATTTTACTTACTAGTAGACCGTGACGATCCATGGAATACTAATAACATACCAAGTAACCTTAGAAATAACTAGAAGACAAGCCAAACCTCAAACTCGATTATAACAAACTTGGAAAAAATCGACATAGACGTAGAGATCGCCGAGAATTCCATGGTATTAGATGTCAATACTTCACACTGGCTTCAACCGACATCATCGACTACCACGTATGTTATTGTGATTACAGTACGCCGTTGACCGCGGCGACCAGCTACGCCAGAAGGGACATATTTCGTATCTACACAACCCTATACGTGTTCTTTATGGTCCACTTCTTCCAGATGAACAAGTACATAGACTAACATAGTTGTCAATTTAGTCAAAGACGAGAAAATGTGCCTTGTGCATGCTGCCCAGCAATCCCTTTCATACGACATCAGTATTTCTGTATGCAAATGAGAAACTAATGAGGAGCCTTGTTTTAAAATACACAAAAATAAAGTTGCCGTAGAGTTTAAAACCCAATTTTTTCACTTAAAAAAAATATTTTATGCTCAAAAACACAAAAATTAATAATATTGATGTACCAATAAATGATTTTAGGCGAGAAAGTAGCAGGCATTTCACAGACACTTTAAAACATGTGGCCACCGTGGCATTCCCTCAACTTAGTAGATTTGACGGGGTTCCCAATGAGATAGTTACACAAATTTGTGAAAACATATAAAAAGTGTAGCAGTACATATTAACCATGCTGTTAAGAGAATCTTTTAATACCAATAAATATTTGTAGAGTCTCATCAACTAACCCAAAGTACAGTTTTCTGACAGTTTTTGGCCTTTGTTTTCATGATGGTTGCCAGGAAGTGAAAATGCCCGGATGTCCGCCCCAGAATAGTTAAAGCGGGGCATGCGTCAGATGCCATGGCGTGCCAGTGTTTACAAACAATATCTGCCCATGAGCCTTTGCGTTTTTAGCGTGTGTTATTATCGTCGCTTGGGACTCAATTCCAGCATGCGGCGCAAGTGACGACACCCCCGCTTTAAGTGACGTATTTAAAATAGTAGACAACAAAAACAAATTTAGAGTATTTATTATTTGTTTTACAGCTTGTCGTGGCGCTGAAATAACAAGCAGTTGTAAAATGTGCAAAATAAATACCTAAGTTTTGCTTCTTTGACGCCTGCATAAAATCTGTTACTCTACCTCGCTGTATTGCGATATGCTCGAATAACATTTAAAATATGGACATTGTGATAAATAAAAACTTCAAATACCGCCATATTTTTTTATTTGAACTATTTGAACTGCTTTTTATTGTGAATTGAGCAAATAAATCATTATTAATATATTGGCTTGTATAATTTGCTCTATAACGGGAACAATATGGCGACAGACAATGTTTCAGCTGATCGTCTATTTTGTCCGTTATGTACTTTTTCATCATGCCCTCGACAAGTCATCCGGTTACTCTAATCAGTTCAATAACGCTTTTACGTTCTAAAGCTTAATGAAATAACCGGTTAATGACATTAAGAGTGCAGAGTTTTCGTAAATCATTATGGCGGTCACAGTTGATCAATTCAAACTTTATTTTGAATAAAATGGGTGATCGTAATTACTGACTCACGTAAAGTACAGAGCGCGCTTATAGGCGCAGCCAATCGCTATTAAATATTTAAATGAAAGCTGATGATCGGTGTGTCACACGCAACGTAATATTACCGTAATTGGTATAGTACAGGTGTGATGGTTCAAATACCAAAATGGCAACAGTAACAGAAAGACTTCCCTGGCGGCGATGATAACATGCGAACACGGAGCCAACAAATGAGGTTTCAACTGGTACTGGTATTATTATACTCTGCAAACATCAAGTACAATAACGTGGTAGGACTCCACTACTCCAATAACTAGATACTTAAACTCCAATACAATTCAACGAGATCTCCGATCTCTACTCAGTGCTGAACAACTCCCCTATATATACCCACACTGTCTATAAATAGACCATTACATCAGCATACATAATGAGTCTGGAATTTACTATAAATTTCTAGAATGTTCCATTACCTTCTATTCAACCAGTTTCTAAAAAAAAAATCTAGAATATTCCACCCAGACACATTACGGTTCTAGAACATTCTCAGTGACACGAAAGTGGTAAATTAGTCGTATGCAACACGGTGTTTAATTTTTTTTAAATAAATATGTTTATATAATAAGACACAGCTTTCCGTCCTTCACTGTACAATAAATGACAAACTTTATAAACTAAGACACAGCTTTCTGTCCTTCGCTATACAATAAATGACAAACTTTATAAACTAAGACACAGCTTTCTGTCCCTCACTGTACAATAAATAACAAACTTTATAAACTAAGACACAGCTTTCTGTCCTTCGCTGTACAATAAATAACACACTTTATAAACTAAGACACAGCTTTCTGTCCTTCGCTGTACAATAAATGACAAACTTTATAAACTAAGACACAGCTTTCTGTCCCTCACTGTACAATAAATAACAAACTTTATAAACTAAGACACAGCTTTCTGTCCCTCACTGTACAATAAATAACAAACTTTATAAACTAAGACACAGCTTTCTGTCCTTCGCTATATAATAAATGACAAACTTTATAAACTAAGACACAGCTTTCTGTCCCTCACTGTACAATAAATGACAAACTTTATAAACTAAGACACAGCTTTCTGTCCCTCACTGTACAATAAATAACAAACTTTATAAACTAAGACACAGCTTTCTGTCCCTCACTGTACAATAAATAACAAACTTTATAAACTAAGACACAGCTTTCTGCCCTTCGCTATATAATAAATGACAAACTTTATAAACTAAGACACAGCTTTCTGTCCCTCACTGTACAATAAATAACAAACTTTATAAACTAAGACACAGCTTTCTGCCCTTCGCTATATAATAAATGACAAACTTTATAAACTAAGACACAGCTTTCTGTCCTTCGCTATATAATAAATGACAAACTTTATAAACTAAGACACAGCTTTCTGTCCCTCACTGTACAATAAATAACAAACTTTATAAACTAAGACACAGCTTTCTGTCCCTCACTGTACAATAAATAACAAACTTTATAAACTAAGACACAGCTTTCTGTCCCTCACTGTAAATAAATGACAAACTTTATAAACTAAGACACAGATTTCTGTCCCTCACTGTACAATAAATGACAAACTTTATACACTGAATAGAAGTATTGTGTTCTATGGTTGCCTGACACGGAAAATCTAGTCCGTTCAAGCAAGGTGGTTCCATTAAGAGAAAGAGTATCTAAATATTTACAAAAAAATCAAGGTAAAGGGAGATATTAGAAAATTATTTCGAGTGGAATCAGTGCTTAATGTTTCTTTTCCAACAGAATGTTGTTTTCCCCCATTTGTTTTAGTGTATCATTGCACAACGTAGTTCCAGATGAAGTTGTTCATATTTACGTGTTAATTAATAAATTGTTCAGTTGTCACAACATTTTTAAAAACTTTTTCTGTACATTTTCAGGTATAATGAATGACCTCAAAATAAAAGACTGTCTGTGGCAGATGTACGCACCTCGAACAAATAGACGGATCACAGTACTGGTACCTGATTGGCACACCATGAAACACCACGCTAATTATAATACTCAATCACAGGTTGTCTAAATTTTATTTAAATAAAAAGTTCGATAATTTTTTTATTTATTGTTTATTTCTGGGCACACAACAAGAAATTTAATTTGAATTAGCAGCAACACGCCCAAGAACGACTGTTTTGAAATAAAAATCCCTAAAACTGAGTCTTTATTTTAAACAGAACACTAGTCTGAATATAACATCAGAATATCCAATTTCGATTTATTTTGGGTACAAAATGATTTTTTAAGTAAAAAATCAAGTTTTTTTTTTTTTTATGGATGACAAAATAGACCACTTTCCCCAAAGTCGAATATACGCCGTTTCGAATGCGCGCTCATGCTGGAAATGGGATGTAAAATTTGGGTATAACCTAAATTTGCACGCGTGATATTGCACTTCCAGGTGTCACAATCGACATCACAAAAATCAAATTTCCTTCTATCGAATATCAGCGAATTTACGTGTTTGTATGTTCGCCATGGCAGGGCAGGCGTATTTCTGCAACCCAGTCTCGTTACTTCCGGGAAAGTGGTCTATAATGCATTCTCCTTCCCAGACTTCTTTGCGGTAAGAACACCGAATGTATATTCGTAGAAATAGAACTCTGCCTGTAGGGTTGGCAAGAGGTATTTTCGTAAGCTGTAATCAATTGTTTTTATTTTCGTAATAATGTAATTTAAATAAATAAAACACGTAAATTCGTAGACATGGGCCAGGTGTAAAATGTAATCAGCTATTTTATTCATCCGTAATGTGTACAATAATATTATTTTTTGTAAGTGTATAAAGCATTTTCCAACTTAAATGGTGTAATTTCCAATTTTGATTCATAAATTCAAATTATCAAAAATATTACAAAAACGTAAAATGTAATTAGGAATTTGCTTTATCTGTAAAGTGTAAAAACCCAATTTTTACTGTATATGAAACTTTCATTTTATTTCCTGCAAAAACGTAAAATTCCTTTTTTTATTAAATGTAACCTGTACAAGCGACCCCTTGTCCACTCTCTGCCCGAGAGAATGGTGAGACCCAGGTTCGTTAAATATTTTTGGAAAAATTTTCTTTGGATATTTTCAAATGTTACAAGGTTGTCTCCACATTAGTAAAACAAAGTAGTTGATTTTGTACTTAGAAAAATGCTAAATATTAATAACACTGTGTTCTGTGGGCTTAACGACGAGACTTACTAAAATAGATTGACAGAGAATTATTCAAATCACTGCCTACTTCTCCTTGTTGACTTGTATGTTACTTTTTACGCCGTTTCAAAAGCTAATAAAATATTATTATTATTATTTATTATTATTCTCGTTGATAAGTTCTGCGCATGCTTCACTCAGTCTTAACGTCAACAACATGACAACATGGCTGCCGCCGGTGCTGACACGTTTATATCGCAAGTTTCTCGTAAAAATAGAAAACCTGGTCCGCCAAAAACAAACAAACAAAAAACGAAACAAAAAACGCATGAATACAGAGGTACATTCCGACCTAAAATTATCTAATGTTGGTTCATATTACGACCAAGATGCTTTCTTGAGTTCTGACTCAAATCGAAGCAGCAATGCCGTCGAAGAAAATTAATATTACACGAATCGACGTCTTTTTTGGGTATAAATAATTTTGTGTAATATATTCGTAGTTTAAATTGCTCACGTGGGTTGTTTAGCGGCAACAACTGTTTTTACTTTCAGGACAGGACTGAGGATTAGATAGAACTTCCGGATCACGCTAACAAGACTAATGAATGTAATCTGGATAATCCCACGTATTCATTACGCTTTTTTTGGTGATAAGATTAAGGTATAGCACTTTTTGTTTTTGCTTTTTATTATCCAAACAGTCTTGGCTATAGACTGTTAACATTTCGCAGCATGAATCGTGTGAATAGTGGAACATATTCAAAAGACGATTTTAAAATATAGAAAACAGATACAAACATTTTTGAATGCTTAGCAAGATTTAGCAAGGCTGTACATAAATAATCAAAAAGAAACATGGTGAAAAAAGTAATGACGGAATCTCCATAGTATGCACTACGTATAAGTTTTTACAAAAAGATAATAGGTTTAAATTTGGAACTGTTACAGCCATTTTAATTATGAGCATTAGCAAACTTCTTACTGAGTGAATGATTATGGCAAATTAACCATTATCTTCACTTGTGTTTTTCAGTTTACCAGGGCAGTTCAAATCTAAATAGCTCTCACAATACTTGTTTATTTCAAGTGAAACTTTCACACAACGTTTATCAGTTGTTTATTAACAAATGGGCGTCCAGACATATATACTGGTTTGAGAAAAACATATTCACACAATTCACACACAGAGTAACATGTAGGATTTGTGATCAGTGTAGAAGTGACAGTATTGAAGACGAAGTTCATTTTATTACAGACTGTAGCTATTACACTGATGAAAGGGATATTATGTACACTGAATTTACCTAGGAAATCCCCACTTTCCAGTCTGAAACAATATCAACAAGTTTATTATCCTTATTAATACTAACCATCCTAAACTAATTAGACATGTGACACGGTATCTGAAAGTGTGTTTTAAAAAACACAAACTGCATTAATGTTTTACTACCTAATCTTATGTTATTTTAACATTCTGTTTTTTACTTACCTTTTTACCTTACCCTTTATTACTTTCAGCCAAAAATGAATTTGTAATTTCATTACGGTTTAATAAAACTGTATTATTATTGTAGGTAGTCACATTCCATTTTCACTGTGAAATACATGTTTGAATATAAGCGCCCACGAACCTGGGTCTCATCCTTAAAAGTCGTAGTTCTCGATGAGGGCGCTATCCGACCAGATGTTGAGCTTTCGGTGATCACTTTCTATAGTCGGTGTGACCTCATTTCTCCTCTTTAGTTTCTCATTTAATCCAAAGAAAACATGGTTTGTAAATCGGTAAGTCAAACCTACATGTATTTTAATGATCCATTATATTCAACGAATAATTGTTTAGTGTAATCACACAGGACTGTGACGTAATGGAAAGGCAACTTACTTCATCATGTGCTATTTTTGAATTCACAATGTTCGACGAATGCCGACCACGTTGTGAATGTGGACTTGATCTCGTTAATCAATCCGGTAGATTAATTAAGCAATACTAAGCAATACAAGTTTGCTTATTTATAACCACGATCTCTCAATTACATATAACTCAACGAAATACAAGGTCTGCATTACTTTACAGCGAGAAAAAAACAACAAGAACATTGAATGGCGTGCCATGTGTTCTGTTTCCGTAAAATAACGGTAAAGATGCCTGAAAGTAATTCGGGATGTTGAAGTATTCATTTTGTCATAATTTGCCAGTTAGTATAGCTGACGCGTTTGCTACCACCGTTTAGACGAAATTGTTTATTTTTTACCGAATAAAAACATCGTAAGGAACAAATCATTATCATTCACTACATCTTTGTTTGATCCGGTGACCTCGTGCCGTGGTGGGCATGTGCTGTAAACCCTTGTGTCAATGATATATGTAATTTATGCTAACGATGTTCTCAAAATGGCAAAGTTGGTAAAAAACAAAAGGTATTTTATGTAAGATTGTATATCCCAACTCCTGTACACAAAAAAAAGATATTTTTAATTTATTGAAAAGAAAAACAAAAATCATTGTTTTTCTTCTTGACAATCGATTAATTAACAATAATTTGATTTGACAATTGATTAATTAACAATAATTTGATTTGACAATTGATTAATAAACAACAATAATTAGATTTGACAATTGATTAATTAACAATAATTTGATTTGACAAAATATTTAGTTGTCTTCATTGATCAGGGTTCACATGCAGCCTGGAATGTACTGGAATTTAAAAAGAAAAACTCTGAAAAGTTTGGAACTATGGAATTCCACCACTTTCTTAAATTTGATAAAAACCCTTATTTTTTAGCTTACCCGTGATGATATTGAAGTGGCAAGGAATAGTCATCATTGTCGTTGTCATGGTTATTGTGACTAGGTTAACTCAAGCAATTTATGTTAATCTTTTTCAAACCAATATATTCATGAAAATGTTCCTTTTTAGCTTAAACAGGATGAGTTGTAGAAATGTGGTTTTGTTTCTAAACACAACTGCAATTGGATACAAAAATGGATACTAATAAGATCAACTCAGATCAATAAGATCAGCTTAGCTCTAAAGTTAAAATGAAGTAAAAAAAAAATGTATTGTATTCTGAGAATGTGGATAATAAATAGGACCATTAATATAGAACTTATACCGTACTTCCCCGAGTATAAGCCAAGAGGCCTGAACATGTAAAATCGGGAAAATTAGGGGGTAGGCTTATACTAGTGGACCATCTTTGGTGGGTTTAAAATTGTAACCATCTTCCCAACCACGAAAAATTATTATCCAAATTATATTTTTGGTTCACAGCGCCGGTCTCAGAAAAATATTACGTCTTTTTGAGGGAAAAAAAAGCAAAACGAATCGTCATTGATTTCCATGACACTTTTTACAATGAAGAAACAAAAATGTTCATAAAAATACACACATTTTATTACAATACGGTTTACATACCATCTGAATTTACGGTGCAAAAATGGGTAGGGTCTGTGGAAAAACAGTCAAAGGCAATATTCTTATTATTATCTTCGTTGTTGAATGTTTTTTCGATCGTACGCAAACTCTTGATACAAAGCAATTTTCGCTATGGTGTTTTTATCATGATTTGACCTGAACAACTTCCTTTGACCTAACAAGTCACGTCTTTCATTAACCAATCAAAATGCTGTGTCGTACAGACGAAGTTTTCCGATTATTGAAAAGTAATTTTTTCAACACAATCCAGAAGTGAATTACCACGATGTTAAAATACGATCTGATTTTGACAAAAAAAGCTGTTGATACGCAATTTTCGAAAGATAAACTGAGGGTGGAGGAAGTATTCACACCTTTCACGGCCGCCAACAAGTCATGTGGAAGAATAGTTTGTTCGTTCACACCCCATTCACGATAGTCTCAATGGACACAATTATTCGGAAAAGTAAAACAATGGTCAATGACCAGGTTTCATGACTTGACGATCACTACTCAAAAGAAATATGGATTACTTCAGTTTTGCAACATTGGGGTTCACTCTTAGTAAATAACAGAATAGAAAAGATACGAACAATGTTTCGTACGTTTGCCCCCATGCTCTCTGAAATTGTTGCGAACCAAACTACCGTACTAGTCATGATTTGTATACAATGAAATATACTTTTTATCGACGCCCGGTAAAAAAACACTCTGGATGCCCTTGACTTGTTAATTGTCTAAAAATAGAGGGGTGGGCTTATACTCGGGAATGGGCTTATACTCGGAAAAGGGCTTATGCTAAGTACGGTAATATTAAAAGCATAAAATGTTAATGCATGATACTCTAGCATTTATTCAATTTATATTCTCATGAACTCACCATTGTGATAATCACTTAACAATCATTTTAATTTTCATTATGTACCACAGTTGATAACAGTTCAAATGTATTTTACCCATTCACGCAATAAACACGTTGTTTTTTCTCAGCTTGAGTAGCGTAAACTGATCGTGAACTCTGCTTTGCCCATGTTACATCAGGGTGGATTTTGAAAGAATTTTAACTTTCAATCTAAAGACTGCGTCTATCGCCAGAAAGTATTTACTTACGAACAATAAAGTGCTAATTTTACAAAATTGACTTGTATTGTTTAAAGCCGCTACCACATCGTGTGACTATGTTTATTGTTTATAAATTATTATCCACGACTGGCAGGATGCATGTCGGTCGGTACGTAAGTATAATAACAATATGACAATAGTCCTGGTCGGAAGCGTTTCTGTGGTGGTCGCTAATTATGAATGCCGGTCGGGCCGACCAGCGTGACGAGATCCCCAATGAAAAATGCACTGTGGTGGTCTTGCTAATCACCATGGTGGCGTCAGACCGGTGTGGCGGCAAATCGAAGCACTGTGGCGTGGCCGCCACGCTGTTTACATCCTGGGGAGAACACTGTACCAGTAGTATGAATAAGGGATTAAATAATACAGTTACATATTACATATAGCTGAGAAACAAGAAGATAAAATAATTTTTGAAATAATTACTTATGACCTTATATTTCTTGTATAATAGCATTTTTAGTCTTAATATGGAAAAGAATCCAAAAACAGGGACAGATTCACCCCTGTTCATCTTATGATTAATTTCTGTTATCTTCATTTACTTGTCCCTGGGTTCTGTTAAAAATCATATCCCAACAGATATGCAGTTAAAATACTATTCAAGTATGTCTGCTAGAGCAGCTGGGATGGACTTGCTCTATTCCCCTAGTAAAATTTTTTTTTATTACTGAGGAAACAATGTTGTAGGGGCATTGTACTACAGAGATGGTTCATTGATACACATGTCATAATCTGCAATGGTCTACTATTTGGGACTACATGTATGTGTTTGCTGGCATATTGATCTAGAATGAGCTGTTTTTTAAAATCTTTAAATTCCATTTTTTATTGCTTTGACAGCACATTCAAGGATCACTTCCTACTAAATGTACCTAAAAAAAATTTAAAATTCCAACCACTTTTGAATAATTAGTTTAGATTTACTTTTCAAGAGTACACAATTACATTTAAATTTGGAATTTGTCAAATTTGTTATGGTAAGCCCCACACTGAACTGTGTTGCAAGGTATATGGGAGAGCATACAGTATAGTTTATTCATTTGAATGATGGGATATTCTAACTCATGACTTATTCTACAATGGAGTATGATGTTAAACCATTGACCTTCACATATCTATTAAATTCAAGTTAAAAGTCAAGTAAGAACCCCACAAACACAACCCTTCACACCCCAAAAATTAAAACTAATGATTTTGACAAATTATCAGTTAAATACTTTATAACCACTATATTATGATGTAAATTTCATTATAAATCACAGTACTATACATGGGGAATGTTAATTAAACCTAAATAAGTATTCCCTTTGCACAGAAATATCCTGTAATTTTATTATAATGGGGCTTTCATTTCCTCTTAGGTGTATGAACCCTGACAGTGCATTCTGTGTATGGTGAATGTGCTATTGCACAAATTAATTTATAGAAAACACTTACTGGCAGTTTAATACCATACATAATCCCCTCTTTTGGTATAAGCCCACCCCTATATTTTTAGACATTTAAGGAGTTGCTGGCATCCCAGGTTATAGGCATTGTGGGCATGTCTATCCAATAGTGGCCACCCAGGGGACTTTGAGATTTTGGCCTTTATGGGCATGTGGCCTTTATAGACTGGTTTGCTAATTTATTCATGGATGTTAATTAGGCATTGAATCAATATATTAAAGACATATCTCACAACCCATTTCACACACACTATCACACTACTGTACACAGTATCCAAACACTTTAGGCCAGACTTCTTCAGTCCCCGTTCAGACGTACATGTAGTACGTAAACGAGGACTTATGTTTTGACTTCTGTGCATGCACGTGTCCGTCCGTTCGTGCGTGCGTGCGTGCGTGCGTGCATGCGTCTGTGCGTGCGTCCGGACCTGTATCTTAGAAATGCCTGGACCAATCACAATCAAACTTCACACATACATCATACATGATATCATACATATGCACTTCCATTTGTTTCACGGTCTGATTCAAAATGTCCGAATGGCGGCCATTTTTGTACTAAAAATCATCAAAATCAAGCATTTCTTGGCTGTTTACAGATGGATTTTGTTCAAACTTGGTATATACATTGGACATTCTAGGACCTTGATGCACATAATTTTGTTTTTCAGATGCATGTAAGATTCAAAATGGCTGACTTGCAGCCATTATGTTTTAATGAATGTGGTTCTAGTGCCATATCTCTGACTTGCTTGGACTGATTATCTTTAAATTTTAAATATTCATTATAAACCATGTAGTAGATATACAGATATATTGGTTTCACGATCCTATTCAAAATGTCCGAATGGTGGAGGTATGTACGACCTAGAAATAGTGTCGTATGCGAGTACCAAGTTGCGAGTCGCAAGTAGCAAAATATGCCATATGCTAGTGGTAAAAACAGCATATGCGAGTGGTAATATGTATCGTTTGCTAGTAGCAAAAAAGCCCTATGCGAGGGGTAATACAAAGGCTTGTAACGTTTGCTTATAATATAACAACGTATGTTCAATTGTGTTTTATCACATTTACCATGGTTATGAAATGATGTGTACATGGTTGGTTAAGATTGGCATGATGCTGTTAAGGTTTTTACTTTAGGGGTGATTCATATATAAAAATAATGGTAGCAAATAGGTGTCAACGCGATCTAGCCTAGGTATCAACCGGCGCACGCTGCCCTGTACTCAACATTACAGTCGACTAGTGTACGCGGATTACATTGCGAAGGTCGCAAATAAAAGCAGTTTTAATTACTATTTCCAGTGCTTTTTGTTTATTATTCATTTGAGTGTTTATATCAAAAAGTTCGTTCAGTCGTTTGCATAGAATCGATGTTTGCTCTTCACGAAATTGCACAGGAAACGTGAAAGCACAATAATTTAATAAACGGCCATGACCAGCCAGCACACTCCGCATAACATGTGAAAATTGTTTTTTCTTTTGGTAAAATTAGTATGAACCCGTGGTCAGCGATTAAAGAATCATAGAATTACAATTGTAGTTAGTAAAAACGGGTGCATGTTCACTGAAGGGTCACAGAATTCTTGTGTCACGCGCCGCTGTTTAAATGAAGACAATGGCAGGTTTCAAAAGTAGTCACACCTCGAAGAGGTGTTAAATTTGCCGCAACCCAAGTGTTAACTAGCACACAAAATTCCATAATACATAGTATATAATAAAGAAATAAAGTGCATGTTGAGTGATAAGTCCGCATGTTTACGAGACTTCCCTCACACATGGAATGTATTTACACGCAACCCCGATCAAATTTAAATTGAAACAAAGAAGCGTCTGCCGTTGCTTGGTCAGGATAGAGAGACAATTTTCATGGGTAAATGCTAGTAAATGGCCACTTCCATGTTATGCATGTTATTATTTCCATTGTACTGCTGCAACAATAGAAACATGTGAAATATGCCTGGCGACTTTGGCTGGCGAACTGTAGTCAATTGAACATCATTGTTGAAAACATAAATTGTTACATGTTCTGAGGCAGTAGCGTTTGTGATGAACGTGTTGTTGTTGAATTGTGTTCAGGGTTCTGAAAATGGAAAATTCCAGACATGCAATAGCTGTGATGAAAGATGATAAAAAAGTCTTCGACGTGACATTGCAAAATTGCCCTAGTTATGGATTCGCAAGCTGCTACCAAATAGCCAAAACAACATGCTTTCAATCATTCTCCCAGGTGTGGTTTCTACAATTTTGCAACATTGGTTTCATTGTCAATGATGCTACGGTCGAACGAGTCCGACACTGGCATGCACCATAGATCTCTATGTTACAATGCTGTAACTGACAAAAGGCCTTAAACTAAATATAAAATTTGTCCCTGTAAACTTCGGTGGATTTTTTGTGTGCGGTAGCCTTTGCTATTCTCATATTGTTGACTATGATGCCATGGTGATGACCAGTAATATATGCCCGGACGCTTAGTGTACTGGTGTGTTCGCTATGGTAAACAATAAACAAAATCTTCATTCTTCACATCACTGAATTACTGACTGGTGTCATAGATGCTACTACCGTAAGGGAAGAGTAGGAAACCAAACGGGTGGTGCATCGCGGTCATTACCGCGGTGTACCGCAGAACGCCGGGGAGAGCCGCGGACTGCTTATAATTAGGGGTCTCTACTGCTGTACCGGCCTCTACCACGGTCCTCGGTAATGTGTGAAATACGTACTTAACAGTTTCTTTGTGATTCCACGAGTCATTGTTTTAAAATCCGATGCTGTAAATGAATACGATATGTGCGCTTGTTTAGTATTTAGTACATGTATTTAGCGTAAATTTCCAAAGTGATGCGATACAATTTTTCATGGTACATGCAGGTATACCTTTATTACACTGGAATAAAATTTACAATTGAAAAGGGGACGATTTACAAAGTTTCAGCGTATCCAAGCCGTATCCTGGTTCTTGATTGATTTGGCAGTATCATGTTCATCATTTGTGTCACACTCCAGAAAAAATGGCCAGCAAACGAGAAATGGGCGAACTAATCAAAACAGGTCAGGCTGTCTGCATTGCACTGACAATGACATGATTATTTTCTGTTTCGTTTCATAAATCTTGCCTTGCGCATGTATTCTTGGTTGACAGAATCTTTTTTAAACAAAAGACAATATTTTTCTGTTACATGTTCGTGTTCCATGGTACTCGTGAGTGTGAAAGGCATTATGAATGAATAATTATTGAGTTTATGATAACGTACGATAACGCTAGCTGGCTCGATTAGAATTTCATTGCGTGTGAACCGCTGAGGTCATTGCCCGTTACTGTGCCAACCGCACGTAGTTCAAAAGCACCTGACGTTTTGTTTTTTTTCACTCGAAATGTAAGCGATCGAATACTCTGCGTTCAAAGTACGCTGCCCCGAGTTTGAAATTACTGTAAATTGTAACGCATGGATTTTATTTACATGAAATTTAGTTTATTTCAAAATGATATAGATGTCAAACCAAAATTATTATTATTTGAAATGTTGTTTCTTGACTTGACTTTTCTGGCTTTAAAGCGAACCTAAATGCGGCCTTAATTTATAGTTGTGTATATTCTAAACTGTATTCGAAATAATATTGCAGTGGTTTAATTTTGTTTTAATTATAACTGTAGCTTGGATAGGCATTTGAAGTGCTTGCCATGGAGGCCATTCATGGAGGGGAATAATTAACGAACGAACATATTTAACATCCGGGTACTTTTCAAAGCTATGACGTTTTAGTATCTGATCGCATTCGTATACGCCATTGTACATAGCCGTTCATGCTGCTAAGCATTGTGTACTATTAGTATAAACTCAACTTTTATATGCACAATGTGCTTTTTAAAACTTGGGTTAGAGCCTTATGCGTTTGAAACACAGTATTCTGAGAGTGAAAGCCCAATTGCGTTAAAGTACCGTACTTCCCCGATCGTAAGCCCCTCCCGAGTATGAAGCCCATCCCTATGTTTTTACTTGGTATTTATTTATTGGTTTTTACTGGGCGTCGACGATATTCTTTAAAATATGCGTGTAAAAGGTGTGTTTCATTTCATAATAATCATGATTGGCATGTTAGTTTGGTTCATGCTTTTAGTTTTATGAGAAAACTCGCATTAATTTCAAGTTCAGAGTACATGGCGAACGTACACAACGTGATTCGCATCGTTTCTATTCTGTCATTTACTCAGGATAAACATCGATGTTGCAATTCTGGAGTAATCCATATTTCTTTGAGTAGTAGCCTTCGAAAAGCCAAAAATGTGATCGTCAAGGCGTGTACCTGGTTATTGGGCATGGTTTACTTTGAGACTATCATGAAAGGCCTAGGGTGAACGATGAGACATGTTGGCGACCGAGAAAGGTGTTTAAATTCTTCCTCCACACTCAGTTTACCCACGGTTACTATTAACCGTCGTTTATATCTCAGAAATTGCGAATCGCCAGTTTTTAGGGGAAAAAATCATCTTTTTTTCGTTGCAATCAGTGCTACAGATCGCATTTTAACATTGCGGTAATTCACTTCCGCATTGCGCTAAAAAATCATCGTCAATAATCGAAAAATTTCATCATTACAACACATCATTTTGATTGGTTAATGAAAGACATGACCTGTTATGTCAAAGGAAGTTGTTCCAGGTCAAATCGTGCTGAAAAACCTCATGGTGGAAAATTGTTTTGCGTCGAGAGTTTGCGTACGATCGAAAACATACCAAAACGAAGATAATGATAAATGCCTTCGTCCACTGTTTCCTCACAGACCCTACCCATTATTTCACCGTAAATTCAGACGGTATGTAAATCGTATTGTAATAAAATGTGTGTGTTTTTTATGAACATGTTTGTTTCTTCATTGTAAGTATCGTTCAAATCAATGACGCATTTTTTTTCAAAAATAAGTATTATTTTCCCGAGCCCGGCGTGGTGAACGAATATTTTTTTTTGGATGATTTTTCGTTGTTTGCAAGATGGTTACAGTGTTTAACCCCAAAACAAAATCATTTTTTCTGAGTTGGTCCTCGAGTACAAGCTCATCCCTTACTTTTCCTTTACGTGTTCATGCCCCCGGGCTTATGATCAGGGAAGTACGGTATACTGTGACGATTCAGATCAGTCCAGTGTGAGTGATGAGAGTATATCGTTGACGATGCCCCTTGTTCGGATGAAAGTTTTATTTCAAATTACACGGAAGTCTGTGAACAATCTGCTTGGTGTTTCTGTGACGCTTGTCCCATGATTTGCCAGTGCAGCCCCGTGAATACATGGACGAAAATGTTTCCACCACCACCCTACGAACTCAAGATTACATACTCCAGCATCCATACTTTGAATAATTTGCACGCCGCACAGTGCAGTACTGGAAACAGCATTTATTAGACAGTTAGACAAAAAACAAAACAAAATGCCTGTCTCGATCAATCGCACATCCATAATGTTTGTATGTTGATATACTTGTAAATAACATTAACGTAAAAGTCGAAACAACCTAGACTAGAAGTCAATTCACCAGTCCAGCCAGCTATGGCTCCCTAAGTTGTTTATATTTAATCAGATACTATTTCGTCATCATGCTTTGTTACCTTACCTGTTTATACCACATGAGGGCGTTTTTTTATGGCAAGATGGCGCAAACGGAAGTCCTTCGCAGGTTTATGGTTTCTCATATTTAAATCATCATAACTCTGAAGATAATCATTTTTTAAATTTTTTTTTTCAAATTTATAATCAATATACATAACTTGATAAATACAAACACCAAAATAGGCTCTATTTAGTTCCCCTTTAATGTTTTGTGTGTGCGTGTTTGTTTACAATATTATTATCAACAATAGTTTTTCAGTGGCCCCGTTTCTGAGGCAGTAAGTCACGGTTTCGATTAAGTCGCGTAGTTCGATGGCTCCGGACGATTGTATTGTGTTTTGCCGTCAGTTTTAAAGTAGAAAAACTAAGTCTGCTATTATCGCGTATTTAATTGCCCGCTCAATCAGTTGGAGGTGACAACTTAACACCTACAGACTGTCAATTACTGAAATAGAAAGGGTGATAGCAGCCTGACTGGAGGTGTCGACATGGGTATAAAAAATAAGTTTGCGTAATTATTGCAAAGGCAACGCATTATCAAGTCGGCAAAGTTGAAATATTCACAGCCAGTACGTAAACAATGAAAAACAAGTTTGCGCAATTATTACGAAGCCAACGCATTATCAAGTCGGCAAAGTTGAAATATTCACAGCCAGTACGTAAACAATGAAAAACAAGTTTGCGTAATTATTATGAAGGCAACGCATTATCACGTCGGCAATGGTGAAATATTCACAACCAGAACGGTAACAATTTTTACGGAGGCAACGCAGAGCCAGTAAAAATTTGCGTAATGGGATGTGTATAATAAAAACGTCAATGCGCGGAGCGCGAATGGTCACCAAGGTAACAACCCACTTGTTCAGCGCGTGACTTGGGGTTAAACTTGGGCCAAGGTTTATTAGATTAGTCAGTTTCGCCAAGAAGTGCGCTATTTTTTTCGCTGATCACCCAGTTGTTGTAGTATATATTGTAGCACCAAGTGTGTGACACTCCCTCTTCGACTTCGGCTTGCTTTTCCTACTTAGTGCATGGTCTCGAGGTAACGTAAACTGCGGCCTCTCATCAAGTGTTTTACACTTGGAATTTATACTTCGCCCGATTATATTGGTATATGCGAAACATTTATCTTTTAAAATAAATCCTGAGACTATACATGATGTAAATTCAAAATAATGTGATAATATTTTACATTATGTGGGGTCTACATTATTCTGGGTTGCTTTGCGATGTTATACCAAGACTCGTGAAAATAAAATAGTGTTCTTCTGCGAACTAATAGAGACGATTTTCCAATCTTCTGGTACCACTCGATTTTTATTATTTGAACTTGGCGGCAAGTAACCTTTAGTTTCCCAGTCTATTGTGTCCATTCATAGTCTTAACAATAGGGTGTAAATTGCCATGCGAGCCTACCGCACACGACCGCGGTAAACCGGGGTCATGGAATCTATGCATAAATTTGCATAAAATGCGGTAGACCGGCGAGCACCCACCACCACCGCGGTAATGACCGCGGTAAACCGCGAGTTTGATTTCCTACTCTTCCCTAAAATTCCTAATTGCAATTAAATTAAAATTCATTTTTTCAATGGGCAACTTCAGATGCATGAAGTCTTGGTGCAGCTTTAATAAGAACATTCACTTTGGTAACAGTGGGAAATTTTTTCAGAAAACAAAGGCCTAAAGGGATAATGATATGCTAATAAGATGCACAACACTCAACACTTTGTTGCAATTCAAAGCACATTTTCGGAATTTCACACAGACAAACTTGTACACAAATGAAAATTAACACAGTACAACATACTGCACAATAAATAATATCTACAAATAGATTTGTACGCATTTGCAGATTATGGTACCGTATAATATCTTGAATAGATGTCACTCTAATTCGTTAGTACCAGTACCTTCCATGCTCTAATTTAGACATCATGGAAATTACAGTCAATCAAAAGTAAACTGTTCACATGATTACAAAAAATACTCAATATATTTAATGGAATATGCATTTATTTTCTTAATTTTGTTGATAACGAAAAGTTTCAAATAAAAACAAACACGAATGCATTGCTCAGTAGCAAATGATCACGAAAATGGTTTGGCAATCTGGCCAGTCATGCTGCATTTCACAAGTGAATAACTTACTTGTTTTCGAAGCGTTACAATTAATGATTATTATGTAGTAGTGATTACAATAATGTGCAAAAAATAAATTTGTTGAATTGTTGTGAAAATTCAACTTAGTTTCACCACAAGCGAATGATTTCAGTCACATGTAAACGCTTGATCCAATACGATATCCGCCATGTTTGTCCAAGCACATTAGTGACTTGAAACTGCTCGGTCAAGTCCCTAATTTAATTTGAAAATTAAATGGTATATCTTTTTCTGAAATATGTGGTGGCTGTTTTGTGAAAGTTTGGGGTGTGGCTTATATTGCAGGCTTTTTCCTGGAATCAAAACTTGTCAATTTCAACATGAAACAATGTTTCAAGTTAGGGGTGCGGCTTCTATTAAAGCTGCGGCCTCAATACTGTTGCTCAGCAATAGTAAAGTTAATGTATTTGAAATGATGTATCGTGCCATTTCACCCCTAGATCTAGTGCCATTTCACCCCTAGATCTAGTGCCATTTCACCCCTAGATCTAGTGCCATTTCACCCCTAGATCTAGTGCCATTTCACCCCTAGATCTAGTGCCATTTCACCCCTGGATCTAGTGCTACTTACACTAACCACTTGCACCATGCCCATTTCAACACATAACATACATGACATATTTCAACCAAATATTGATGACAGCATTTTTTTATCAGGACATTTTCAAATTCTTAATTATGTTTTCAGCTTTCCCAGGCCATCAGTACGGTGTGTTGGCCATGGTAAACTGAATTATAAACAAGAAAAAACATAATTGATGAAGCCATCTTGAAAACGTGTCAAGAAAACAATGTCTTTTGTGATCTTTGGAGCCTTGTTTAAGGCAGTACAGGTGGCCGCTATATACATCGTACTTTACATGTAAATTTTGTAGGAACTATTCGGTTGTGGCCGCTATATACACCGTACTTTACATGTAAATTTTGTAGGAACTATTCGGTTGTGGCCGCTATATACACCGTACTTTACATGTAAATTTTGTAGGAACTATTCGGTTGTGGCCGCTATATACACCGTACTTTACATGTAAATTTTGTAGGAACTATTCGGTTGTGGCCGCTATATACACCGTACTTTACATGTAAATTTTGTAGGAACTATTCGGTTGTGGCCGCTATATACATCGTACTTTACATGTAAATTTTGTAGGAACTATTCGGTTGTGACCGCTATATACACCGTACTTTACATGTAAATTTTGTAGGAACTATTCGGTTGTGGCCGCTATATACATCGTACTTTACATGTAAATTTTGTAGGAACTATTCGGTTGTGGCCGCTATATACACCGTACTTTACATGTAAATTTTGTAGGAACTATTCGGTTGTGGCCGCTATATACAGGTGACCATTAACACAGGTTTGACTGCATGTGTAAAAAGTTTTTCATTGCATAAATATAATGTTTGGTACGGTTGTTCTCTTTTTGAAGTGTGTGGTGGCCATGACAACGACTGTTGGTTCTTGCTAACTCACCTTAATTTCACAGGTCATGCATGGCGGACAATGCAACAATGTTCATCTTCTTTCTGTTTCTCTTTCTGGACATTATTAATATTTGGAAATTTCAGAAAATGTCATCAGTATGAAAAAGATTGGTTAGTAATAGACTTCACCTGTTAGGTTAGGTTTCAGGTTAAATCGTGGCGGAAATTGCTTTTGATTTGTTTGCGTCTTGGACTGTTTTCCTGCAGACCCCAATCATTTTTACACTGTAAATTCAAACAGTATGTAAATCGTATTGTAATAAAATGTGAGTGTATTTTGTGAGTATGTTAAATTTGTTAAATTAATTATCTATATATAATAGTAAACTATACAAGTGTGTTGATTATTCATTTTTGACATGAATTTTTTAAAAGTTGACAATAACTTGTCACAAATAATTATCATATGCAGATTCCCAAATGTTGTGGTGTATCAAAATCACACGAGATAACATCTGAAGAGGACAGTAACTATGGTGATGAAAATGTCGAAAGAGGTAATTGGTCTGGGAAATTGGACTTTATACTGTCATTGATTGGATATGCTGTAGGGATGAGCAACATCTGGAGATTTCCTATTCTCTGTTATCGTAATGGAGGAGGTAAGTTTCCCAATACTGTGTTTTGAAATAAATGTTTTTTTGACATCCCTGCTAAATAAAATTGAACAAAATACTGTACTTAACAAATTAACATCTCAGTGGACCAAAATAAAATTTAATGTCAATAAATTATTCTTATCTAATTATAAAATTGAAATTAAAAACAACCTAGTGATAATAAGCTATGTTCCTCGAACTGCAAGATCACGCATGACCATGATTCACTCACCTTAGCAACCACATGACACAGGTCAAGCTATCAGTTCAATATGGTGGCAACCACATTGCCATACATGTTTTAAACCTCATCACAAACCAATATCTGTGATCTTTGAAACTTTAATGGGAGTTATGGTAAATGGTGTGTTCTCTTTTGCGATTCCCTAAGCCAAAAACACAGTCTCATCATTGGATCAGTGCCTGCTCTCTCGACTGTTTCGGTTGACACCAGGACACGTACGTTTGTTCGCTGCATTTTGTAAAAGAAAATACCAGACCCAATACCAGTAACTGCGAGAGGTGTTGAATTGCGGAAGATAAGGTCGACACCAAGTGAACTTGTTTCAGAAACCGCTGTGTAATGCTATCAATCACAGGCCTGTCAGAATATATTTTCAAATCTTTGAGCGATTTGTAGGCCCTGAGCATTTTCCGGTCATAGTTGGATCAATGACATATTAAATAGCACTGCTAAATAATTGAGTGGTAGAATTTTTAAACATGTGTGCTGTCAAAAAAAAAATATGAACATGGGAAAATATAACTTGAGATAAGTTGTTTCCATGTATGTATTAATATTTTGTTCATCTCCAGAAAAATACATATGAGGTGAGAATTAATATAAATTTGGGCTGGTCACAGTTCACCTTCATTACTGGTAATTACAAAATTATCATCATTTACTCATTTTCCTTGAATAAATTTGCTAAGAAGACTATTTGTCACCATGTTTCTGACTGTTTCGAAAATGCAAATATACAGGTCAGACTGTTGATTTGCATCAAGTACGTGTTGTTACAACATCAGTGATGGTCAGCTGAGACTGATGGGTTTCTTCACCATATACCTTTGGTTCCTGCGCCAAAAAAAACCTTATCTCCCATTCACCCATTTTATCACTAAAGTCATTGATAGAAAACCTCAAATATTTTACAGTTTCAATGGAATAAAGTTAGTGATAGGCAAGAATGATTGTTAATGTATTCCTTCATGCCTTTGGAATATTTTTTACATTTTACTAGTAAGGTAAGAAATGGACAGTTTAATTTCACGGCGACAGTCCCCACGACAAGTCAGTTTTCTTTTTAGCAAAAAAATGATCTAGTAATTATTTGGATTTTCAGTCATGAATTGTGACTGCACATTTCCCATAAATTTCATTTATTTTTGTCTTAGGTAATCTTGTTGATTACTAGACATCATTGTTATAAAACTCGGCTTCAAAACCACTGTGGTGACCGCTAAGACATTGCAAAACTTCAAAATACCAGGACTTTCAAAATTATTATCGATCAAGTTCCAGTTGGCGGCATGGATATTTCACTGGATAACTACACGTACTCTATTATAACTCGCACACACAAATAACAGTTAGGGTTGTGGTATTAGATTTATTTTATTTTGTATTGTTTCATTTCACTCAGTCTGTGTTCTCCGCTAAAGTATATACATCAACAGTACGGAAAAGAAACCCAGGCATCGTGTTGATTTACTTTGCAGGCAAGGCAATCATGCAAATATATTTTTTACTTTTACATTCAAGTTATATTGCTGAAAATCAAAAAATATTCCATCCCACACTAGGTAAAAATCTATGTCAGTATTGCTGAAAATAAAATATTGCATTTTGGCCAAGACAAGTGTATGGTTAAATGCCTATATTTCAATTTTTTGACCTATGTGTATTGAAGATACTTTTCAAATATATGCTACGTTTACATGGCAACATTCCATCGGAGCCGAATTACTACTTTTACATGGCAACATTCCATCGGAGCCGAATTACTACTTTTCCCCATCTATTAACAGGAGATTATCTCCAATGTCGAGCAGAACTAAAGCTGAGATTTTCCAGAATTCAATTCAAATTTCTTTACTCTACCAAATAGATATTAATGCGCGTACCTACACAGCCATTTTTGCTGGCTCACGACATTGGGCTTTGATAAATTGCTGTCGTGTAAACATAGCAATAGTAAATAGAGTATTCCTTATTTGTACTTCATGTCTTTAATATCTTCAGCTTTCTTCCATTTGTTATCTCTATTTAGGTTTAATTTAAACTATTATTTATTAATTTATTATATCCAAGGTCATAAAGTGAATTTATAAAGGCATTATTTTTTAAAAATGAAAATTATAAAAATGTACCCTAGTAGAACCTTGTTCATTCTAATCCATAGAAAGTATTGTCATTGGCTACAGAAGCCATTATTTAACACCTATTACCCATGAGTCTTTGTGGGTTTTCTTCAATCATTGGTTGATTTACTGCTATGTAATTATTTACATTTGTATTTAAGGCCAGACTTTTATTATCCCTTGTTTTGCGAACCCGCCAAATGAACACGAGCCGAAAATGAAATAAAAATAAAAATTTAATTGCAGCATAATTTCTCGTGCTCGCCGACTTGTAAGCGCAAAAAATTGCTAAAAAAAAATTATTTTTATCTTCATATTTTTACCGCCCGCCGCATAACAAATCCAAGTTGCATTTTCGTAGGAGTATCATGATCAAACTATCGAAGTCTCACACAGATGAGAAACAAGGTTATACATGGAATAAAATTTTATTTCATTTCTTCTCTCCGATCAATGATCTCACTTACAATTCTTTGAGAATCACACAAATCTAATGGGAAAAAAAGAATTAATTTTATTTTTTGTCCACCCTCCTCAAAACAATTGCCTTATAAAAACTCGAGAAACAAGGAATAAAAAAAGTCTGGCCTAAAGAATATATCATTATAAAATTCACTGTATTAGTAGCTTTGATCAATGTTTTAGTGATTTATATGATTTTAAAATGTCACTAAAATTATTGACAATGACTTGTTACAGGAGCGTTTCTCATTCCTTATGTGATCTTTATGATGCTATGTGGAATGCCGTTGTTCTTTTTGGAAGTTGCCTTTGGACAGTTTTGCAGTGAAGGACCAATCACAGCATGGAAAGTCTGTCGTCTCTTTCGAGGTAAGAAAGCAACACAAATCACATTCCTCCCATTGTCTCTTTTAGTCAGTCCTCAGACCACTACCGTATTACTCCGGGCACGCGTCCAAGGGCCTGAACATACAAAATCGGGAAAAATTGGGGGTGGGCGCTTATGCGAGGACCACCCCAAAAAAGATTTTAAAAAGTTGTTTTTGTGATCGTATGATAAGGTCAAATAAAGGAATGCTTTCGTACACTTTGTACACGAACTTATTTCTTGATTTATGCGAGGTTTCAATAAACGTGAGCACTCGGTCAAGAACTGTGGAAACACTAAGACACAGGGTCGAATTTCAAGAATAAAACTTGTTTTATGTCAGCGAATGAAGTTGTATTACTCACTGAAATTGGCTACAAAGTATGGTAAGTATTGTAATCAATGCACGGTTACTTTTTAGTACTGGTAACCGTGATCAGTGCAAGTCGAAACGGCCGGGAAAAAACTACCGCTTGTAATCCAAGATGGCGATGACCTCATTAGCATAATTTTGTTCACGCACGTATTGATACATCGCATCGTAATTACTGAAGAATAGCAGACAGGGTTATGAAACAAATAAACCTTTTATTACAGATGTGAAATGTTTACAAACTATTGTGAATACATAAACATATCCAAATGGCGATACATAAAAAACAGACTGAAAATAAACTCTGGTCGACCTCATTAACATCATTTATTCACGCACCCACACATGTGACAAAATTACAAAAATAACGATGATGCAACAAGTTCCCATCGTCGGCTTGCCTCATTATGGTTATTGTAATGGACTTGAGGTCGGCAAAATGTTTTTTCTTCAACGACAGAAAAATAATCCACATGCTGTGATGAAGGATGGAAAGAAAGTAGCAAGTTTACGACGTGATGTCTCAAAAGTGCTAGCTCCCGTTATGGATTCACAGTCAGCGAAATGCTACGTTTTGAAACCAAAGCTAAGTGCTTCAAACCACTCACCAAGGTATGGATCGTTGCAATATTGGATTCATCGTGAATGAAGAGAAAGCAGAACGTGTGGGCCACATGCTGCGTGGTTCATCTTACGTCGTTAAGTTCCAATGAGTTTTTACGTAAAAACACAAACAAAGCGGCTCTTTTCAGGGCCACCACACACTCCAAAAAGAGAACTACTGTAACAAACACACTATTTAAATAAATCGAACGCGTTCGTTTTTGACAAATAAAACTTTATTGTTGACCCCGTTCTTGGCTAAAAATCACCCTGGGCGTTTAACCGAGGATGTCCCCAACACGTAACTTATGTGAAAACAGGGGGTGGGTGCTAGCCCAGGGAGGGGCGCGTGCCCGGGGTAATACGATAAAAGAAGGTCAGCGTTACAATCTTGTGTAGGAAAAATGTCCCACATGGTTGAGAGTTCAATGGAGATGTGCTTAGTCAATTTATCTACCCCTGTCAAACATCTAGCATATATACCATGGTTCCAAATACTTGTGTGTACTTTTTGTTCCAATGTAATATTGCTAAATTGTTCCAATGTAATATTGCTAAATTGTTCCAATGTAATATTGCTAAATTGTTCCAATGTAATATTGCTAAATTGTTCCAATGTAATATTGCTAAATTGTTCCAATGTAATATTGCTAAATTGTTCCAATGTAATATTGCTAAATTGTTCTTATCTTGTAGTCTCTTGTTTGTCAAGCAATTTGTTTCACAAAGAAAAATGTCATCTGCATATGCGACTTTTCTTACATATCAGTAACAAGACAAAATGCTTGGTGCATGTAAAAGCACAACACGTCTTTCAGCAATATTCACTATTGAAAAAAAACAGAATGAATATGATAAGTACATACTGTTGTTGTTGGCAAGTTGAGTTCAAGCTAGTTAGTATCAAGAAATTCGGTTCGAGGTAACCTTGAACCAGACAAATTGACTTTGGGATTAATAAACTTGTGGGACAAATAGAATTGGCACTAATGTTATTTGGTACGAATCAATCGAACACCAGGTACTCGGCTCCAAAAGTCTGAATTAGCATCCAGAATCCATATTTTATTTAGGTTGCTAACCTTACTTGTTTTAGTGAATATTCTTATCTTAAAAACGGCTACACTGATTTGATATTCTTTTGTCAAATAGGGAAGTTATATCAGATGACAGTGTAATTTTTAATTAGCAAAATACAATTAAATTACTTGAATTAGAAAATTTGAAATATGGTTAGTTAGCACCGATTCAAGAAAAACTTGGTGATTTACAATTTTTGAAAAGGTAAACTGAGTGTGGAAAAAGTATAAAACACCTTTCATGGTCTTTAAGAGGCTATTGTCAAATGTAATGACTGATTGATGTTTTCATATTTAACAGGTGCTGGATATGCAATGATTATCATCACTGGATTAACCACAATATATTATAATGTTCTCATTATGTATATATTGTATTATTTTATTGCATCCTTCACTGCCATTCCTGGTGTACCATGGTCCGAATGCAATAATGAATGGAATACACCCGCATGTGCCATTGTTCAGGACCATGCAAACATAACCAATAATAACACATTGTTGGTAAACACGTCGTATATAAATTATTCTCGCACTGACGTAAATGCATCATTTATGGTAACCTTGACAAATACATCTTTTCTACAACCAGTTACACCAGCTGAGGAATTCTGGAAGTAAGTAGAATACCGGTAGAATACAATAGAACATATTATTTCATTTTGCAATCAAATGAATTATTACCTCAACTGAATGACTGACTGCATTACTACAATGTAACTTTACAATAACCATGTGCTTGGTCTAACTGATGGAGTAGATGACTTAGGTACTGACTGATTGCATTTATAATACAATGTAACTTTACAGTAACCATGTACTTGGTCTAACTGATGGAATAGATGACTTAGATACAGACTGATTGCATTTATAATACAATGTAACTTTACAGTAACCATGTAATTGGTCTAACTGATGGAATAGATGACTTAGGTACAGACTGATTGCATTTATAATACAATGTAACTTTACAGTAACCATGTAATTGGTCTAACTGATGGAATAGATGACTTAGGTACAGACTGATTGCATTTATAATACAATGTAACTTTACAGTAACCATGTACTTGGTCTAACTGATGAAGTAGATGACTTGGGTACAGACTGATTGCATTTATAATACAATATAACTTTACAGTAACCATGTACTTGGTCTAACTGATGGAATAGATGACTTAGATACAGACTGATTGCATTTATAATACAATATAACTTTACAGTAACCATGTACTTGGTCTAACTGATGGAATAGATGACTTAGGTACAGACTGATTGCATTTATAATACAATGTAACTTTACAGTAACCATGTACTTGGTCTAACTGATGGAAGAGATGACTTAGGTACAGACTGATTGCATTTATAATACAATATAACTTTACAGTAACCATGTACTTGGTCTAACTGATGGAATAGATGACTTAGGTACAGACTGATTGCATTTATAATACAATGTAACTTTACAGTAACCATGTACTTGGTCTAACTGATAGAGTAGCTGACTTAGGTACAGACTGATTGCATTTATAATACAATGTAACTTTACAGTAACCATGTACTTGGTCTAACTGATGGAATAGATGACTTAGATACAGACTGATTGCATTTATAATACAATGTAACTTTACAGTAACCATGTACTTGGTCTAACTGATGAAGTACATTGTAGATGACTTAGGTACAGACTGATTGCATTTATAATACAATATAACTTTACAGTAACCATGTACTTGGTCTAACTGATGGAATAGATGACTTAGATACAGACTGATTGCATTTATAATACAATATAACTTTACAGTAACCATGTACTTGGTCTAACTGATGGAATAGATGACTTAGGTACAGACTGATTGCATTTATAATACAATGTAACTTTACAGTAACCATGTACTTGGTCTAACTGATGGAGTAGCTGACTTAGGTACAGACTGATTGCATTTATAATACAATGTAACTTTACAGTAACCATGTACTTGGTCTAACTGATGGAATAGATGACTTAGATACAGACTGATTGCATTTATAATACAATGTAACTTTACAGTAACCATGTAATTGGTCTAACTGATGGAATAGATGACTTAGGTACAGACTGATTGCATTTATAATACAATGTAACTTTACAGTAACCATGTACTTGGTCTAACTGATGGAATAGATGACTTAGATACAGACTGATTGCATTTATAATACAATGTAACTTTACAGTAACCATGTAATTGGTCTAACTGATGGAATAGATGACTTAGGTACAGACTGATTGCATTTATAATACAATGTAATTTTACAGTAACCATGTACTTGGTCTAACTGATGGAATAGATGACTTAGGTACAGACTGATTGCATTTATAATACAATGTAACTTTACAGTAACCATGTACTTGGTCTAACTGATGGAATAGATGACTTAGGTACAGACTGATTGCATTTATAATACAATGTAACTTTACAGTAACCATGTAATTGGTCTAACTGATGGAATAGATGACTTAGGTACAGACTGATTGCATTTATAATACAATGTAACTTTACAGTAACCATGTACTTGGTCTAACTGATGGAATAGATGACTTAGATACAGACTGATTGCATTTATAATACAATGTAACTTTACAGTAACCATGTAATTGGTCTAACTGATGGAATAGATGACTTAGGTACAGACTGATTGCATTTATAATACAATGTAACTTTACAGTAACCATGTACTTGGTCTAACTGATGGAATAGATGACTTAGATACAGACTGATTGCATTTATAATACAATGTAACTTTACAGTAACCATGTAATTGGTCTAACTGATGGAATAGATGACTTAGGTACAGACTGATTGCATTTATAATACAATGTAACTTTACAGTAACCATGTACTTGGTCTAACTGATGGAATAGATGACTTAGGTACAGACTGATTGCATTTATAATACAATGTAACTTTACAGTAACCATGTACTTGGTCTAACTGATGGAATAGATGACTTAGGTACAGACTGATTGCATTTATAATACAATGTAATTTTACAGTAACCATGTACTTGGTCTAACTGATGGAATAGATGACTTAGGTACAGACTGATTGCATTTATAATACAATGTAACTTTACAGTAACCATGTACTTGGTCTAACTGATGGAATAGATGACTTAGGTACAGACTGATTGCATTTATAATACAATGTAACTTTACAGTAACCATGTAATTGGTCTAACTGATGGAATAGATGACTTAGGTACAGACTGATTGCATTTATAATACAATGTAACTTTACAGTAACCATGTACTTGGTCTAACTGATGGAATAGATGACTTAGATACAGACTGATTGCATTTATAATACAATGTAACTTTACAGTAACCATGTAATTGGTCTAACTGATGGAATAGATGACTTAGGTACAGACTGATTGCATTTATAATACAATGTAACTTTACAGTAACCATGTACTTGGTCTAACTGATGGAATAGATGACTTAGATACAGACTGATTGCATTTATAATACAATGTAACTTTACAGTAACCATGTAATTGGTCTAACTGATGGAATAGATGACTTAGGTACAGACTGATTGCATTTATAATACAATGTAACTTTACAGTAACCATGTACTTGGTCTAACTGATGGAATAGATGACTTAGGTACAGACTGATTGCATTTATAATACAATGTAACTTTACAGTAACCATGTACTTGGTCTAACTGATGGAATAGATGACTTAGGTACAGACTGATTGCATTTATAATACAATGTAACTTTACAGTAACCATGTAATTGGTCTAACTGATGGAATAGATGACTTAGGTACAGACTGATTGCATTTATAATACAATGTAATTTTACAGTAACCATGTACTTGGTCTAACTGATGGAATAGATGACTTAGGTACAGACTGATTGCATTTATAATACAATGTAACTTTACAGTAACCATGTACTTGGTCTAACTGATGGAATAGATGACTTAGGTACAGACTGATTGCATTTATAATACAATGTAACTTTACAGTAACCATGTACTTGGTCTAACTGATGGAATAGATGACTTAGGTACAGACTGATTGCATTTATAATACAATGTAACTTTACAGTAACCATGTACTTGGTCTAACTGATGGAATAGATGACTTAGGTACAGACTGATTGCATTTATAATACAATGTAACTTTACAGTAACCATGTACTTGGTCTAACTGATGGAATAGATGACTTAGGTACAGACTGATTGCATTTATAATACAATGTAACTTTACAGTAACCATGTACTTGGTCTAACTGATGGAATAGATGACTTAGGTACAGACTGATTGCATTTATAATACAATGTAACTTTACAGTAACCATATAATTGGTCTAACTGATGGAATAGATGACTTAGGTACAGACTGATTGCATTTATAATACAATGTAACTTTACAGTAACCATGTACTTGGTCTAACTGATGGAATAGATGACTTAGGTACAGACTGATTGCATTTATAATACAATGTAACTTTACAGTAACCATGTACTTGGTCTAACTGATGGAGTAGATGACTTAGGTACAGACTGATTGCATTTATAATACAATGTAACTTTACAGTAACCATGTACTTGGTCTAACTGATGGAATAGATGACTTAGGTACAGACTGATTGCATTTATAATACAATGTAACTTTACAGTAACCATGTACTTGGTCTAACTGATGGAATAGGTGACTTAGGCGCAGTACATTGGGATTTGGCTCTTATTCTACTGCTCACTTGGTTGGTTATATTTATGTGTCTGATCAGGGGAATCAAAACATCAGGAAAGGTAAGTACACAGTATTACTGTAATATTACCCACTGAAGCATAAATTCAAATTTACAGTAACCATGTCTAGTTTAAGTAAAAGTAAAGTCTATGAATTTGTAATCAATTGACTTGTGTGCAGATAGGTGAGATCAAATTCAACATTCAAGACCAGCTCAAAAAATGAATAGTTTCTCTCCAAAAGATGTATCTTAACCAAATACCCTATAAAATGAATTCTTACATTGTTTTCTACATGTACATTACAGGTTGTGTATGTAACAGCAACGTTTCCATATATTGTAATAA
Organism: Saccoglossus kowalevskii; assembly: GCF_978046115.1. Classification (NCBI taxonomy): domain Eukaryota; kingdom Metazoa; phylum Hemichordata; class Enteropneusta; family Harrimaniidae; genus Saccoglossus; species Saccoglossus kowalevskii. The sequence continues at coordinate 42,874,557 of NC_140641.1, read as the reverse complement.
CTATACTCATATTACGAGGTGTAACTCTACCAGGATCTTTAAATGGACTAAAATTTTTTTTTATTCCAAGATGGGAATTGTTGGCTTCTGCTAAGGTAACTAAAAGATGGATAACTTAGATATATCTTGATAATGCTTACAGTACTCATTTCGCACAACCTCCCGTCCGCTTCCGGACCGGACAATTTCCGCCAATTTTTTTCGACCGCGCAAATCCGGAAGTATCCGCTCGCGCAATCGCTCGCTCGCTCGCCTGACAGCGCAACCGCCCGCATTTACAGTTCATTACCTTCTGTTTCATGTACAAGTGTATCATTTTTGTTTTTATGATGTTAAAATAAGAATAAATACAATCAGAAATTTATAGAACGACCGTTGAAAAAATACGGTGGATCACACGGCCATATAAAATTGGTAATAATACATACACGTAGTAATAATGTCCACCATAAACAAGATCGGACCAAACATGTGAAATTAAATACGGCACTGACACAGACACAACTAATATGAAATAAAACATCTATATTTGGTGGAGAGCGAAAAATGTCTACCTGTAGAGTACGGTATTCGTCGAGTAAACGTGTGTAGGGTGACAGTTGTCATGCATGCATGGTTTGGGTTTAACACGGGTCAAGTTGTAGTTATGTTAAAATCCGTGGCACCAGCTATAACAATTGAAGAATGTCGGCATGAATAGTAAGACTGAAAAAAATCAACCAATCGATGATAGCTATTCATAAAGGGTTTTTTTTTTTACTTTTCATATAATACAGTAGTCACACAATGAGGCAGTTCATATTTGTCTCAGTGAATCATTAATTTTTGACAGACACCTGTACAAAATACTTGGACAAAAGCCAGCTAAGATTTTCTGTTCTCTTGCATGTTTTATGAATCTATTCACGTCTAAATGCAGCACTTTTTTTCTGCAATGAGGCATTTGTTTTTATACTAAAATATCTGAATTACTTATTAGAAATTATGTCCCTTAAAATAATTAAACAAATAATGCACCAATGTTTTTGTAAGATATTTACATCTTTTAAAGACATTCGGTAGACTGATTCCCCACTGTTTCAACCCCAAAACTTGTTTGTATTCAAAATTAATTATGACAATGCATATTTATATTGACACAAACTAAGATAAAGGGAATTATATTATATAACAAAGGGCAAGGTCACCAGAGTTCAACTATGTTTGTCTTTCTAAACATCAAGTTTATTTTTGATTGACATTCAACGAGATCGTTTGAATTTTGAATTTGATGGCGGTTCGAATTTATCCACTTTTACAGTGATCAATATTGCGTTCGAGTTGAGTTACTAGTAATTACAAGCCTGATTTACATTTTTTTTGCAGTGTTTTTCGTCAATGTATTAAATTTTCGTCAATGTATTAAATATAAGTGCTTTGGGAAATAGTATAATTATATTGCATGAATGAAAGAGTCTGGTGAGACTGTGTCACAACACGTTCTATTTATTTCCAATGCGCGTGGTCGGCGCCTCTGATTTCGTTTATTTTGTATTTTTATTTTCGAAATGTATCACTGGCTGCGTTTGTTTTGTTTTATGTTTTCCTCAACAATTAACTGTTCCGAGATCTCTTTAATTTTTTGTCCGGCTGCTGCCAATCCAATAATTCGTCACTGCATGTACTCGATCAGACAAGCGAGTAATCGTCAGTCATTATACTAGTAGTTTAAGTCCAATTGATTTGTAGAAATTCAGCTATGCGATGATTATATGTGCAGTTTTGTTTTGCGCACCCGATAGATTGTCTGAACTACAGCATTCGTATTACTTATGCAAATTGAGTAAGGGTCATAGTGTGAGTTGCGTTCGCAAATAACAAAGTGTCAAATTATTTTGAGTGCCGTTCGGAATAAATTTAGTCAAAATCACACACAGAAACACACACAACACACAAATACTAGTACTCAATATAATCATGATTGATTGACCAGTTATATAGCTGCTTGAACTATGTACACAAGGAGGTAAATATGTAAATACAGGTCACAGTTTGACTTGCGTAGCAAACGTTACAATGTGTCAAGTGATTTGAAGGAGTCTTTGTCCCCCTTCCCAATACAGAGAAGCAATACGCATTGTATTTTGAATCGTCATTAAAATCGAAATTTATTACGAATAAAAACATAAGTTTATACATACAATGTACGATCATCGTTACTCCATCGGTCGGTTGGCAAGGGGACCATGTTTCTGAAGCCAGCCATAGCAGGAGCGAGCGAACAAAAGCGAGCAAGCGAGTGACCGGTTTCTGGTCAGAAAGCAGCGAGCGTTTGGAAATTAAGCGATAAGCGGTCGAAAAAAAAAGCTATGAAAGCGGGAGGTTGGGCGGAATGAGTAATGTATGTGTATGAGTTTTTTTGACAGCAAACAGAAATGGTATTCTTTCAATGAAATACAACTTTTCATACATTTTTGTAATGCATGTTCACTTTTTTCATTTAACACATACTGTCAAATTAAAACAAGGTTTTGTTATATAAAGATTCAATATAGAAAGAAAAAAAATCGTATTCATTCGCTAATTTTATTTACCTCATTACTGTGTTTTAATACTTTAACTAGTGAGTCAACCGAGCAGTAGGTAAAGATAATGCTAATTGGAATGTATTGTAATTGTATTAATAATTTAACCATTGGTTTAGGTTTGGAGTGATGCAGCTACTCAGGTATTTTTCTCTCTTGGCCCATCTTGGGGAGGTTTACTAACCATGGCAAGTTACAACAAATTCCACAATAACTGTCTCCGGTAAGTTCATGATATTTTATACTTAGTTTATTTGACCATTTTCTATCACAAAATAAATTATGAAGAGTGAAGCAAAAATGTAAAAGTGACTGCCTTTGGTTTGGTGCATTTAGTATCTTAGCATATAATGTCAACTCACTCAATTCTTGTATTTTCACAGAGATTCTGTATTGGTTCCAATTGTGAATGGTGCTACCAGTATATATTGTGGTATTGCTGTCTTCTCTATTTTGGGATTTCTATCTAAAGAAACTGGTGTAGAATTAGATAAAGTTGTACAAGCAGGTAATTTGATAGTGTGTACAATTAGATATAATCCATACAGATAATTTGATAATGTGTAGAATTAGATATAATCCATACAGATAATTTGATAATGTGTAGAATTAGATATAATCCATATAGGTAATTTGATAATGTGTAGAATAAAGATAAAGTTGTACCGCTTTACTACATCACCTACCAGAAAGTGTGTAGAAATAATAAATTTCATTTATTACTCGTTAAGCTTAATTACAGATTACAGCCCTGAACGAAAACAATTATGGTATATACCCGGGTCCACAAAGAACACCCTAGGGTAGCATTCCCTATAGGAAAAAAGGCCTCTCCTGAGGGGTCACCTACAGGGTGCTCGCGCTCGCTAGGCCTGATCTGTTCATTCTCTCTTGTTTCTGCTACAACGGGTGCAGATATTTTTCAGCTCCGCTGCTACACCTGACAAGAGTGCAGGTTACAGTTTTACTGACTGAGGTTATCTAGGAATCTAGTGTGGTGATTGACTCCATTACGGTAAAGGCTTTCCATTATTAGGGGCCCCTTTTTTTTACCTGTTTTAGTTGAATCGCCGGCTCAGTTTAATTCACCCGGATTCTGGCGCGGTGAATTTTCTTGTTTTTTCACGATCTCATTTCGTAATTTTTTCCAGACTGCAATAATGCCCAAGTCACAAAAAAATAAGAAGAATGTCCCGACGCAACAGTCGGGATGTAAGACATGCTCATCCTGCTTTAAGCTAATGCCTGTTTGGGACCCTAACATGTGTTGCCATTCATGCCTTGGTTGCGTCAGGGACTCCGAGTATTGCCTAGAGGGGCTCTGCGATCAATGGGACCCTAAACTGTGGTTGCAATGCGAGGCGAGGTTGAAAGCTGAAGGTAAGCGATTAAGGTAAAAGTCGTGATAAAAAGGGGCAATCCCTAGCCGCAGCTAGCGAAGATATGTCTGATTCAATGAGTGAAAAATCCGTCCTTCCACTTGGTAATCGCGACGAGGCTTTCCTCCAGTCGACAACCAAGATGGTTGGAGAGTTGTCACGATCTGACTCCCTGCTCGAGGTAGCGGGGTCGACGATTGAGACTAGACCTTCAAACCCGTTTATCTCTGAGATGGCGGGGACGCTGTTGGATAACGCGGAAACACCAGCTCACCTTGCTAGGTTCTGACTGAGTGCTCAGCAACAAACCTCGATCCTCAGGCAGATGGGCTGAGTCGCTATGTGCGATATCTTGCAAGTCCATACTGCCCTCTTGGCAGGAGCGGTTTCGGTTGAGTGAGAGGCAGTTCTGAGTCTGTGCACCTATCCTACTCCAGCGGGGGTCGAGTTTGATTGCCTGCGGAGAAAGCCTTGGAGGCATGACCGGCTCTTCGGTGGCCGGTTAGCATCCCTGTTGGCCAAGGTAGAATAGAATAGAATAGATTTATTCCACCAGAAAAAAGAGACAATTGTACAGGGAACTTTATCTGAATGAATAATAATAATATATGTATTATTCCTGGTGGGGACCAGAGAGGTAGTTCTAGCAGAACTAATCTAGTCCCTGGCCCCAAAACCATACTCAACTGTTAAAATATACGTTGTTGTGAATAGTGATACACAAAAAAAATTATATTGTTAAGTTAAAAATAAATAAATAAATACATAATTAAGTAAGTAAAGAGACTACAAACTCTCATAATCAATAATAATGAAGAAAACAAAAATAGACAATACTAATACATATACTACAATAATGCAATATTTATACATTAGTTAAAAGATATTTTTTTAATGCCGTTTTGAACGAGTTTCGTAAAGTTAATATTTTTAACGAAGTTGGGAGCTCATTCCAATGTTTTACAAGAGAAAATGTCAGACTTTTCTTAGTTGAACTTAAATTAATTTGTGGTGTGGCAAGTTTCTCAGAGGTTACTGATCGTGTATGGTATGGATGTGATATTGATAAGGCGTAATGATCCAGAGAGTGTGCATGGCGGCCATTTTTCAAATCGTATGCAAATAAACATGTATTGTACTTACATAATTTATACACATCAAGAATGCCAAGTTGCAGGAAAAGTGGTGTGGTACTTGCTCGAAAATGAGAGAAAGAAATTAATCTGACAAACTTTTTTTGTAATTTAAAAATTGGATCAATATATGTGCTAAAAGTGTGTCCCCATATTTCTATACAATAAGCAATGTGTGGGAGAATCAACGAGTTGTAAAGTAATATCATAATGGATTTTGGTAAATAATGCCTCAAGTATGAGATTATCCCAATTGTTTTACTGATTTTTTTAACAATGTTATCGATATGGGGTCTCCAACAAAGTGTTGAGTCAAGCGTGACACCTAAATAAACAGCTGACGACACCATTCTTAATGACAAATCATCAATTGATAATACGCCCTCAATAGTTGTTTTTCTTTGAGCTGTCTGAAAAATCATGAAATTTGTTTTGTCAATGTTTATAGTTAATTTATTTGCCTGGTAGCTAGTCCTTCTGGTAAACAGTTCAAATCAAAACTGCAAGGTGGCTCAGGCAGTAAGTCCTCCGCTCGGGGCCACAACCAGCGAGGATCTAAGCACACGTGGTCTTCTTCGAAGGGGCAGAAGAAGACTAGTAGCGAGAAGCGTCAGAAAAAGCCCAGAAAACGTGGCTTTGGTGGTTGGCATTCTGACACTTCTGGGGACCAGGGGGCCGCGAAGTCTCTTTGAAGGTCTCGCTGACTGCCTGGACATGGATGGTGGTACGACTCCGGGTCTCCCTTCCTGGAGTCCTTGGGCTCAGTCTCCCGGTCCTCATCCTCCCATGCTGGAGGCTGGAGTTCTGGAAGCACTAGCTCTGATCCCCGTCCGCTCCTTGATCCCATGGGATCGCGCCTCATGCAGTACTTACCAGCTTGGTGCAGGAGAATTTCCAATCCCTGGACGCTCGCAGTAGTGTCGCGTGGGTATCGGATTCCTCTTTGGTCTCCTCCTCTCCTGACTCCTCATTCTTCCTCAGGTCTTTTGCCGAGGGACGAGGTCAAGGCGGAGACGATCCGACAGAAAGTAGCCAGTCTTCTAGAGAAAAGGGTGATACGCCTAGTGGACAACCCCCATTTATTCCCACAGTTCTATTCCCACATCTTCCTCGTTCCCAAGAGTTTGGGGGGGGTGTCCAGTCCTGGACCTCAGTCGGCTGAACGGGTTTGTGGAACTCAATCGCTTCCGGATGGAAACACCAGCTTCGGTACTTCTGTCAGTGCACTCGGGCGATAGGCTGGCTTCGCTGGATTTGAGCGACGCTTACTTCCACATTCCCATTCACCACTCATGCAGCCGGTATCTCAGATTCCCATTACAGGGCAACGTTTACCACCCAGCCTTTCGGTCTGTGTACAGCACCGTATGTGTTCACCAGAGTGCTAAGTCAGGTGACCCAGCTGCTACACCGGTCGTCGGTCTATCTGAACTCATCTCGACGACTGGTTATTACACAACCGAGACAGGGGGTTGTTAGTGGAGCACGTTCGACTGACGCAAATGCTCCTCCACTAGTTGGGCTTTTTAATAAATATAGCCAAGTCCAACCCAATGCCGTCCCATAGCCTGGTTTTTCTGGGTATGCAGTTCGACACAGAGCAAGGGCTTGTTCGTCCCTCTCAGGAGCGATCCGACTCAATTGCAGAGCTCGCCAGCCAACTCCGGTCGATGAGATCGGCGTTGATGCGCGAACTGATGTAGCTTATTGGCAAAATGACTTCAATTCGTCGTCTGGTTCCGTTAGCAGCTCTCCGGTCTCATCCGGTCTCGTCCGATTCTGTTAGCAGCTAACTGCCATCTTCACGCATGGATGCTGTCAATAAACTCGTTCAAGCGCAAGGCTTTTCTGCAAAGTTGTCCAAGTTCCTCGCTTCGGCACAGTCGGACGCCACAAATCCAGATGGAGACTGTACATTGATTTGTGTGACGGAAGGGAGATTGATCATCTCAGTCCCTCTATTAGCGAGGTAGCCGGTTTTTTCCTATATTTATTTGATCAAGAAAAATCTACAATTGACAACTCTTGGATATCGGTCTAAGTCTTTCCGCTCGAAGAGGCCACACACAAGGGACTAGCGAATCCTCCTGACTGGGACTTGTTGTTGGTTCTAACGACGAGCCTATGGATAAGGCGGGCATGAAATATGTCACTATGAAAATACCTTTTTTTTGGCTCTGGCGTCAGGTAGGCGGTGCTCAGAGATAGGGGCACTGTTCTTTAGTGACGGATCTGCCTCCTTTATGAACTCACAAGTTATTTTGAAGACTTGGTTGGGCTTTTTTCCAAGAATCAAATCCCACTAACTTAGTGGGCAAGGAGGACCATCACGAACGGACTCTACAGTACAGTTCTCGCGGAAGCTTTGGCTTTTGTGGCATCATTGTCGCCTACGCATGGCTTCATTGTCGCCTCAGCATCGCATCATTGTGGCATCAGCTTCGCGTCATTGAAAATTGAAGCTGTGTTCGCCTCGCTATTTTGTGGCATCATCGTGGCCTCAGCTTCGCAGTCTCATGGCATCAGCTTCAACTTATTGTGACATGAGTATGACCTCATTATTTGCACGCAGAAGGGCAGTAGACAAAAACATGTACAGAAGTTCGATATGTAATCGATTTGAAATTCAAGGCGAATAAAATAATATGATCAAGAGTAAAATGACATTTTAAAAAGATATCTTGTTTAATTAATTTAGTGTTGCGAGTATTGGGCACCAAAAACTTTGCGAAGTACATTACAATCGGCAAGGTGACAAGTTTCATATTGACTGGAAGGAAAATCGTGATAAATTCAAATCACACGATGCAATCGTCGTTCTGATACAACACAATTTGCTGTATACGAAGTGAAACTGTTCTTGTTATAAAATTTACCTTTTTTCGCTCATTTTATTTGCTGCTAGAAGAGCAGATTCAGATTCCTCATTTCGGTGGTATTTTTCTGTGTTTCGTTTAGTTTTAGCCGAGTCCGACCCCATGCCCGGACTACTAAAACATGCAACACACACGTACGGTGCGTCGGCGTCGTCGCCAGTCATCTTGATACAAAGTTCCAAAACAAGTGCGTACATTTCCAACATATGATTGGTTGGTTGTGGTGGCGTCGGTCTGGTAAAATTTGACAACCAATTCTCAAAATTAAGTCACGATCAGTGATCTGAGCTCGATCTATACGTACTTTAAAAGTATTCTCACAAACATATTTTCGAATGAAAACGAGCCATGCCCTGTAAAAAATCGAATAGCACTTGACATGCAGAAATAATTTATTGGGCTTCAGAAAAAAAACGTGTCCATTTAGTGTGGCCGTAAATATTTGGTCACCAGCCGATGAACAATTTGAAAGTCATGATTCACACGGAAGTCCTTCGATACTGAAAATCATCGACCCCAGTCTGGTTTACCTTATTTCCCAACTTGCAAAACTGATTTGTATCTCAGCCCTGTTTTTTTTTTTCTTTTTTTTGAACTTAGGTAAAATCCCATCCGTTTGTCAAAATATACTGATGTTTTCCAGTGAATAATTGCGAAGCCTGTCACAGCACAAAAAAAAACTTTGTGAATCGACGATGGAGATTGGATGGTACGACGTCCCTTCAATTTACGTTAAATATGTTTTGTTACAACATCATTGATTGGCTGAGAGTCACCTGATCGGAGCACGACCTGGGTCACAGAACCATATTAGTCCATATTATCAACAGGACTTTGCGAGAAAACCACACCCACATTTTCAACCATTTTAGCGCGGAAGTTGCCAACAAATGTAGAAAACTCGTGAATTTTATAAATTCGAATAAAATAAAGCTAGCGATTCGTAAGACTGGTTAATAATATATCCCTCGATGCTCTTCGATTTTTTTATTTCAAGGTGAGAAATGGATACTAGTAGTTGAAATTCCATCGATTTCAAGGCGACTATTTAACCGCGACAACTCTACACTCTGTTGTAGTTTCGCAAGGTAAAACAAAAATACAATAAATAGTACTTGTTTAATTATTTGGTTTTACAGCCCGCAAATTACGGGACATGATCCCCATGAATTGTGTAAATAAATGCTGATTGTGTTGAATGACGGACGTCGGGACCGTTTGGAGAAACAAATTACGGTCGGTAGACATTTCAAACAAATGAAATTATTAACGAAAGGCGAGATTTTTCTAGGTATTTACGATCATACAGTCATATCAAATATATACAAAATTGACAAATACACAAAGATGTGTAATAGTAGGTCATTTTTATTTTAGCCTTAGAAATATTTTCTTTCACTCAGTCCACGTCCATGCGTGGGAATTCTATTTAGCTTCATGGTCCTTCGGCTTGTCTTCTGCTTGGGGGGAAACAACAATAATTATACAAATCGTAAACTCAACACAATCAGGAAAAGAAACCCAGACAACCATGTTGTACTTCTGTTGAATACGTTTTGTAGCAGTGAGTCACGTCGGAATATCGTCTAAAATAAAATATTCAATCCCAGCCAAATCTAGGTCAAAGGGTCAGATTGCGTGCATATAATTATAGATAGTTAAAACAAAAATTATTTGAACTTTTGACGGTCGTTCAACATCTATGCACGGTTACTAAACTAGTAACCGTGATCTATGAAAACCAGAAAATTTTTAGTAGTCCGAATTGTTGCACGGTCGAAAATAAAACGGAAATTGACCGGTCAAAAGCGGAAGCGGTCAACAGGTTTGAGGGAAATGAGTACAGTACTTCTTTGTTTGATGAAGCGATGCTGATGCCACATTGTCGCCATAATGAGGCCACAATGAAGCGAAGCGATAATCGCCTAACTTTTTAATGTCGCGACATTGAAGCGATGCTGAAGCCATAACAATGCCATATTGATGCGATGCTGAAGCGAAGCTGACGCTGAAGTGAAGCCAAAGCTTCCGCGAGAACTGTACTGTATGTCCTGTCCGAGCTCGGAGCTGGTACTGCGACCGCACCAAGGTGTCTAGGGGCAGTGAGAAGCGCATGTTTGTCTGTTATGAGCGGGGCTAACAGAGCCACCCTGCCTCGAATATCACCATTTCACAGTGGATTGATACGATCGTGGAAGAGTTTAACTTAACTGCTTCTTCATCGGCTCGTTTGGAATGTCACCAGGTGAAGGCACACAAAGTGCGCAGGGTAGCCAACTCATTGGCTTTGATGTCTGGGGACTAACTCGAGCAGGTGCTCTGAGCAGGGTTCTGGAGATCTCAGAATGTCTTCATTAACTATTACCTGAGAGACTTCCAAGCACTGGAGGAGGGTCTCTACAGGTTGGGTCCATTTGTGACGGGTCAGACAGTGTTCGTTGACCCAGTCCACACCACCAAGGGGCCCCATGCACGAAAGCGTTAGTGAGATAGTGTCTTCAGTCGAAACCAGCCTTCTTTGCTTGACGCTGCTGGTTTTGATCAGCGCTCGCGAACCCCAGCAATACACTGTTTTGATGCATTAGAATTGTTGGGGTTCTATTTTATTGTTCAGTCGGCCCGCTTTAGTAAGCCTCCCTAAATTGGGGGGTCTACTCTCAAGACACCCGGTCCCTGAAGAGTCGCCCGAGTGGTTGTATCCTGGGACGAGACTCCTTGTTAGTGAGTAGTTTTAGATTTCTCAGTTTTTTTACCTTTCTTCTTTGTGTCAAAAAATATACATTTCAGCCGTCGGAGCTTTACCACCTCCAAGGAGCGTGCTACTCTGCCTAATGAGTAATAAATGAAATTTATTATTTCCACTGACTTTCTGGTAGGTGATGTAGTAAACTATTAGGGTTGTACATACCTACCAGAAAGTCTGGGGAATACGTCCACCTCCCCACAAGCTTCCGGCGGCCCGTTGGTGCAGCGGAAACGTTTGTGAGAATGAACGGATCAGGTCTCGCGTGCGTGAGCTCCATATGGGTGACTCCACAGGAGAGGCCTTTTTTTCTGTAGGAAATGCTACCCTAGGGTGTTCTTTGTGGACCCAGATATTTTCCTTAATTGTTTCCGTTCGCGCTGTAATCTGTAATTAAGCCTAACAAGTAATAAATGAAATTTATTATTTCCACAGATTTTCTGGTAGGTATGATTAGGTATACAAATGAATTTGTACAACCCTAATATTTTATTACTACATACAGGGGTATTCATAGTTACAATCTTGCTCAAAAATATTGATATTGGCTGCAAAGATAGTCGCTTCTTTTAGCTCCACTGTCATCAATAATTGAATTTTCGACTTCTTCTTGAAAACTATCAGCTCAATTACTTTGATGCTTGGTTTGTAGGTACCTCTGTCAAATTTGTTCATTTTGTGACAACATCTTTAATCCTTTATTTTTGGCAAATATTTTTGTTTTCATTTTTGGTAAAAATTTTTATTTTCAACTTTTTTTTGTAAACTGCCAGCATGGGTGAACCTCCGTCAGATATGTTCATTTCATAACGATATTTTTAATTTTTCTATTTTTGACGAACATTTTTGATAAAAAATATTATTTCTGACTTCGTGGATGACAGAGCAGAGCTGTTAATGTTGCTTGTTCATTATTCGTCACCAATTGTATTTTCAACTGCATCTTGAAAACTGCCATCTCATTTGCTTTGATACTTATGTATGTATGTACCTTGGGTGAACCTTTATCAGATTTATTTATTTCATGATGATTCCTTTAATTTGGCAAATATTTTTGTAATCTTTGGTAAAAAATGCTATTTTCAATTTCTTCTTGAAAACTACTAGCTCAATTACTTTGATACTTGGTATCAAACTGAGCTGGCAGTTTTCCAGAAGTCTTATGGGTGTGCGCTACCACAATGTTCTTGTGTGACAGCGGAGCTATTTCAACCGTCAGGTGGCTTGTCTTGGCAGTTCATGCACAACTTGAATTGGTGCAGTACTACTCAAACTAAAAACAATGTTGAAACCAAAGTAATGTGCCCATGTCTCAAGCTGTAATATGTATTTGTTTTTTTCAGAAATTGAGCAGCACATCTAATCGTCATTTCTTTATTGATCAGCAAATCACATAGCTTGTAAAGTATCAAAAATGAATCAAATTTGTTGTAAATTGTCCCGGCAATGACATATAGATGTTACTCTCTGGATGCAAAGTATCGGTCAGAATAAAGGTGCCATTTATTTTTTGACACCAATGTTAAAATACGCTAAAAAAACTGCCTCGAGAAATGTCCAAAGGTTGTATTCGTTTTTGAAAGAAATACAGAATTTTGTATCATTTGCTTTTTTTGGTAAGCATTTTTGTTACTTGCTCTGTGGAAAACACATCGATGAGAGCATGTCTGCCAACATTTGTATATGAATAGAATGGTGGATTAGCCAATCATTGGACAGATTGTAAAATAGGTCACTGCCTTATAGAAGTAATTTTAAGGCCACAGTATACACCACATAACTTGTGAAAATAAATTACATACCCCATGTATAAATATTCTGTCATACTACCAAATGCATTGATTTATTCATTTATTTATTACTCTTTAGTATTCATTTATAATAATTTATTATATATAATTGTTTGTTGTTCATACAATGCTTTCCTAATCCATGTGCATTTATATTAAAGGTCCTGGTCTTGTCTTTGTGGTTTACCCCGAAGCATTATCACGTATCCCGTTATCAGCATTCTGGTCAGCATTGTTCTTTCTTATGATGTTCACAGTGTGTTTAGACAGCCAGGTTAGTGTAGCCATCATTTCCTTAACAATGATTTAGATAATTTGCACTTTTTATTTCCCATTTGGATGTAGGATTGACCTCTGAGCATGCGGACTTGTATCTTAGACATGTCTGGACCAATCACAATCAAAATTCACACATACATAATATTAAAAATATGAACATCAATTTGTTTTATGATCTTATTCATGATGGCCAAATGGCGGCCATTTTTGTACTGAAAAATCAAAATCAAGCATTTCTCAGCTGTTTACAGATGGATTTTGTTCATACCTGATACCATTACATACAGTACATTGGACATTGGGGGACCTTAATGTACGTTATTTTGTTTTGGGCATTTTTAGCACCGCTGTCATCGTAGATGACTCAGCGGATCTGTTGGTATGGGTGTCCCGCGTGAAGTTTTTCTTTAAGCGATTTCTTCTTAGAAAGTACTTGACCAATTCCATTCATATTCGTACAAAAGGTACTGTGTCAAAATATGCAAATTTGGATTTTTAGTGAATAATTTTGTCATTTTTGGTAAAACATTTTATTTTTGACAACTAGTTTAAAACCGTAAGTCCAAATGCTTTCATATTTCCAGCCATGATGCGTGGTGTGGTCCTCTGTCAGATTGGTAAATTTGTGTCAAATATGCAAATTTGGATTCTTAGTGAGTATTTTTGTCATTTTGGTAAAAAATGTCATTTTCGACAACTAGTCCTAAACCATAAGTCCAATTGCTTTCATATTTGCAGCAAGAATATGTGCGGTGGTTCTCTGTCAGATTCGTTAAATTTGTGTCAAAATATGCAAATTTGGATTTTTAGTGAATATTTTTGTCATTTTTGGTAAAAATTTTTATTTTCGACAACTAGTCTAAAACCTTCAACCACAATGCCACTTTACTGATTCTTGTTCCATGATAATGAAGACGGCGGAGCTATTTCGGCCGCCAGGTCGCTTGTGTTTTAATGATTGTGGTTCTAGTGCCATATCTCTGACATGCTTTGACTAATTATGTTCAAATTTTAAATATTCATTATACAGTACATCATCACATGGATATATTGGTTTGACAATCCAATTCATAATGTCCAAATGGTGACTATTTTTGTGCTAAAAACTCACCAAAAATATTTATGGCATCCTGGAACCGGATCTTGGTTATTTATGAATGGATTTTGTTTGATGATCCAATTCAAAATGGCCAACCAGCGGTCATTTTGTTTTAATAAATGATGTTCCAGTGCAATATCTCTCAATATGGACAAGTATATTTTTGTATGTGCAGATTACAAGTGCTAGTGCATATTCATGTTTCGGACTACATAACAGGGCTATGTGACCATCTCCCTATCAAATGGCAATTTTAATGTGCTACCCTTGTGTCAACCAGGGTTCCCCCAAATTCGCATTCTCAGCCAGTGGAATTTGCCTTCCCACTGAGTCTGTGGCACACTCACCAGGCATAGGGGTCGACTTTTTTAAATTTCATAACTAATGAGGACTGTACCATGCATGGCTTGTTATTAATGCTTTTCCAGATCAATATTTCTCAATATAGACAAGTACTTGTTTGGTGATCAAATACAATATGACTGAATGTCAATCATTTTAATATTAAAAATTAATAATTAAGCATCAGCTTCTAAATAAATATCTCTGGCATGTTTATGTTCCAACTTTATTACTATAAACAAAATTATATATCTTAATTGCAACTAACTGGGGCTGTGCCATGCATGACTTGTTTATTGAAACTTGTCTGAAGTTTCCATGTTGTTAACAGTACTTGTTGCATTATAGTATTAATATTACATTGTTTGTTGTTTTTATGCAGTACCAGTATTTAATGTATTTTAGTTAAAGTGCCTGTGCAATGCCCACCCTTACGTTTCCCTTTTTAGATCTGTGTCCCACTGAAAAGGGTAGTTATTGATTTTTTTGCTGAAAATGATTACTCGTATCCAAGTAAATTTGGGATATTTCTCGTGTTGTAGCCACGCCCACCTATCTTGAAACGGTCGACTGTTTCCGGATTTCCGACTCTCGCCGAAAGTGCGCCACCAAATGACAAAATTTGAGAGGAAGTCATACCCCTGAGCCGTAATAACACTGGTCGTTCAGTATACTTTTAAACGATATACATTTTTCGGTCGGCGTTTTTTCTTATTTTTTGTCTATTTTTTTTTTTTTTTTTTTTTTGAGAGAGTTTTAGATGTGTTGTGGGCAGTTACAGTGAAACGTATAGCCATAGTGTATGTATTCACACGTTTCTAATCGATCCGAAGGTGCGACATCACTTAAACTTGGATTCTTTTTTGGGGGAAAAACTGTCCTCGTTCATAAAAAAACGACTAGGTTTAAAGAGAAACGTCGACAACGTAAACCTGGCGCAACACTTTTGAAAGAAATAGATTCCGGACCAGCCCATGATCACCGAGGCGGATTTCAGAAGAGAGAGAGACGTCCGGCAAGTGTTTTAAATCAGTTGACTTTTTTTGCGATCCTGATTATCGTTTTATAGAGACCATTTAGTCCCTGTTAAGTAAAAGGTAGCAATAATTTTGACAGTGACACGAAAACGAAGCGTCAGACAAACAAGAAATTACACACTGTTGACTGTTTTCATTTTCGAAGGATAAAAGTTTCTGAATTGTTTGGTGATTGGTGTTGAATGTCGAATTCACACCTCTGTTCTTTTTTACCTCCATGCTTGCAGCTTTATCTGCGCATGGAGCTTAGCTCCATGATCTGCGTAATAATTTATGAAATAAGAATCCGGGCTTTGTCAATGTGTTTCCACCAAATAAAGTTTTAATATGATGTTTATGACAATCACACCATGGATCACGATAACTCGAATCCACTCTGAATTTATCTGTATGTGTGTCGATCTCGATTATTTTTGTTATCCAATTAAACGCCGCTTTTAACGCACTTGCCCTCGCCGTGACCCAACGCGTTCACCTGTTTCAACAAAATGTCAATTTATTTCCACGCGGCTATCATTTATTTAGTAACTGTTATTTGTCGTTTTTTAAATTATTTTATAGTGATCACTATAGTCTAATGTTTAGAATGTCAAAATATGTTCTCTTTTATTTTAATTTTGAAAGTTTTACTCAGACGATCGATGAAATAAAAACAGTGTAGTGACGTGCCTAGTAACCTGCTAAATAACGAGATAATTCCGACGTCAAATTCTATTTTGTCCAGCGACAGTGTACAAACGTGCGCCGGTGTCGGTGACGATCACGGTGACCAGCTACACCAGAACGGACATATTTCGCATCTAACTCAACCCCATGCAACAAAAATTGATACTATGTGTTCAATATGGTCCATTCTTCCTCGACGAACAAGTACATAAGTGACAATATAGTCAAAGACGAGAAAACTGCACAAGAACTTTGCCTTATTTACACGTATTGGCAATGCAAGCTGCCATGCGACTTCCCCTTCTGACGTCACAAGGGGAATTTTTGTATGCAAATGAGAAGCTAATAAGGAGCCTCGTTTTAAAATACACAAAAATAAAGTTGCCGTAGACTGAGTTTAAAACACATTTTTTCACTTAAAACAAATAATTCATGCTTAGAAACATAAAAATTAATAATATTTATGTATCAATTGATAATTTTAGGCGTGAAAATAGCAGCCATTTCACAGGCACTTTAAGTAATGTACCTCTGATTATAGTAACATAATATTGTATGACAGCTGTGTTAATACCACTTAACATTACATTGTATTCTGTTGAATTACAGTTTGTCATGGTTGAAAATGTCTGCAGCGCCTTTATTGACAACTTTCCAAAGTTGTTACGACCAAAGAAGTCTTTATTTGTGTTATTTGTTTGTATGGTTTCGTATGTCCTTGGGTTGCCCATGACAACATCAGTAAGTTATTACAATATTACAACAGCATAGATCACAAAAGATGTTACTGAGATTTAAGCTAAAAAAAAATTGTTGTGGTTATTTTGTATTCTAAAATCAATACATGTAGGCTACTTTTATGTCTAGTCCTGATTTGAACAAATGTGTGCGTTCACAGCTATATCTCAGACACTCCAGTACCGATTCACTTCAAACCTTGTGCATACTTATCTGATACATTTTCACATGTGGTAATTTCGTGATTTGGTCAAAAATGGCAGCCATTTTAGTGATAAAAATGCACCAAATTCGAGGTATTTTGAAGGTTGATTTTCTTCAAACTTGCTTGAGACTATACATTATGTTATACAACATATTACTAGAAAGACTTTACATAATGTTATACAACATATTACAAGAAAGACTATACATAATGTTATACAACATATTACTAGAAAGACTATACATAATGTTATACAACATATTACAAGAAAGACTATACATAATGTTATACAACATATTACAAGAAAGACTACATAATAATGTTATACAACATATTACAAGAAAGACTATACATAATGTTATACATCATATTACAAGAAAGACTATACATAATGTTATACAACATATTACAAGAAAGACTATACATAATGTTATACAACATATTACAAGAAAGACTATACATAATGTTATACAACATATTACTAGAAAAACTATACATAATGTTATACAACATATTACAAGACTATACATAATGTTATACAACATATTACAAGAAAGACTATACATAATGTTATACATCATATTACAAGAAAGACTATACATAATGTTATACAACATATTACAAGAAAGACTATACATAATGTTATACAACATATTACAAGAAAGACTATACATAATGTTATACAACATATTACTAGAAAAACTATACATAATGTTATACAACATATTACTTGAAAAACTATACATAATGTTATACAACATATTACAAGAAAGACTATACATAATGTTATACAACATATTACAAGACTATACATAATGTTATACAACATATTACAAGACTATACATAATGTTATACAACATATTACTAGAAAGACTATACATAATGTTATACAACATATTACTAGAAAAACTATACATAATGTTATACAACATATTACTAGAAAGACTATACATAATGTTATACAACATATTACAAGAAAGACTATACATAATGTTATACAACATATTACAAGAAAGACTATACATAATGTTATACATCATATTACTAGAAAAACTATACATAATGTTATACAACATATTACTTGAAAAACTATACATAATGTTATACAACATATTACTAGAAAAACTATACATAATGTTATATAACATATTACTAGAAAGACTATACATAATGTTATACAACATATTACTAGAAAAACTATAATGTTATACAACATATTACTAGAAAGACTATACATAATGTTATACAACATATTACAAGAAAGACTATACATAATGTTATACAACATATTACAAGAAAGACTATACATAATGTTATACATCATATTACAAGAAAGACTATACATAATGTTATACAACATATTACTAGAAAGACTATACATAATGTTATACAACATATTACTAGAAAAACTATACATAATGTTATACAACATATTACAAGAAAGACTATACATAATGTTATACAACATATTACTAGAAAGACTATACATAATGTTATACAACATATTACAAGAAAAACTATACATAATGTTATACAACATATTACTAGAAAGACTATACATAATGTTATACAACATATTACAAGAAAGACTATACATAATGTTATACAACATATTACAAGAAAAACTATACATAATGTTATACAACATATTACTAGAAAGACTATACATAATGTTATACAACATATTACTCAATGAACTATTTTGTTTGTAATTTGTTAGATGATTCATGTTATGATTTGCATTTCATCAGAGTGTTAGCTAATCATTTAGACTTTGTACAAAGATTGGTAGTTAATACAGGTGACAATGAAAGCTTGAGATAAACCAGCTCTTCATGTAATCTAAATAACAATATATTGTTGTATACATTTTCAGGGTGGTAATTATATAATGCATCTCCTGGATTGGTTTATTAGTTATATTGGTTTGATGGTTATTGCCCTGATAGAGTGTCTAATATTTGTTGTTTTGTATGGTAAGTCTCTTCCTGTCTTATTTACATAATTATAGTACTTGATTTGCAGTTATTCTGTCAATAAAAACTGATTTTATTTCATTCACAGGTATCAACAATTTCTATGATGATATTTATATGATGCTTCAACGTGAAATGTCTATATGGTGGAAACTATGCTGGGCAGTCATTACTCCATTGATTATTGTGGTGAGTAACAGTATATATACTCAGTAGAGTTAATTCATATGGTGGAAACTATGCTGGGCAGTCATTACTCCATTGATTATTGTGGTGAGTAACAGTATATATACTCAGTAGAGTTAATTCATATGGTGGAAACTATGCTGGGCAGTCATTACTCCATTGATTATTGTGGTGAGTAACAGTATGTATACTCAGTAGAGTTAATTCATATGGTGGAAACTATGCTGGGCAGTCATTACTCCATTGATTATTGTGGTGAGTAACAGTATATATACTCAGTAGAGTTAATTCATAT
This sequence comes from Saccoglossus kowalevskii, assembly GCF_978046115.1. Lineage (NCBI taxonomy): Eukaryota > Metazoa > Hemichordata > Enteropneusta > Harrimaniidae > Saccoglossus > Saccoglossus kowalevskii. The sequence continues at coordinate 42,855,248 of NC_140641.1, read as the reverse complement.
GGTGGAAACTATGCTGGGCAGTCATTACTCCATTGATTATTGTGGTGAGTAACAGTATATATACTCAGTAGAGTTAATTCATATGGTGGAAACTATGCTGGGCAGTCATTACTCCATTGATTATTGTGGTGAGTAACAGTATATATACTCAGTAGAGTTAATTCATATGGTGGAAACTATGCTGGGCAGTCATTACTCCATTGATTATTGTGGTGAGTAACAGTATATATACTCAGTAGAGTTAATTCATATGGTGGAAACTATGCTGGGCAGTCATTACTCCATTGATTATTGTGGTAAGTAACAGTATATATACTCAGTAGAGTTAATTCATATGGTGGAAACTATGCTGGGCAGTCATTACTCCATTGATTATTGTGGTGAGTAACAGTATATATACTCAGTAGAGTTAATTCATATGGTGGAAACTATGCTGGGCAGTCATTACTCCATTGATTATTGTGGTGAGTAACAGTATATATACTCAGTAGAGTTAATTCATATGGTGGAAACTATGCTGGGCAGTCATTACTCCATTGATTATTGTGGTGAGTAACAGTATATATACTCAGTAGAGTTAATTCATATGGTGGAAACTATGCTGGGCAGTCATTACTCCATTGATTATTGTGGTAAGTAACAGTATATATACTCAGTAGAGTTAATTCATATGGTGGAAACTATGCTGGGCAGTCATTACTCCATTGATTATTGTGGTGAGTAACAGTATATATACTCAGTAGAGTTAATTCATATGGTGGAAACTATGCTGGGCAGTCATTACTCCATTGATTATTGTGGTGAGTAACAGTATATATACTCAGTAGAGTTAATTCATATGGTGGAAACTATGCTGGGCAGTCATTACTCCATTGATTATTGTGGTGAGTAACAGTATATATACTCAGTAGAGTTAATTCATATGGTGGAAACTATGCTGGGCAGTCATTACTTCATTGATTATTGTGGTGAGTAACAGTATATATACTCAGTAGAGTTAATTCATATGGTGGAAACTATGCTGGGCAGTCATTACTCCATTGATTATTGTGGTAAGTAACAGTATATATACTCAGTAGAGTTAATTCATATGGTGGAAACTATGCTGGGCAGTCATTACTCCATTGATTATTGTGGTGAGTAACAGTATATATACTCAGTAGAGTTAATTCATATGGTGGAAACTATGCTGGGCAGTCATTACTCCATTGATTATTGTGGTGAGTAACAGTATATATACTCAGTAGAGTTAATTCATATGGTGGAAACTATGCTGGGCAGTCATTACTCCATTGATTATTGTGGTGAGTAACAGTATATATACTCAGTAGAGTTAATTCATATGGTGGAAACTATGCTGGGCAGTCATTACTCCATTGATTATTGTGGTGAGTAACAGTATATATACTCAGTAGAGTTAATTCATATGGTGGAAACTATGCTGGGCAGTCATTACTCCATTGATTATTGTGGTAAGTAACAGTATATATACTCAGTAGAGTTAATTCATATGGTGGAAACTATGCTGGGCAGTCATTACTCCATTGATTATTGTGGTAAGTAACAGTATATATACTCAGTAGAGTTAATTCATATGGTGGAAACTATGCTGGGCAGTCATTACTCCATTGATTATTGTGGTGAGTAACAGTATATATACTCAGTAGAGTTAATTCATATGGTGGAAACTATGCTGGGCAGTCATTACTCCATTGATTATTGTGGTAAGTAACAGTATATATACTCAGTAGAGTTAATTCATATGGTGGAAACTATGCTGGGCAGTCATTACTCCATTGATTATTGTGGTGAGTAACAGTATATATACTCAGTAGAGTTAATTCATATGGTGGAAACTATGCTGGGCAGTCATTACTCCATTGATTATTGTGGTAAGTAACAGTATATATACTCAGTAGAGTTAATTCATATGGTGGAAACTATGCTGGGCAGTCATTACTCCATTGATTAGTGTGGTAAGTAACAGTATATATACTCAGTAGAGTTAATTCATATGGTGGAAACTATGCTGGGCAGTCATTACTCCATTGATTATTTTGGTAAGTAACAGTATATATACTCAGTAGAGTTAATTCATATGGTGGAAACTATGCTGGGCAGTCATTACTCCATTGATTATTGTGGTGAGTAACAGTATATATACTCAGTAGAGTTAATTCATATGGTGGAAACTATGGTGGGCAGTCATTACTCCATTGATTATTGTGGTAAGTAACAGTATATATACCCAGTAGAGTTAATTCATATGGTGGAAACTATGCTGGGCAGTCATTACTCCATTGATTATTGTGGTGAGTAACAGTATATATACTCAGTAGAGTTAATTCATATGGTGGAAACTATGCTGGGCAGTCATTACTCCATTGATTATTGTGGTGAGTAACAGTATATATACTCAGTAGAGTTAATTCATATGGTGGAAACTATGCTGGGAAGTCATTACTCCATTGATTATTGTGGTGAGTAACAGTATATATACTCAGTAGAGTTAATTCATATGGTGGAAACTATGCTGGGCAGTCATTACTCCATTGATTATTGTGGTAAGTAACAGTATATATACTCAGTAGAGTTAATTCATATGGTGGAAACTATGCTGGGCAGTCATTACTCCATTGATTATTGTGGTAAGTAACAGTATATATACTCAGTAGAGTTAATTCATATGGTGGAAACTATGCTGGGCAGTCATTACTCCATTGATTATTGTGGTAAGTAACAGTATATATACTCAGTAGAGTTAATTCATATGGTGGAAACTATGCTGGGCAGTCATTACTCCATTGATTATTGTGGTAAGTAACAGTATATATACCCAGTAGAGTTAATTCATATGGTGGAAACTATGCTGGGCAGTCATTACTCCATTGATTATTGTGGTGAGTAACAGTATATATACCCAGTAGAGTTAATTCATATGGTGGAAACTATGGTGGGCAGTCATTACTCCATTGATTATTGTGGTAAGTAACAGTATATATACCCAGTAGAGTTAATTCATATGGTGGAAACTATGCTGGGCAGTCATTACTCCATTGATTATTGTGGTGAGTAACAGTATATATACTCAGTAGAGTTAATTCATATGGTGGAAACTATGCTGGGCAGTCATTACTCCATTGATTATTGTGGTGAGTAACAGTATATATACTCAGTAGAGTTAATTCATATGGTGGAAACTATGCTGGGCAGTCATTACTCCATTGATTATTGTGGTAAGTAACAGTATATATACTCAGTAGAGTTAATTCATATGGTGGAAACTACTGTAAAATGGTTAATTATTCACTGGGTTTTAATTTGGTTTATTTCGCTGACTGGAAAATGCGCTAAATTAAAACCCAGTGAATATGTAAAATTTAGCATAAAACATATTATCTAAATGATAAAACCGTGAATTTAAAACCCACTGAATATGCCTGAAATGGTAAATCAGTGAAATTTAAACCCAGTGAAAATTAGTCATTTTACAGTATGCTGGGCAGTCATTACTCCATTGATTATTGTGGTAAGTAACAGTATATATACTTAGTAGAGTTAATTCATATGGTGGAAACTATGCTGGGCAGTCATTACTCCATTGATTATTGTGGTGAGTAACAGTATATATACTCAGTAGAGTTAATTCATATGGTGGAAACTATGCTGGGCAGTCATTACTCCATTGATTATTGTGGTGAGTAACAGTATATATACCCAGTAGAGTTAATTCATATGGTGGAAACTATGCTGGGCAGTCATTACTCCATTGATTATTGTGGTGAGTAACAGTATATATACTCAGTAGAGTTAATTCATATGGTGGAAACTATGCTGGGCAGTCATTACTCCATTGATTATTGTGGTGAGTAACAGTATATATACTCAGTAGAGTTAATTCATATGGTGGAAACTATGCTGGGCAGTCATTACTCCATTGATTATTGTGGTGAGTAACAGTATATATACCCAGTAGAGTTAATTCATATGGTGGAAACTATGGTGGGCAGTCATTACTCCATTGATTATTGTGGTAAGTAACAGTATATATACTCAGTAGAGTTAATTCAGATGGTGGAAACTATGGTGGGCAGTTATTACTCCATTGATTATTGTGGTAAGTAACAGTATATATACTCAGTAGAGTTAATTCATGATGTAGATCTAATTGTATATACTGCTGGAACCAGTGATTGATCGAACACTCTTCTATTTTTCTGTTCAGTTTATACTCATAATGATAGGTATTGGATATGTACCAATTTACCTGGGTGACTATGTTTATCCAAGTTGGGCTGAAGCTATTGGTTGGATCATTGCCTCTTCATCTGTTGCTATGATACCATTATGGATGGTTGTGGAGTATTTCACATCATCTGAGGGCGACACTTTTGTAAAGGTGAGTATCAATTATTAAGCTCTCCTGGTTCCAGAAAGTGAACCAGCGAATTAAAGTTGCATTCTTGCTTTGTATGATGTGCAGAAAACCTCTCATTGACCCCTGTAATATAAAATATTGTATCCTACGTACCCAGGGGTAATCATGTAATAGTTTAGAGTAACTACTATCATGTAGTAGCATACATGCACATCATGTTTGGTTTGGTAATTTAGCAGAATGACATTCAGTGCCGACTTGCTTTATTGCAGATTTTATTCAGTGCAGTCTTGATTCAGTGCTGGCTTGCTTCAGTGCCGGTCTGATTCAGTGCCAGCTTGCTTCAGTGCCGGCCTACTTCAGTGCCGGCCTGCTTCAGTGCCAGCTTGACTTAGTGCCGGCTTGCTTCAGTGCTGGCACTGACTTAGTGCCGGCTTGCTTCAGTGCCTGACTTAGTGCCGGCTTGCTTCAGTGCCAGCTTGCTTCAGTGCCGGCCTGACTCAGTGCCGGCCTGACTCAGTGCCGGCTTGACTCAGTGCAGGGTAGCTTTAGTGCGGGCTTGATTGAGTGTCAACTTGCTTCAGTGCCGGCTTGATTTAGTGCTGGCTTGATTCAGTGCGGGCTTGATTGAGTGTCAACTTGCTTCAGTGCCGGCTTGATTTAGTGCTGGCTTGATTCGGATTCGGTGTCAGCTTGCTTCAGTGCCTGCTTGATTCAGTGCTCCGATATTTCAAGATTTGTTACCAAGGCAATTAATTTTATAATTTTTATGGTGATCGCAATCAAGGGGAAAGTAGGTGTACTGCAGATAATACCAAATTGAAATAAAATTTCATTGCTATTATAATTATTGTAAATAAAGGTGTTGATATATATTTACCTAAATGCTTCTTTATAAATACTGTGTATCAAATTTACTTATAATAAACAAAAAAACACAATAGAATCAGGATTGAACATTATTTTTCATAGTGATACATCTATACTGCTCACTATTCTGCAGAGTGATACATCTACAGTACTCATTTCACCCAACCTTCCACTTTTACTGCTTTTTAATCAACGCGCTTATCGCTTAATTTTCGACTGCACGGTCTTGTCAGAAACCGACCGCGATTGCTTTTTATTTGCTCGCTCGCTCATTTAAAACACCAACCGCTCGCCCAAACATGGTGGTTTTGATAGTAAAAATGTGAAAATACAACTAGTATTAACTATTATTCAAATCTAATAGTTGTATGAAGCAACTGAACTGCAACTTCTTGTTACATGATTTGGGTGCTTCTTGTATATGTAATATTTTATTTTATTTTATTTTAAGGAGACAGTTACGTGAAGAATACATACCTAACTCCTTTTGACAGAGCGGGGAAATGGGGAAAATATTATTGATTAATTTCAAAAATTACGATACTAAACCACGTCGGTTCACAGGCTGGTAAAAACTCCACAAATATACCAATTGTCAAGTGAAGGAGGGCAATTTCCAACAAATCTGTGCTAGAGCAAAATACTATTCGCTTCTCCATACCCATATGATCAAACATATGCACATGCATTTGTTCATGGTCTGATTCAAGATAGCCAAATGGCATTTGTGTGCTGACAAATTTGGTTTAAATGGCCAACTGACTGCCATTTTGTTTCATGCAAGTCTTTATCCATTAATTTTACATGCCAGACTGGTCAGTTCAAACTTCACAAACACACATTTTTATCACTATTAAATCTCAAGAGCCTGACTGCATGGCGGTCATATTTGGTTTAAACAAATGCAGTTTATCAGATATGTCATACATGGCAGGACTAATCAAGTTTAAACTACACACATTACATTACGGATATCACACATATTGCTTTGTTACAAAGGCAACACATAATATTATCTTTGAATGTTTTTGTTGGAGTTTGACTGGCAGCCATTTTGTTTTATTGTTCTCTTTATGTAATACTTGATCAGTTTTGTTTAAATTCTGTATAATGAAAGGACAGAATGTTTTTATGTGCATGCCAATTTATTAATTCAATGTCTGGTTAATAACCTTCTTCCTTCGTGTTCTGCCAATTACAAGCTGGTACAATGCATTGACAAAAGACTTGTTTTCATTACAGCGTGTGCAGTCATTGATTAAGCCAACTGATGACTGGGGACCAGCACTTGAACAGTTTCGTACTGGTCGCTACGCATTGAAGGCATCCTCAAATAAGATTGAACTTCAAGAAAAAAATCAACCATTAATGTCTGTTGATATGTAGACAACAGTTTGTGATTCATCTATTCATCAGTTATTATTTGAATTAATAGATGTAGTAAATTTTGAATGTTTTAAGAGAAAGTCACATGATATGACCTATATTAGGTTTCCTATAGCTTTATGTTTTATGTAATTTTATTGTTTCCAGAAAATTCATGACACTTGGTTACTATTTTTTTTTTAATTAGTGAGCCCTTGTTCTAAAGGGATGTAGCAATTAAATAAATTCAAGTTGGTTTTATTAATTTTTTTAATTTATTTTTTGATTTTAATGGTAAAATTTTAATAATTAGCACAAATTTTGTTGCAGAGACTCTGTTTACATATAATGCTTATTTTTCAGGTAAAAATATAATAGGTTCCTGTTGTATTTTTGCTTGCCTTCACTTTGTATCTGGACCATAGACCTTGAAATGTAAAGTGAATAATACATTAGGTGCCTTTAATGCATATCATTTGGCACCACCTGTGTACAATTAAAATCCACCAGCGTATTGAATGTACATTATTCTGTGTGATTTGCAGAATATGAAATGCAAGATTCTTTTATCCAGAACAAATTTTTTTTTTTTCCCCAAATATTTTGGATTTTTAAAAAAAGACCTTCATTTCTTTAAAAAACAAATCTTAATCTATAAAATCTTAACTAAAGAATTGATCACATTATTTGGGTGCTTGAGATTTTCATATCATTCTGTCTCTCCACATTTAAGATAACTAAAAAAAGTTTTGAGGTTATGTAGGCGATGCAGCAATGCATATAGCTTTGAGGTTATGTGGGCGATGCAGCAATGCATATAGCTTTGAGGTTATGTAGGCGATGCAGCAATGCATATAGCTTTGAGGTTATGTGGGCGATGCAGCAATGCATATAGCTTTGAGGTTATGTAGGCGATGCAGCAATGCATATAGCTTTGAGGTTATGTAGGCGATGCAGCAATGCATATAGCTTTGAGGTTATGTAGGCAATGTAGCAATGCATATAGCTGAGGTTATGTAGGCGATGCAGCAATGCATATAGCTTTGAGGTTATGTGGGCAATGCAGCAATGCATATAGCTTTGAGGTTATGTAGGCGATGCAGCAATGCATATATAGCTTTGAGGTTATGTAGGCGATGCAGCAATGCATATAGCTTTGAGGTTGTGCAGGCAATGTAGCAATGCATATAGCTTTGAGGTTATGTAGGCGATGCAGCAATGCATATAGCTTTGAGGTTATGTAGGCGATGCAGCAATGCATATAGCTTTGAGGTTGTGCAGGCAATGTAGCAATGCATATAGCTTTGAGGTTATGTAGGCGATGCAGCAATGCATATAGCTTTGAGGTTATGTAGGCAATGTAGCAATGCATATAGCTTTGAGGTTATGTGGGCGATGCAGCAATGCATATAGCTTTGAGGTTATGTAGGCAATGTAGCAATGCATATAGCTTTGAGGTTATGTAGGCGATGCAACAATGCATATAGCTTTGAGGTTATGTAGGCGATGCAGCAATGCATATAGCTTTGAGGTTATGTAGGCAATGTAGCAATGCATATAGCTTTGAGGTTATGTAGGCGATGCAACAATGCATATAGCTTTGAGGTTATGTAGGCGATGCAGCAATGCATATAGCTTTGAGGTTATGTAGGCAATGTAGCAATGCATATAGCTTTGAGGTTATGTAGGCGATGCAACAATGCATATAGCTTTGAGGTTATGTAGGCAATGTAGCAATGCATATAGCTTTGAGGTTATGTAGGCGATGCAGCAATGCATATATAGCTTTGAGGTTATGTGAGCGATGCAGCAATGCATATAGCTTTAGGTTATGTAGGCGATGCAGCAATGCATATATAGCTTTGAGGTTATGTAGGCGATGCAGCAATGCATATAGCTTTAGGTTATGTAGGCGATGCAGCAATGCATATAGCTTTGAGGTTATGTAGGCAATGCATATAGCTTTGAGGTTATGTAGGCGATGCAGCAATGCATATAGCTTTAGGTTATGTAGGCGATGCAGCAATGCATATAGCTTTGAGGTTATGTAGGCAATGCAGCAATGCATATAGCTTTGAGGTTATGTAGGCAATGTAGCAATGCATATAGTTTTGAGGTTATGTAGGCGATGCAGCAATGCATATAGCTTTGAGGTTATGTAGGCGATGCAGCAATGCATATAGCTTTGAGGTTATGTAGGCGATGTAGCAATGCATATAGCTTTGAGGTTATGTAGGCGATGCAGCAATGCATATAGCTTTGAGGTTATGTAGGCGATGTAGCAATGCATATAGCTTTGAGGTTATGTAGGCGATGCAGCAATGCATATAGCTTTGAGGTTATGTAGGCGATGCAGCAATGCATATAGCTTTGAGGTCGTGTAGGCAATGCAGCAATGCATATAGCTTTGAGGTTATGTAGGCAATGGAAAAATGCATATAGCTTTGAGATTATGTAGGCGATGCAGCAATGCATATAGCTTTGAGGTTATGTAGGCGATGCAGCAATGCATATAGCTTTGAGGTTATGTAGGCAATGGAAAAATGCATATAGCTTTGAGATTATGTAGGCGATGCAGCAATGCATATAGCTTTGAGGTTATGTAGGCGATGCAGCAATGCATATAGCTTTGAGGTTATGTAGGCGATGCAGCAATGCATATAGCTTTGAGGTTATGTAGGCGATGTAGCAATGCATATAGCTTTGAGGTTATGTAGGCAATGCAGCAATGCATATAGCTTTGAGGTTATGTAGGCGATGCAGCAATGCATATAGCTTTGAGGTTATGTAGGCGATGCAGCAATGCATATAGCTTTGAGGTTATGTAGGCGATGCAGCAATGCATATAGCTTTGAGGTTATGTAGGCAATGGAAAAATGCATATAGCTTTGAGGTTATGTAGGCAATGCAGCAATGCATATAGCTTTGAGGTTATGTAGGCGATGCAGCAATGCATATAGCTTTGAGGTTATGTAGGCGATGCAGCAATGCATATAGCTTTGAGGTTATGTAGGCGATGCAACAATGCATATAGCTTTGAGGTTATGTAGGCAATGGAAAAATGCATATAGCTTTGAGATTATGTAGGCGATGCAGCAATGCATATAGCTTTGAGGTTATGTAGGCGATGCAGCAATGCATATAGCTTTGAGGTTATGTAGGCGATGCAGCAATGCATATAGCTTTGAGGTTATGTAGGCAATGTAGCAATGCATATAGCTTTAGGTTATGTAGGCGATGCAGCAATGCATATAGCTTTGAGGTTATGTGGGCGATGCAGCAATGCATATAGCTTTGAGGTTATGTGGGCGATGCAGCAATGCATATAGCTTTGAGGTTATGTAGGCGATGCAGCAATGCATATAGCTTTGAGGTTATGTAGGCGATGCAGCAATGCATACAGCTTTGAGGTTATGTAGGCGATGCAGCAATGCATATAGCTTTGAGGTTATGTAGGCGATGCAGCAATGCATATAGCTTTGAGGTTATGTAGGCGATGTAGCAATGCATATAGCTTTGAGGTTATGTAGGCGATGCAGCAATGCATATAGCTTTGAGGTTATGTAGGCGATGCAGCAATGCATATAGCTTTGAGGTTATGTAGGCGATGCAGCAATGCATATAGCTTTGAGGTTATGTAGGCGATGCAGCAATGCATATAGCTTTGAGGTTATGTAGGCGATGCAGCAATGCATATAGCTTTGAGGTTATGTAGGCGATGCAGCAATGCATATAGCTTTGAGGTTATGTAGGCGATGCAGCAATGCATATAGCTGAGGTTATGTGGGCGATGCAGCAATGCATATAGCTTTGAGGTTATGTAGGCGATGCAGCAATGCATATAGCTTTGAGGTTATGTAGGCGATGCAGCAATGCATATAGCTTTGAGGTTATGTAGGCGATGCAGCAATGCATATAGCTTTGAGGTTATGTAGGCGATGCAGCAATGCATATAGCTTTGAGGTTATGTAGGCGATGTAGCAATGCATATAGCTTTGAGGTTATGTAGGCGATGCAGCAATGCATATAGCTTTGAGGTTATGTAGGCAATGGAAAAATGCATATAGCTTTGAGGTTATGTAGGCGATGCAGCAATACATATAGCTTTGAGGTTATGTAGGCAATGGAAAAATGCATATAGCTTTGAGGTTATGTAGGCGATGCAGCAATGCATATAGCTTTGAGGTTATGTAGGCAATGGAAAAATGCATATAGCTTTGAGGTCGTGTAGGCGATGCAGCAATGCATATAGCTTTGAGGTTATGTAGGCGATGTAGCAATGCATATAGCTTTGAGGTTATGTAGGCGATGCAGCAATGCATATAGCTTTGAGGTTATGTAGGCAATGGAAAAATGCATATAGCTTTGAGGTTATGTAGGCGATGCAGCAATACATATAGCTTTGAGGTTATGTAGGCGATGCAGCAATGCATATAGCTTTGAGGCTATGTAGGCGATGTAGCAATGCATATAGCTTTGAGGTTATGTAGGCGATGCAGCAATGCATATAGCTTTGAGGTCGTGTAGGCGATGCAGCAATGCATATAGCTTTGAGGTTATGTAGGCGATGCAGCAATGCATATAGCTTTGAGGTTATGTAGGCGATGCAGCAATGCATATAGCTTTGAGGTTATGTAGGCGATGCAGCAATGCATATAGCTTTGAGGTTATGTGGGCGATGCAGCAATACATATAGCTTTGAGGTTATGTAGGCGATGCAGCAATGCATATAGCTTTGAGGTTATGTAGGCGATGCAGCAATGCATATAGCTTTGAGGTTATGTAGGCGATGCAGCAATGCATATAGCTGAGGTTATGTAGGCGATGCAGCAATGCATATAGCTTTGAGGTTATGTAGGCGATGTAGCAATGCATATAGTTTTGAGGTTATGTAGGCGATGCAGCAATGCATATAGCTTTGAGGTTATGTAGGCGATGCAGCAATGCATATAGCTTTGAGGTTATGTGGGCGATGCAGCAATGCATATAGCTTTGAGGTTATGTAGGCGATGCAGCAATGCATATAGCTTTGAGGTTATGTAGGCGATGCAGCAATGCATATAGCTTTGAGGTTATGTAGGCGATGCAGCAATGCAGCAATGCATATAGCTTTGAGGTTATGTAGGCGATGCAGCAATGCATATACAAAATGTAGCTTTGAGTATAGTGAAATTTATTTTTACTGATTCCAAAAGAAATCTTGCTTGTTTTATTTTTCGTAAAAACAGATTTTTCAAATTTTTTCATACACCAAATATGTGTAAAACCAATTTTGAAATTGTTCAGTATAATATAAGATGGATATTTCCTATCCTCAGTTGATCATCAGTTTTGTGGATTTCTGTAGATTTATTACAATGTACAATAGTGGCTTGTCATTTATTTATTTTCTAGGAAGATTATTCAATGAAGATTTGACAATATAACACATTGCCTGCTGAATGGTACATAGCAGTATAAACAGGCCATGTGTTGAATTGCAAGTAGCAAACATCAAAGTCATTCCAAGCTTATTTACTTATTTTGTTGGCATATACTGGCCCACTGCCTTCACTTACATACTTGTATGTACACTGTAATCTGTACTTTCCATCTATATGGCCATAATTTCTAAAGAAACAAATCTATTGTTGGATGCATATTTTCATGATGGTTGACTACCATCATTATGCCTTCACTTCATTACTTCCTAACAGCTCTTTTTTGATCTATATTTTTCCAGAAGTATATGCAAACACAAGCATGACATTGGTGATGTTTTTTTCACTGGACATAATTAATTGTTGGCACATCAATTTAATATTTTAACATTTTTATTTGACTGGCCTGTAAAGAAAAAAAAATAATGATATTCAGGGTTAGCTTATCTGTCTGGTATTATCGTTAAAAATTATTTTTTTCCAAGTATCTTTCCCAAACTTGTATTCATTGTCAATCAATGTATAATCATGGCGCATATTTACCGTTGGTTTTAAAATCACAGGTTTGCTTGATCATGCTCACTGTATTTTAAATTCTATTGCAATTTTATTTGCTCGCATGGATTTAATTTCTCAGACAATAACAAATTGAAACCTATTGAATAATTAATTCGCCTTGAGATTAACACAGTTTAGGTAATATTATGCTTCATTCTTTACAGATATTTTTTTTAAGTACACAGAGATGTGCAAACTGATTTTAATGGGAACAAATATAACACTGAAACTTACCTCATTTTTTGACTCCAGTGTGTAAAGCACACAATGGGAGTCTTCGCAGTTACCTTGTCTGTATGTATGTGTGTGTGTGTGTGTGTGTGTGTGTGTGTACTTGGATTGCTATATGTTGCGAGGACAAAAATTCAGATATATAGCTACTTCCGAGGACATACACACCTTCCGAGGACCTTTTTCATAGTCCTCGGAAAACATAATTTATATTAATAGTTAATTCGATTATTAATACGTTTTGCGTAGCTTAGGTTTAGTATCGGGGGAAGGTATGGTTCACGTTATTAGTCCCCGTTCGGACGCAGTCCGAAAACGGGGACTTATGTTTTGCCCTGTGTGCGTCCGTGCGTCCGTGCGTCCGTGATCACCTGTATCTCGAACATGCATGGACCGATTGAGTTCAAACTTCACTCATACATCACACATTATATGGGACATATGCACATGCATTTTTTTCATGATCCGATTAACGATAGCCGAATAGCGGCCATTTTAAGGCCGAAAATGCATCAAAATCGCACATTTTCACCATTCCGGACCCGGATCTCAGTTATGCATGGACGGATATTGTTCAAATTTGGTACATACATTAAACATAATAGGACCTTGATGCACGTCATTTTTTTTTTTGGATCGGGTTCGAAATGGCCGACTGGCGGCCATTTTGTTTTAAAGAATTCAGTTCTGGATCCGTATCTGAGACATGCTTGGATTGATCGAGTTCAAACTTCACACACACAAGGTACATCATGTCACAAATATGTATGTGCATTTGTTTCATGATCTCATTAACGATAGCCAAATGGCGGCCGCTTTAAGGCCGAAAATGCATTGAAATCGCACATTTTCACCATTCCGGACCCGGATCTCAGTTATGCATGGACGGATTTCATTCAAATTTGGTACATACATTAAACATAATAGGACCTTGATGCACGTCATTTTTTTTTCCGGATCAAGTTCGAAATAGCCGACTGGCGGCCATTTTGTTTTAAAGAATTCAGTTCTGGATCCGTATCCGAGACATGTCTGGATTGATCGAGTTCAAACTTCACACACACAAGGTACATCATGTCACAAATATGTATGTGTATTTGTTTCATGATCTCATTAACGATAGCCAAATGGTGGCCGCTTTAAGGCCGAAAATGCATTGAAATTGCACATTTTCACCATTCCGGACCCGGATCTCAGTTATGCATGGACGGATTGCATTCAAATTTGGTACATACATTAAACATAATAGGACCTTGATGCACGTCATTTTTTTTTTCGGATCAAGTTCGAAATGGCCGACTGGCGGCCATTTTGTTTTAAAGAATTCAGTTCTGGATCCGTATCCGAGACATGCTTGGATTGATCGAGTTCAAACTTCACACACACAAGGTACATCATGTCACAAATATGTATGTGCATTTGTTTCATGATCTCATTAACGATAGCCAAATGGCGGCCGCTTTAAGGCCGAAAATGCATTGAAATCGCACATTTTCACCATTCCGGACCCGTATCTCAGTTATGCATGGATGGATTTTGTTCAAATTTGGTACATACATTAAACATAATAGGACCTTGATGCACGTCTTTTTTTTTTTCGGATCAAGTTCGAAATGGCCGACTGGCGGCCTTTTTGTTTTAAAGAATTCACTTCTGGATCCGTATCCAAGACATGTCTGGATTGATCAAGTTCAAACTTCACACACACATGGTACATCATGTCACAAATAGATATGTGCCTTTGTTTCATGATCTGCTTAACAATAGCGAAATGATGGCCATTTTAAGGCCGAAAATGCATCAAAATCACGTATTTTCACAATTCCAGAACCGGATCTCAGTCATGCATGGATGGATTTTGTTCAGATTTAGCACAATGTGTTGTACATATGCAGGTGCATTTCGGTCATGATCTGCTTTGAATGTATATGTCACTCAAATATGAACGGAACGGGGACGTGTCATTGACAATGACTTGTATTAATATTAATATAATTATACCATACCTTACCCTGATACTAAACCTAAGCTTTGCAAACATTTCTATGTTCAGTCACGGGATATTCAACTCTTGTTTAATTAAACTTGATTAAAATGCAATTCTCCATTGTATTGCATTGTAATTGAGTTTAATTAAACTCCAATTAAAACGCAACCCTATATAGGAACGCGTTTTAATCGAGTTCATATCGCAACTATATTAAAAGTTAATTCAACTATATTAAAAGTTAATCCAATGGAGTCCTCGGAACATATTGCAATACAAGTATGTGTGTGTGTGTGTGTGTGTGTGTCTCTGTCTGTCTGTCCGTCCGTCCGTCCGTCCGTCCGTTCCACTGATATCTCAAAAACCGTATGTTGATTTTTAATGAAACTTAGTGCATAGATGCTTTGGACTAATGTGCAGATTTGATTAGGTTTTGGTTGAAATCAATGCATATTAATTACCTAATTTGCATGATAATTGGCTAATTTTTAGCTGTTCCACTGATATCTAAAGAGCCATTCATTGGATTTTGATGAAACTTGTTACATAGATGCTCTAGACTAATGCACAGATTTGATTAGTTTTGGGTAAAAATGCATATAATTAACCTAATTTGCATAATGATTTACACTGATATCTCGTGTACTAATCATCACATTTGAATGAAACTTAAATAGATACATAGGACAATGCACAGAAAGAGGCATATTAATTACCTAATTGGCATAATTAAAGACATCCAGGCATTTTCGCCATCTGGCAACCATCATGGTGAAAACAAAGGCCAACAACTCTCAGAAAACAGTACTTTTGGATAGTTGTTGATACTTCCCTAAACATTGTAAGAAGATCATAACTACATGTATACTTCAAAGTTGAGTTTGTGCTGTTTCCTCAATTTCGGCTGTTTTCATCGGTTCTTCAACCTGCATTCTACAGCAGCTTGGGCAGAGCCCATAGAAATGCATGGTATAGTGGTGAGCGTCCTTTCAACATAAAACGTTCTGTGACGTAGCTCTGCCTCCGAGAATAGAGTGATTACCAAAGTTGGGAAAGTTATATTCACATTAGTGTCCCCTCCAAGGTATTTTGTACTCTAAAGTTCTTGAAACGCGCGTTTTCATTAGAGTGAAATATTTTTGTGAACATAAAAATATAAACTACGCCAGTATATGTCATATCTGGTTTTGACATTTCAATTTGAATACTTTGTATTTTTGATTTGAGTCCTTGATGGACACTGTGATTTGAATTGGTTGCTTGCCAGTCTTCATTGAGTGTAGAATGAGATTTGGTTCACAACCATTCAATTTATATACACACTGCATTCTTGACTATTTTAAAAAGAATGAACAATGCATTAATATTAACTTGTGGGTGAATCATTCCTCTGTACAAATGTGCCTACTTCACTTATACAGAATTGTTTTTAATAATCAACTGTCTATATATATATATTTCTATTTTTAATTTACAGTCATGCTGCATGTGTTTGTGAGTAGGTCATAGCATATATTTGTTCTTTAAATTCAACAGTACCCCAATACAAAATAGCTGCCTTGCAATTCATTAAATTCTTTTCCATAATAGTTTCGTTCTTTTTTCACAAATTCACTAAAACTTGTTGTAAACATTGTTCATATTAGCCACCATGGTTAAAACTATTTTATCGTTTTTGAAAGCCCTGCTATACATCAACTTTATTTGCTCTGTTAGTAGCACATGATTTTCTGCATAAATTTCTTGGATCAAAGTTAGAAATATTTTAATGATTCAGTATACAATTGTGATTTTGATTTATATGCTCTTCTGTTTAAGATGTGCTTCTAATAGAGAAAATATGGTAAATCCAATGCTAATATTCAATGCTGTTTCATGTTTGTTGAAATGAACACAAGTAATGGCCAAACTACTAAAGATCTACTCTAAAATAAGAAACTTTTAAGTTTCTTAAATGTTATAAAAACAGCTCTCATCACAAAAATGAATTTCTTGTACAGGCAAGGCTTATACAGTTTTTCTATGTTTGTCAATGTAATGCTTTCAATTAATAAAACTCTTTGCTTGGAAGTTGTGAAGTTGTTTGATTTTTAACATTCATGCAATTGAGAAAAACTGAAGGTACCCTGGGTTGACACCTAAACTGTGAATGATGGTGGTAGAGGTACCCTGGGTTGAAACCAAGATGATGAGAGGTGGGGGGGGGGGGTGTTTACCTTAGATTGATGTCATGACAGTGGAGGAGGGTGGTGGTGGTACCCTGGGTTTTATCCATGACAGTGAAAGGTGGTGGGGATTCCCTGGGTTGAAGCAAAAACAGTGACGGGTAATGGAAGTACCCTGGGTTGAAGCCAAGACAGTGAAGGGTGGTGGAGTTACCCTAGATTGAAGCAAAGTCAATGATGGGTGGTGGGTGTACCCTGAGTTGATTGAAGCCAAAACAGTGAAGGGTGGTAGAGTTACCCTGGATTGAAGCAAAGTCAGTGAAGGGTGGTTCGTGTACCCTGGGTTGAAGCCAAAACAGTTAAGGTGGTGGAAGTACCCTGAGTTATATCCATCACTGTGAAACCCGGGGTTGAAGCCAAGACAGTGGTGGGGGTGCCCTTGGTTGAAGCCAAGACATTGAAGGTTGGTGGAATTACCTTGGGTTGATGCAAAAACTAAGTAGGTATGTGGTGGTACCTTGGATTATATCCATGACAGTGAAAGATAGTGGGAGTACCCTAAATTGAAGCAAAAACAGTGAATGGTGGTAATGTGGGTTAAAGTCAAGATTGTGAATGGTGGTGGAGGTATACCGGATTGAAGCCAAGACAATGGATGGTAGTGGTGGTGTCCTAGGTTAATGGTAGTACCCTGGGTTGAATCCATCATAGTGAAAGTTATCTAGGGTGGTGGTGGTACCTTGGGTTGAAGCCAAGACGGTGAGGGGTGGTGGAGGCACCCTGGATTGATTACATTACAATGTATCTATAATTACACTTCTACCATGGAGTGTTGCTGTCTTTCACTGACAGTACATGCGAAAATACATTACAATGTATCTATAATTATATTTTTACTATGGAGTGTTGCTGTCTTTCACTGACAATACATATGAAAATACATTACAATATATCTATAATTATACTTCTACTATGGAGTGTTGCTGTCTTTCACTGACAATACATACGAAAATACATTACAATGTATCTATAATTATATTTTTACTATGGAGTGTTGCTGTCTTTCACTGACAATACATATGAAAATACATTACAATATATCTATAATTATACTTCTACTATGGAGTGTTGCTGTCTTTCACTGACAATACATACGAAAATACATTACAATGTATCTATAATTATATTTTTACTATGGAGTGTTGCTGTCTTTCACTGACAATACATATGAAAATACATTACAATGTATCTATAATTATACTTCTACTATGGAGTGTTGCTGTCTTTCACTGACAATACATACGAAAATACATTACAATGTATCTATAATTATACTTCTACTATGGAGTGTTGATGTCTTTCACTGACAATACATACAAAAATACATCACAATGTATCTATAATTATACTTCTACTATGGAGTGTTGATGTCTTTCACTGACAATACATACAAAAATACATCACAATGTGTCTATAATTATACTTCTACTATGGAGTGCTGCTGTCTTTCACTGACAATACATACGAAAATACATTACAATTTATCTATAAGTATACTTCTACCATGGAGTGTTGCTGTCTTTCACTGACAATACATATGAAAATACATTACAATATATCTATAATTATACTTCTACTATGGAGTGTTGCTGTCTTTCACTGACAATACATACGAAAATACATTACAATGTGTCTATAATTATACTTCTACTATGGAGTGTTGCTGTCTTTCACTGACAATACATACGAAAATACATTACAATGTATATATAATTATACTTCTACTATGGAGTGTTGCTGTCTTTCACTGACAATACATACGAAAATACATTAAAATGTATCTGTAATTATACTTCTACTATGGAGTGTTGCTGTCTTTCACTGACAATACATACGAAAATACAATGTATCTGTACTTCTACTATGGAGTGTTGCTGTCTTTCACTGACAATACATACGAAAATACAATGTATCTGTACTTCTACTATGGAGTGTTGCTGTCTTTCCCTGACAATACATACGAAAATACAATGTATCTATACTTCTACTATGGAGTGTTGCTGTCTTTCACTGACAATACATACGAAAATACATTACAATGTATCTATAAGTATACTTCTACCATGGAGTGTTGCTGTCTTTCACTGACAATACATACGAAAATACATTACAATGTATCTATAATTATACTTCTACTATGGAGTGTTGATGTCTTTCACTGACAATACATACAAAAATACATTACAATGTGTCTATAATTATACTTCTACTATGGAGTGTTGATGTCTTTCACTGACAATACATACGAAAATACACTACAATGTTTCTATAATTATGCTTCTACTATGGAGTGTTGCCGTCTTTCACTGACAATACATACGAAAATACATTACAATGTATCTATAATTATACTTCTACTATGGAGTGTTGATGTCTTTCACTGACAATACATACAAAAATACATCACAATGTGTCTATAATTATACTTCTACTATGGAGTGTTGCTGTCTTTCACTGACAATACATACGAAAATACATTACAATGTATCCGTAATTATACTTCTACTATGGAGTGTTGCTGCCTTTCACTAACAATACATACGAAAATACATTACAATGTGTCTATAATTATACTTCTACTATGGAGTGTTGCTGTCTTTCACTGACAATACATACGAAAATACATTACAATGTATCTGTAATTATACTTCTACTATGGAGTGTTGATGTCTTCACTGACAATACATACAAAAATACATCACAATGTGTCTATAATTATACTTCTACTATGGAGTGCTGCTGTCTTTCACTGACAATACATACGAAAATACACTACAATGTTTTTATAATTATGCTTCTACTATGGAGTGTTGCCGTCTTTCACTAACAATACATACGAAAATACATTACAATGTATCTGTAATTATACTTCTACTATGGAGTGTTGATGTCTTTCACTGACAATACATACAAAAATACATCACAATGTGTCTATAAGAATACTTCTACCATGGAGGGTTGCTGTCTTTCACTGACAATACATACGAAAATACATTACAATGTATCTATAATTATACTTCTACTATGGAGTGTTGCTGTCTTTCACTGACAATACATACGAAAATACACTACAATGTTTCTATAATTATGCTTCTACTATGGAGTGTTGCTGCCTTTCACTAACGATACATACGAAAATATATTACAATGTATCTATAATTATACTTCTACTATGGAGTGTTGCTGTCTTTCACTGACAATACATACGAAAATACATTACAATGTATCTATAATTATACTTCTACTATGGAGTGTTGCTGTCTTTCACTGACAATACGTACGAAAATACATTACAATGTATCTATAATTATACTTCTGCTATGGAGTGTTGCTGTCTTTCACTGACAATACATACGAAAATACATTACAATGTATCTGTAATTATACTTCTACTATGGAGTGTTGCTGTCTTTCACTGACAATACGTACGAAAATACATTACAATGTATCTATAATTATACTTCTACTATGGAGTGTTGCTGTCTTTCACTGACAATACATACGAAAATACATTACAATGTATCTATAATTATACTTCTATGGAGTGCTGCCGTCTTTCACTGACAATACATACGCAAATACATGACAATGTGTCTATAATTATACTTCTACTATGGAGTGTTGCCGTCTTTCCCTGACAATACATACGAAAATACAATGTATCTATAAGTATACTTCTACTATGGAGTGTTGATGACTTTCACTGACAATACATACGAAAATACATTACAATGTTTCTATAATTATACTTCTACTATGGAGTGTTGCCGTCTTTCACTGACAATACATACGAAAATACATTACAATGTATCTATAATTATACTTCTACTATGGAGTGTTGCTGTCTTTCACTGACAATACATACTAAAATACAATGTATCTATACTTCTACTATGGAGTGTTGCTGTCTTTCCCTGACAATACATACGAAAATACAATGTATCTATACTTCTACTATGGAGTGTTGCTGTCTTGCACTGACAATACATACGAAAATACACTACAATGTTTCTATAATTATGCTTCTACTGTGGAGTGTTGCCGTCTTTCACTGACAATACATACGACAATACAATGTATCTATAATTATACTTCTACTATGGAGTTGCTGTCTTTCACTGACAATACTTACGAAAATACATTACAATGTATCTATAATTATACTTCTACTATGGAGTGTTGCTGCCTTTCACTAACGATACATACGAAAATACATTACAATGTATCTGTAATTATACTTCTACTATGGAGTGTTGCTGTCTTTCACTGACAATACATACGAAAATACATTACAATGTATCTATAATTATATTTTTACTATGGAGTGTTGCTGTCTTTCACTGAACAATACATACGAAAATACATTACAATGTATCTGTAATTATACTTCTACTATGGAGTGTTGCTGTCTTTCACTGAACAATACATACGAAAATACATTACAATGTATATATAATTATACTTCTATGGAGTGTTGCTGTGATTCACTGACAATACATACGAAAATACATTACAATGTGTCAATAATTATACTTCTACTATAGAGTGCTGCTGTCTTTCACTGACAATACATACGAAAATACAATGTATCTGTACTTCTACTATGGAGTGCTGCTGTCTTTCACTGACAATACATACGAAAATACATTACAATGTATCTATAAGTATACATCTACCATGGAGTGTTGCTGTCTTTCACTGACAATACATACGAAAATACAATGTATCTGTACTTCTACTATGGAGTGTTGCCGTCTTTCACTAACGATACATACGAAAATACGTTACAATGTATCTATAATTATACTTCTACTATGGAGTGTTGATGTCTTTCACTGACAATACATACAAAAATACATCACAATGTATCTATAAGTATACTTCTACTATGGAGTGTTGCTGTCTTTCACTGACAATACATACGAAAATACATTACAATGTATCCGTAATTATACTTCTACTATGGAGTGTTGCTGCCTTTCACTAACAATACATACGAAAATACATTACAATGTGTCTATAATTATACTTCTACTATGGAGTGTTGCTGTCTTTCACTGACAATACATACGAAAATACATTACAATGTATCTGTAATTATACTTCTACTATGGAGTGTTGATGTCTTTCACTGACAATACATACAAAAATACATCACAATGTGTCTATAATTATACTTCTACTATGGAGTGCTGCTGTCTTTCACTGACAACACATACGAAAATACACTACAATGTTTCTATAATTATGCTTCTACTATGGAGTGTTGCCGTCTTTCACTAACAATACATACGAAAATACATTACAATGTATCTGTAATTATACTTCTACTATGGAGTGTTGATGTCTTTCACTGACAATACATACAAAAATACATCACAATGTGTCTATAATTATACTTCTACTATGGAGTGTTGCTGTCTTTCACTGACAATACATACGAAAATACACTACAATGTTTCTATAATTATGCTTCTACTATGGAGTGTTGCCGTCTTTCACTAACAATACATACGAAAATACATTACAATGTATCTGTAATTATACTTCTACTATGGAGTGTTGATGTCTTTCACTGACAATACTTACGAAAATACATTACAATGTATCTATAATTATACTTCTACTATGGAGTGTTGCTGCCTTTCACTAACGATACATACGAAAATACATTACAATGTATCTGTAATTATACTTCTACTATGGAGTGTTGCTGTCTTTCACTGACAATACATACGAAAATACATTACAATGTATCTATAATTATATTTTTACTATGGAGTGTTGCTGTCTTTCACTGAACAATACATACGAAAATACATTACAATGTATCTGTAATTATACTTCTACTATGGAGTGTTGCTGTCTTTCACTGAACAATACATACGAAAATACATTACAATGTATATATAATTATACTTCTATGGAGTGTTGCTGTGATTCACTGACAATACATACGAAAATACATTACAATGTGTCAATAATTATACTTCTACTATAGAGTGCTGCTGTCTTTCACTGACAATACATACGAAAATACAATGTATCTGTACTTCTACTATGGAGTGCTGCTGTCTTTCACTGACAATACATACGAAAATACATTACAATGTATCTATAAGTATACATCTACCATGGAGTGTTGCTGTCTTTCACTGACAATACATACGAAAATACAATGTATCTGTACTTCTACTATGGAGTGTTGCCGTCTTTCACTAACGATACATACGAAAATACGTTACAATGTATCTATAATTATACTTCTACTATGGAGTGTTGATGTCTTTCACTGACAATACATACAAAAATACATCACAATGTATCTATAAGTATACTTCTACTATGGAGTGTTGCTGTCTTTCACTGACAATACATACGAAAATACATTACAATGTATCCGTAATTATACTTCTACTATGGAGTGTTGCTGCCTTTCACTAACAATACATACGAAAATACATTACAATGTGTCTATAATTATACTTCTACTATGGAGTGTTGCTGTCTTTCACTGACAATACATACGAAAATACATTACAATGTATCTGTAATTATACTTCTACTATGGAGTGTTGATGTCTTTCACTGACAATACATACAAAAATACATCACAATGTGTCTATAATTATACTTCTACTATGGAGTGCTGCTGTCTTTCACTGAAAACACATACGAAAATACACTACAATGTTTCTATAATTATGCTTCTACTATGGAGTGTTGCCGTCTTTCACTAACAATACATACGAAAATACATTACAATGTATCTGTAATTATACTTCTACTATGGAGTGTTGATGTCTTTCACTGACAATACATACAAAAATACATCACAATGTGTCTATAATTATACTTCTACTATGGAGTGTTGCTGTCTTTCACTGACAATACATACGAAAATACACTACAATGTTTCTATAATTATGCTTCTACTATGGAGTGTTGCCGTCTTTCACTAACAATACATACGAAAATACATTACAATGTATCTGTAATTATACTTCTACTATGGAGTGTTGATGTCTTTCACTGACAATACATACAAAAATACATCACAATGTGTCTATAATTATGCTTCTACTATGGAGTGTTGCCGTCTTTCACTAACAATACATACGAAAATACATTACAATGTATCTGTAATTATACTTCTACTATGGAATGTTGATGTCTTTCACTGACAATACATACAAAAATACATCACAGTGTGTCTATAATTATGCTTCTACTATGGAGTGTTGCCGTCTTTCACTAACAATACATACGAAAATACATTACAATGTATCTGTAATTATACTTCTACCATGGAGGGTTGCTGTCTTTCACTGACAATACATACGAAAATACATTACAATGTATCTATAATTATACTTCTACTATGGAGTGTTGCTGTCTTTCACTGACAATACATACGAAAATACACTACAATGTTTCTATAATTATGCTTCTACTATGGAGTGTTGCTGCCTTTCACTAACGATACATACGAAAATATATTACAATGTATCTATAATTATACTTCTACTATGGAGTGTTGCTGTCTTTCACTGACAATACATACGAAAATACATTACAATGTATCTATAATTATACTTCTACTATGGAGTGTTGCTGTCTTTCACTGACAATACGTACGAAAATACATTACAATGTATCTATAATTATACTTCTGCTATGGAGTGTTGCTGTCTTTCACTGACAATACATACGAAAATACATTACAATGTATCTGTAATTATACTTCTACTATGGAGTGTTGCTGTCTTTCACTGACAATACGTACGAAAATACATTACAATGTATCTATAATTATACTTCTACTATGGAGTGTTGATGTCTTTCACTGACAATACATACGAAAATACATTACAATGTTTCTATAATTATGCTTCTACTATGGAGTGTTGCCGTCTTTCACTGACAATACATACGAAAATACATTACAATGTATCTATAATTATACTTCTACTATGGAGTGTTGCTGTCTTTCACTGACAATACATACTAAAATACAATGTATCTATACTTCTACTATGGAGTGTTGCTGTCTTTCCCTGACAATACATACGAAAATACAATGTATCTATACTTCTACTATGGAGTGTTGCTGTCTTTCACTGACAATACATACGAAAATACATTACAATGTATCTATAATTATACTTCTACTATGGAGTGTTGCTGTCTTTCACTGACAATACATACGAAAATACACTACAATGTTTCTATAATTATGCTTCTACTATGGAGTGTTGCTGCCTTTCACTAACAATACATACGAAAATATATTACAATGTATCTATAATTATACTTCTACTATGGAGTGTTGCTGTCTTTCACTGACAATACATACGAAAATACATTACAATGTATCTATAATTATACTTCTACTATGGAGTGTTGCTGTCTTTCACTGAACAATACATACGAAAATACATTACAATGTATATATAATTATACTTCTATGGAGTGTTGCTGTGATTCACTGACAATACATACGAAAATACATTACAATGTGTCAATAATTATACTTCTACTATAGAGTGCTGCTGTCTTTCACTGACAATACATACGAAAATACAATGTATCTGTACTTCTACTATGGAGTGCTGCTGTCTTTCACTGACAATACATACGAAAATACATTACAATGTATCTATAAGTATACATCTACCATGGAGTGTTGCTGTCTTTCACTGACAATACATACGAAAATACAATGTATCTGTACTTCTACTATGGAGTGTTGCCGTCTTTCACTAACGATACATACGAAAATACGTTACAATGTATCTATAATTATACTTCTACTATGGAGTGTTGATGTCTTTCACTGACAATACATACAAAAATACATCACAATGTATCTATAAGTATACTTCTACTATGGAGTGTTGCTGTCTTTCACTGACAATACATACGAAAATACATTACAATGTATCCGTAATTATACTTCTACTATGGAGTGTTGCTGCCTTTCACTAACAATACATACGAAAATACATTACAATGTGTCTATAATTATACTTCTACTATGGAGTGTTGCTGTCTTTCACTGACAATACATACGAAAATACATTACAATGTATCTGTAATTATACTTCTACTATGGAGTGTTGATGTCTTTCACTGACAATACATACAAAAATACATCACAATGTGTCTATAATTATACTTCTACTATGGAGTGCTGCTGTCTTTCACTGAAAACACATACGAAAATACACTACAATGTTTCTATAATTATGCTTCTACTATGGAGTGTTGCCGTCTTTCACTAACAATACATACGAAAATACATTACAATGTATCTGTAATTATACTTCTACTATGGAGTGTTGATGTCTTTCACTGACAATACATACAAAAATACATCACAATGTGTCTATAATTATACTTCTACTATGGAGTGTTGCTGTCTTTCACTGACAATACATACGAAAATACACTACAATGTTTCTATAATTATGCTTCTACTATGGAGTGTTGCCGTCTTTCACTAACAATACATACGAAAATACATTACAATGTATCTGTAATTATACTTCTACTATGGAGTGTTGATGTCTTTCACTGACAATACTTACGAAAATACATTACAATGTATCTATAATTATACTTCTACTATGGAGTGTTGCTGCCTTTCACTAACGATACATACGAAAATACATTACAATGTATCTGTAATTATACTTCTACTATGGAGTGTTGCTGTCTTTCACTGACAATACATACGAAAATACATTACAATGTATCTATAATTATATTTTTACTATGGAGTGTTGCTGTCTTTCACTGAACAATACATACGAAAATACATTACAATGTATCTGTAATTATACTTCTACTATGGAGTGTTGCTGTCTTTCACTGAACAATACATACGAAAATACATTACAATGTATATATAATTATACTTCTATGGAGTGTTGCTGTGATTCACTGACAATACATACGAAAATACATTACAATGTGTCAATAATTATACTTCTACTATAGAGTGCTGCTGTCTTTCACTGACAATACATACGAAAATACAATGTATCTGTACTTCTACTATGGAGTGCTGCTGTCTTTCACTGACAATACATACGAAAATACATTACAATGTATCTATAAGTATACATCTACCATGGAGTGTTGCTGTCTTTCACTGACAATACATACGAAAATACAATGTATCTGTACTTCTACTATGGAGTGTTGCCGTCTTTCACTAACGATACATACGAAAATACGTTACAATGTATCTATAATTATACTTCTACTATGGAGTGTTGATGTCTTTCACTGACAATACATACAAAAATACATCACAATGTATCTATAAGTATACTTCTACTATGGAGTGTTGCTGTCTTTCACTGACAATACATACGAAAATACATTACAATGTATCCGTAATTATACTTCTACTATGGAGTGTTGCTGCCTTTCACTAACAATACATACGAAAATACATTACAATGTGTCTATAATTATACTTCTACTATGGAGTGTTGCTGTCTTTCACTGACAATACATACGAAAATACATTACAATGTATCTGTAATTATACTTCTACTATGGAGTGTTGATGTCTTTCACTGACAATACATACAAAAATACATCACAATGTGTCTATAATTATACTTCTACTATGGAGTGCTGCTGTCTTTCACTGAAAACACATACGAAAATACACTACAATGTTTCTATAATTATGCTTCTACTATGGAGTGTTGCCGTCTTTCACTAACAATACATACGAAAATACATTACAATGTATCTGTAATTATACTTCTACTATGGAGTGTTGATGTCTTTCACTGACAATACATACAAAAATACATCACAATGTGTCTATAATTATACTTCTACTATGGAGTGTTGCTGTCTTTCACTGACAATACATACGAAAATACACTACAATGTTTCTATAATTATGCTTCTACTATGGAGTGTTGCCGTCTTTCACTAACAATACATACGAAAATACATTACAATGTATCTGTAATTATACTTCTACTATGGAGTGTTGATGTCTTTCACTGACAATACATACAAAAATACATCACAATGTGTCTATAATTATGCTTCTACTATGGAGTGTTGCCGTCTTTCACTAACAATACATACGAAAATACATTACAATGTATCTGTAATTATACTTCTACTATGGAATGTTGATGTCTTTCACTGACAATACATACAAAAATACATCACAGTGTGTCTATAATTATGCTTCTACTATGGAGTGTTGCCGTCTTTCACTAACAATACATACGAAAATACATTACAATGTATCTGTAATTATACTTCTACCATGGAGGGTTGCTGTCTTTCACTGACAATACATACGAAAATACATTACAATGTATCTATAATTATACTTCTACTATGGAGTGTTGCTGTCTTTCACTGACAATACATACGAAAATACACTACAATGTTTCTATAATTATGCTTCTACTATGGAGTGTTGCTGCCTTTCACTAACGATACATACGAAAATATATTACAATGTATCTATAATTATACTTCTACTATGGAGTGTTGCTGTCTTTCACTGACAATACATACGAAAATACATTACAATGTATCTATAATTATACTTCTACTATGGAGTGTTGCTGTCTTTCACTGACAATACGTACGAAAATACATTACAATGTATCTATAATTATACTTCTGCTATGGAGTGTTGCTGTCTTTCACTGACAATACATACGAAAATACATTACAATGTATCTGTAATTATACTTCTACTATGGAGTGTTGCTGTCTTTCACTGACAATACGTACGAAAATACATTACAATGTATCTATAATTATACTTCTACTATGGAGTGTTGATGTCTTTCACTGACAATACGTACGAAAATACATTACAATGTTTCTATAATTATGCTTCTACTATGGAGTGTTGCCGTCTTTCACTGACAATACATACGAAAATACATTACAATGTATCTATAATTATACTTCTACTATGGAGTGTTGCTGTCTTTCACTGACAATACATACTAAAATACAATGTATCTATACTTCTACTATGGAGTGTTGCTGTCTTTCCCTGACAATACATACGAAAATACAATGTATCTATACTTCTACTATGGAGTGTTGCTGTCTTTCACTGACAATACATACGAAAATACATTACAATGTATCTATAATTATACTTCTACTATGGAGTGTTGCTGTCTTTCACTGACAATACATACGAAAATACACTACAATGTTTCTATAATTATGCTTCTACTATGGAGTGTTGCTGCCTTTCACTAACAATACATACGAAAATATATTACAATGTATCTATAATTATACTTCTACTATGGAGTGTTGCTGTCTTTCACTGACAATACATACGAAAATACATTACAATGTATCTATAATTATACTTCTACTATGGAGTGTTGCTGTCTTTCACTGACAATACGTACGAAAATACATTACAATGTATCTATAATTATACTTCTGCTATGGAGTGTTGCTGTCTTTCACTGACAATACCTACGAAAATACATTACAATGTATCTGTAATTATACTTCTACTATGGAGTGTTGCTGTCTTTCACTGACAATACGTACGAAAATACATTACAATGTATCTATAATTATACTTCTACTATGGAGTGTTGCTGTCTTTCACTGACAATACATACGAAAATACATTACAATGTATCTATAATTATACTTCTATGGAGTGCTGCCGTCTTTCACTGACAATACATACGCAAATACATGACAATGTGTCTATAATTATACTTCTACTATGGAGTGTTGCCGTCTTTCCCTGACAATACATACGAAAATACAATGTATCTATAAGTATACTTCTACTATGGAGTGGTGATGACTTTCACTGACAATACATACGAAAATACATTACAATGTTTCTATAATTATACTTCTACTATGGAGTGTTGCCGTCTTTCACTGACAATACATACGAAAATACATTACAATGTATCTATAATTATACTTCTACTATGGAGTGTTGCTGTCTTTCACTGACAATACATACTAAAATACAATGTATCTATACTTCTACTATGGAGTGTTGCTGTCTTTCCCTGACAATACATACGAAAATACAATGTATCTATACTTCTACTATGGAGTGTTGCTGTCTTGCACTGACAATACATACGAAAATACACTACAATGTTTCTATAATTATGCTTCTACTGTGGAGTGTTGCCGTCTTTCACTGACAATACATACGACAATACAATGTATCTATAATTATACTTCTACTATGGAGTTGCTGTCTTTCACTGACAATACTTACGAAAATACATTACAATGTATCTATAATTATACTTCTACTATGGAGTGTTGCTGCCTTTCACTAACGATACATACGAAAATACATTACAATGTATCTGTAATTATACTTCTACTATGGAGTGTTGCTGTCTTTCACTGACAATACATACGAAAATACATTACAATGTATCTATAATTATATTTTTACTATGGAGTGTTGCTGTCTTTCACTGACAATACATACGAAAATACATTACAATGTATATATAATTATACTTCTATGGAGTGTTGCTGTGATTCACTGACAATACATACGAAAATACATTACAATGTGTCAATAATTATACTTCTACTATAGAGTGCTGCTGTCTTTCACTGACAATACATACGAAAATACAATGTATCTGTACTTCTACTATGGAGTGCTGCTGTCTTGCACTGACAATACATACGAAAATACATTACAATGTATCTATAAGTATACATCTACCATGGAGTGTTGCTGTCTTTCACTGACAATACATACGAAAATACAATGTATCTGTACTTCTACTATGGAGTGTTGCCGTCTTTCACTAACGATACATACGAAAATACGTTACAATGTATCTATAATTATACTTCTACTATGGAGTGTTGATGTCTTTCACTGACAATACATACAAAAATACATCACAATGTATCTATAAGTATACTTCTACTATGGAGTGTTGCTGTCTTTCACTGACAATACATACGAAAATACATTACAATGTATCCGTAATTATACTTCTACTATGGAGTGTTGCTGCCTTTCACTAACAATACATACGAAAATACATTACAATGTGTCTATAATTATACTTCTACTATGGAGTGTTGCTGTCTTTCACTGACAATACATACGAAAATACATTACAATGTATCTGTAATTATACTTCTACTATGGAGTGTTGATGTCTTTCACTGACAATACATACAAAAATACATCACAATGTGTCTATAATTATACTTCTACTATGGAGTGCTGCTGTCTTTCACTGACAACACATACGAAAATACATTAAAATGTATCTGTAATTATACTTCTACTATAGAGTGTTGATGACTTTCACTGACAATACATACAAAAATACATCACAATGTGTCTATAATTATACTTCTACTATGGAGTGTTGATGTCTTTCACTGACAATACATACAAAAATACATCACAATGTGTCTATAATTATACTTCTACTATGGAGTGCTGCTGTCTTTCACTGACAATACATACGAAAATACATTACAATGTATCTATAAGTATACTTCTACCATGGAGTGTTGCTGTCTTTCACTGACAATACATACGAAAATACAATGTATCTGTACTTCTACTATGGAGTGTTGCTGTCTTTCACTGACAATACATACGAAAATACAATGTATCTGTACTTCTACTATGGAGTGCTGCTGTCTTTCACTGACAATACATACGAAAATACATTACAATGTATCTATAAGTATACTTCTACCATGGAGTGTTGCTGTCTTTCACTGACAATACATACGAAAATACAATGTATCTGTACTTCTACTATGGAGTGTTGCCGTCTTTCACTGACAATACATACGAAAATACATTACAATGTATCTATAATTATACTTCTACTATGGAGTGTTGCTGTCTTTCACTGACAATACATACGAAAATACATTACAATGTATCTGTAATTATACTTCTACTATGGAGTGTTGCTGTCTTTCACTGACAATACATACGAAAATACATTACAATGTATCTATAATTATACTTCTACTATAGAGTGTTGCTGTCTTTCACTGACAATACATACGAAAATACAATGTATCTGTACTTCTACTATGGAGTGTTGCTGTCTTTCACTGACAATACATACGAAAATACAATGTATCTGTACTTCTACTATGGAGTGTTGCTGTCCTTCACTGACAATACATACGAAAATACACTACAATGTATCTATAATTATACTTCTACTATGGAGTGTTGCTGTCTTTCACTGACAATACATACGAAAATACATCACAATGTGTCTATAAGTATACTTCTACCATGGAGGGTTGCTGTCTTTCACTGACAATACATACGAAAATACATTACAATGTATCTATAATTATACTTCTACTATGGAGTGTTGCCGTCTTTCACTGACAATACATACGAAAATACATTACAATGCATCTGTAATTATGCTTCTACCATGGAGGGTTGCTGTCTTTCACTAACAATACATACGAAAATACATTACAATGTATCTATAATTATACTTCTACTATGGAGTGTTGCTGTCTTTCACTGACAATACATACGAAAATACACTACAATGTTTCTATAATTATGCTTCTACTATGAAGTGTTGCTGCCTTTCATTAACGATACATACGAAAATACATTACAATGTATCTATAATTATACTTCTACTATGGAGTGTTGCTGTCTTTCACTGACAAAACATACGAAAATACATTACAATGTATCTGTAATTATACTTCTACTATGGATTGTTGCTGCCTTTCACTTACAATACATACGAAAATACATTACAATGTGTCTATAATTATACTTCTACTATGGAGTGTTGCTGTCTTTCACTGACAATACATACGAAAATACAATGTATCTGTACTTCTACTATGGAGTGTTGCCGTCTTTCACTAACGATACATACGAAAATACATTACAATGTATCTATAATTATACTTCTACTATGGAGTGTTGATGTCTTTCACTGACAATACATACAAAAATACATCACAATGTATCTATAAGTATACTTCTACTATGGAGTGTTGCTGTCTTTCACTGACAATACATACGAAAATACATTACAATGTATCCGTAATTATACTTCTACTATGGAGTGTTGCTGCCTTTCACTAACAATACATACGAAAATACATTACAATGTGTCTATAATTATACTTCTACTATGGAGTGTTGCTGTCTTTCACTGACAATACATACGAAAATACATTACAATGTATCTGTAATTATACTTCTACTATGGAGTGTTGATGTCTTTCACTGACAATACATACAAAAATACATCACAATGTGTCTATAATTATACTTCTACTATGGAGTGCTGCTGTCTTTCACTGACAACACATACGAAAATACACTACAATGTTTCTATAATTATGCTTCTACTATGGAGTGTTGCCGTCTTTCACTAACAATACATACGAAAATACATTACAATGTATCTGTAATTATACTTCTACTATGGAGTGTTGATGTCTTTCACTGACAATACATACGAAAATACATCACAATGTGTCTATAATTATACTTCTACTATGGAGTGTTGCTGTCTTTCACTGACAATACATACGAAAATACACTACAATGTTTCTATAATTATGCTTCTACTATGGAGTGTTGCCGTCTTTCACTAACAATACATACGAAAATACATTACAATGTATCTGTAATTATACTTCTACTATGGAGTGTTGATGTCTTTCACTGACAATACATACAAAAATACATCACAATGTGTCTATAATTATGCTTCTACTATGGAGTGTTGCCGTCTTTCACTAACAATACATACGAAAATACATTACAATGTATCTGTAATTATACTTCTACTATGGAGTGTTGATGTCTTTCACTGACAATACATACAAAAATACATCACAATGTGTCTATAATTATACTTCTACTATGGAGTGTTGCTGTCTTTCACTGACAATACATACGAAAATACATTACAATGTATCCGTAATTATACTTCTACTATGGAGTGTTGCTGCCTTTCACTAACAATACATACGAAAATACATTACAATGTGTCTATAATTATACTTCTACTATGGAGTGTTGCTGTCTTTCACTGACAATACATACGAAAATACATTACAATGTATCTGTAATTATACTTCTACTATGGAGTGTTGATGTCTTTCACTGACAATACATACAAAAATACATCACAATGTATCTATAATTATACTTCTACTATGGAGTGTTGCTGTCTTTCACTGACAATACATACGAAAATACACTACAATGTTTCTATAATTATGCTTCTACTATGAAGTGTTGCTGCCTTTCATTAACGATACATACGAAAATACATTACAATGTATCTATAATTATACTTCTACTATGGAGTGTTGCTGTCTTTCACTGACAAAACATACGAAAATACATTACAATGTATCTGTAATTATACTTCTACTATGGATTGTTGCTGCCTTTCACTTACAATACATACGAAAATACATTACAATGTGTCTATAATTATACTTCTACTATGGAGTGTTGCTGTCTTTCACTGACAATACATACGAAAATACAATGTATCTGTACTTCTACTATGGAGTGTTGCCGTCTTTCACTAACGATACATACGAAAATACATTACAATGTATCTATAATTATACTTCTACTATGGAGTGTTGATGTCTTTCACTGACAATACATACAAAAATACATCACAATGTATCTATAAGTATACTTCTACTATGGAGTGTTGCTGTCTTTCACTGACAATACATACGAAAATACATTACAATGTATCCGTAATTATACTTCTACTATGGAGTGTTGCTGCCTTTCACTAACAATACATACGAAAATACATTACAATGTGTCTATAATTATACTTCTACTATGGAGTGTTGCTGTCTTTCACTGACAATACATACGAAAATACATTACAATGTATCTGTAATTATACTTCTACTATGGAGTGTTGATGTCTTTCACTGACAATACATACAAAAATACATCACAATGTGTCTATAATTATACTTCTACTATGGAGTGCTGCTGTCTTTCACTGACAACACATACGAAAATACACTACAATGTTTCTATAATTATGCTTCTACTATGGAGTGTTGCCGTCTTTCACTAACAATACATACGAAAATACATTACAATGTATCTGTAATTATACTTCTACTATGGAGTGTTGATGTCTTTCACTGACAATACATACGAAAATACATCACAATGTGTCTATAATTATACTTCTACTATGGAGTGTTGCTGTCTTTCACTGACAATACATACGAAAATACACTACAATGTTTCTATAATTATGCTTCTACTATGGAGTGTTGCCGTCTTTCACTAACAATACATACGAAAATACATTACAATGTATCTGTAATTATACTTCTACTATGGAGTGTTGATGTCTTTCACTGACAATACATACAAAAATACATCACAATGTGTCTATAATTATGCTTCTACTATGGAGTGTTGCCGTCTTTCACTAACAATACATACGAAAATACATTACAATGTATCTGTAATTATACTTCTACTATGGAGTGTTGATGTCTTTCACTGACAATACATACAAAAATACATCACAATGTGTCTATAATTATACTTCTACTATGGAGTGTTGCTGTCTTTCACTGACAATACATACGAAAATACATTACAATGTATCCGTAATTATACTTCTACTATGGAGTGTTGCTGCCTTTCACTAACAATACATACGAAAATACATTACAATGTGTCTATAATTATACTTCTACTATGGAGTGTTGCTGTCTTTCACTGACAATACATACGAAAATACATTACAATGTATCTGTAATTATACTTCTACTATGGAGTGTTGATGTCTTTCACTGACAATACATACAAAAATACATCACAATGTATCTATAATTATACTTCTACTATGGAGTGTTGCTGTCTTTCACTGACAATACATACGAAAATACACTACAATGTTTCTATAATTATGCTTCTACTATGAAGTGTTGCTGCCTTTCATTAACGATACATACGAAAATACATTACAATGTATCTATAATTATACTTCTACTATGGAGTGTTGCTGTCTTTCACTGACAAAACATACGAAAATACATTACAATGTATCTGTAATTATACTTCTACTATGGATTGTTGCTGCCTTTCACTTACAATACATACGAAAATACATTACAATGTGTCTATAATTATACTTCTACTATGGAGTGTTGCTGTCTTTCACTGACAATACATACGAAAATACAATGTATCTGTACTTCTACTATGGAGTGTTGCCGTCTTTCACTAACGATACATACGAAAATACATTACAATGTATCTATAATTATACTTCTACTATGGAGTGTTGATGTCTTTCACTGACAATACATACAAAAATACATCACAATGTATCTATAAGTATACTTCTACTATGGAGTGTTGCTGTCTTTCACTGACAATACATACGAAAATACATTACAATGTATCCGTAATTATACTTCTACTATGGAGTGTTGCTGCCTTTCACTAACAATACATACGAAAATACATTACAATGTGTCTATAATTATACTTCTACTATGGAGTGTTGCTGTCTTTCACTGACAATACATACGAAAATACATTACAATGTATCTGTAATTATACTTCTACTATGGAGTGTTGATGTCTTTCACTGACAATACATACAAAAATACATCACAATGTGTCTATAATTATACTTCTACTATGGAGTGCTGCTGTCTTTCACTGACAACACATACGAAAATACACTACAATGTTTCTATAATTATGCTTCTACTATGGAGTGTTGCCGTCTTTCACTAACAATACATACGAAAATACATTACAATGTATCTGTAATTATACTTCTACTATGGAGTGTTGATGTCTTTCACTGACAATACATACGAAAATACATCACAATGTGTCTATAATTATACTTCTACTATGGAGTGTTGCTGTCTTTCACTGACAATACATACGAAAATACACTACAATGTTTCTATAATTATGCTTCTACTATGGAGTGTTGCCGTCTTTCACTAACAATACATACGAAAATACATTACAATGTATCTGTAATTATACTTCTACTATGGAGTGTTGATGTCTTTCACTGACAATACATACAAAAATACATCACAATGTGTCTATAATTATGCTTCTACTATGGAGTGTTGCCGTCTTTCACTAACAATACATACGAAAATACATTACAATGTATCTGTAATTATACTTCTACTATGGAGTGTTGATGTCTTTCACTGACAATACATACAAAAATACATCACAATGTGTCTATAATTATACTTCTACTATGGAGTGTTGCTGTCTTTCACTGACAATACATACGAAAATACATTACAATGTATCCGTAATTATACTTCTACTATGGAGTGTTGCTGCCTTTCACTAACAATACATACGAAAATACATTACAATGTGTCTATAATTATACTTCTACTATGGAGTGTTGCTGTCTTTCACTGACAATACATACGAAAATACATTACAATGTATCTGTAATTATACTTCTACTATGGAGTGTTGATGTCTTTCACTGACAATACATACAAAAATACATCACAATGTATCTATAATTATACTTCTACTATGGAGTGTTGCTGTCTTTCACTGACAATACATACGAAAATACACTACAATGTTTCTATAATTATGCTTCTACTATGGAGTGTTGCTGCCTTTCACTAACGATACATACGAAAATATATTACAATGTATCTATAATTATACTTCTACTATGGAGTGTTGCTGTCTTTCACTGACAATACATACGAAAATACATTACAATGTATCTGTAATTATACTTCTACTATGGAGTGTTGCTGTCTTTCACTGACAATACATACAAACATATATTACAATGTATCTATAATTATACTTCTACTATGGAGTGTTGCTGTCTTTCACTGACAATACATTACGAAAATATATTACAATGTATCTATAATTATACTTCTACTATGGAGTGTTGCTGTCTTTCACTGACAATACATACGAAAATACATTACAATGTATCTATAATTATACTTCTACTATGGAGTGTTGCTGTCTTTCCCTGACAATACATACGCAAATACATGACAATGTATCTATAATTATACTTCTACTATGGAGTGTTGCCGTCTTTCACTGACAATACATACGAAAATACATCACAATGTATCTATAATTATACTTCTACTATGGAGTGTTGCTGTCTTTCACTGACAATACATACTAAAATACAATGTATCTATACTTCTACTATGGAGTGTTGCTGTCTTTCACTGACAATACATACGAAAATACACTACAATGTTTATATAATTATGCTTCTACTATGGAGTGTTGCCGTCTTTCACTGACAATACATACGACAATACAATGTATCTATAATTATACTTCTACTATGGAGTTGCTGTCTTTCACTGACAATACTTACGAAAATACATTACAATGTATCTATAATTATACTTCTACTATGGAGTGTTGCTGCCTTTCACTAACGATACATACGAAAATACATTACAATGTATCTGTAATTATACTTCTACTATGGAGTGTTGCCGTCTTTCACTGAACAATACATACGAAAATACATTACAATGTATCTATAATTATACTTCTATGGAGTGTTGCTGTGATTCACTGACAATACATACGAAAATACATTACAATGTATCTGTAATTATACTTCTACTATGGAATGTCGATGTCTTTCACTGACAATACATACAAAAATACATCACAATGTGTCTATAATTATACTTCTACTATGGAGTGCTGCTGTCTTTCACTGACAATACATACGAAAATACATTACAATGTATCTATAAGTATACTTCTACCATGGAGTGTTGCTGTCTTTCACTGACAATACATACGAAAATACAATGTATCTGTACTTCTACTATGGAGTGTTGCTGTCTTTCACTGACAATACATACGAAAATACATTACAATGTATCTGTAATTATACTTCTACTATGGAGTGTTGCTGTCTTTCACTGACAATACATACAAAAATATATTACAATGTATCTATAATTATACTTCTACTATGGAGTGTTGCTGTCTTTCACTGACAATACATACGAAAATATATTACAATGTATCTATAATTATACTTCTACTATGGAGTGTTGCTGTCTTTCACTGACAATACATACGAAAATACATTACAATGTATCTATAATTATACTTCTATGGAGTGCTGCCGTCTTTCGCTGACAATACATACGCAAATACATGACAATGTATCTATAATTATACTTCTACTATGGAGTGTTGCTGTCTTTCCCTGACAATACATACGAAAATACATTACAATGTATCTATAATTATACTTCTACTATGGAGTGTTGCTGTCTTTCCCTGACAAAACATACGCAAATACATGACAATGTATCTATAATTATACTTCTACTATGGAGTGTTGCCGTCTTTCACTGACAATACATACGAAAATACATCACAATGTATCTATAATTATACTTCTACTATGGAGTGTTGCTGTCTTTCACTGACAATACATACTAAAATACAATGTATCTATACTTCTACTATGGAGTGTTGCTGTCTTTCACTGACAATACATACGAAAATACACTACAATGTTTATATAATTATGCTTCTACTATGGAGTGTTGCCGTCTTTCACTGACAATACATACGACAATACAATGTATCTATAATTATACTTCTACTATGGAGTTGCTGTCTTTCACTGACAATACTTACGAAAATACATTACAATGTATCTATAATTATACTTCTACTATGGAGTGTTGCTGCCTTTCACTAACGATACATACGAAAATACATTACAATGTATCTGTAATTATACTTCTACTATGGAGTGTTGATGTCTTTCACTGACAATACATACAAAAATACATCACAATGTGTCTATAATTATACTTCTACTATGGAGTGCTGCTGTCTTTCACTGACAACACATACGAAAATACACTACAATGTTTCTATAATTATGCTTCTACTATGGAGTGTTGCCGTCTTTCACTAACAATACATACGAAAATACATTACAATGTATCTGTAATTATACTTCTACTATGGAGTGTTGATGTCTTTCACTGACAATACATACGAAAATACATCACAATGTGTCTATAATTATACTTCTACTATGGAGTGTTGCTGTCTTTCACTGACAATACATACGAAAATACACTACAATGTTTCTATAATTATGCTTCTACTATGGAGTGTTGCCGTCTTTCACTAACAATACATACGAAAATACATTACAATGTATCTGTAATTATACTTCTACTATGGAGTGTTGATGTCTTTCACTGACAATACATACAAAAATACATCACAATGTGTCTATAATTATGCTTCTACTATGGAGTGTTGCCGTCTTTCACTAACAATACATACGAAAATACATTACAATGTATCTGTAATTATACTTCTACTATGGAGTGTTGATGTCTTTCACTGACAATACATACAAAAATACATCACAATGTGTCTATAATTATACTTCTACTATGGAGTGTTGCTGTCTTTCACTGACAATACATACGAAAATACATTACAATGTATCCGTAATTATACTTCTACTATGGAGTGTTGCTGCCTTTCACTAACAATACATACGAAAATACATTACAATGTGTCTATAATTATACTTCTACTATGGAGTGTTGCTGTCTTTCACTGACAATACATACGAAAATACATTACAATGTATCTGTAATTATACTTCTACTATGGAGTGTTGATGTCTTTCACTGACAATACATACAAAAATACATCACAATGTATCTATAATTATACTTCTACTATGGAGTGTTGCTGTCTTTCACTGACAATACATACGAAAATACACTACAATGTTTCTATAATTATGCTTCTACTATGGAGTGTTGCTGCCTTTCACTAACGATACATACGAAAATATATTACAATGTATCTATAATTATACTTCTACTATGGAGTGTTGCTGTCTTTCACTGACAATACATACGAAAATACATTACAATGTATCTGTAATTATACTTCTACTATGGAGTGTTGCTGTCTTTCACTGACAATACATACAAAAATACATCACAATGTGTCTATAATTATACTTCTACTATGGAGTGCTGCTGTCTTTCACTGACAACACATACGAAAATACACTACAATGTTTCTATAATTATGCTTCTACTATGGAGTGTTGCCGTCTTTCACTAACAAT
Source organism: Saccoglossus kowalevskii (assembly GCF_978046115.1). NCBI lineage: Eukaryota > Metazoa > Hemichordata > Enteropneusta > Harrimaniidae > Saccoglossus > Saccoglossus kowalevskii. The sequence continues at coordinate 42,814,002 of NC_140641.1, read as the reverse complement.
ACATACGAAAATACATTACAATGTATCTGTAATTATACTTCTACTATGGAGTGTTGATGTCTTTCACTGACAATACATACGAAAATACATCACAATGTGTCTATAATTATACTTCTACTATGGAGTGTTGCTGTCTTTCACTGACAATACATACGAAAATACACTACAATGTTTCTATAATTATGCTTCTACTATGGAGTGTTGCCGTCTTTCACTAACAATACATACGAAAATACATTACAATGTATCTGTAATTATACTTCTACTATGGAGTGTTGATGTCTTTCACTGACAATACATACAAAAATACATCACAATGTGTCTATAATTATGCTTCTACTATGGAGTGTTGCCGTCTTTCACTAACAATACATACGAAAATACATTACAATGTATCTGTAATTATACTTCTACTATGGAGTGTTGATGTCTTTCAATGACAATACATACAAAAATACATCACAATGTGTCTATAATTATACTTCTACTATGGAGTGTTGCTGTCTTTCACTGACAATACATACGAAAATACATTACAATGTATCCGTAATTATACTTCTACTATGGAGTGTTGCTGCCTTTCACTAACAATACATACGAAAATACATTACAATGTGTCTATAATTATACTTCTACTATGGAGTGTTGCTGTCTTTCACTGACAATACATACGAAAATACATTACAATGTATCTGTAATTATACTTCTACTATGGAGTGTTGCTGTCTTTCACTAACAATACATACGAAAATACATTACAATGTGTCTATAATTATACTTCTACTATGGAGTGTTGCTGTCTTTCACTGACAATACATACGAAAATACATTACAATGTATCTGTAATTATACTTCTACTATGGAGTGTTGATGTCTTTCACTGACAATACATACAAAAATACATCACAATGTATCTATAATTATACTTCTACTATGGAGTGTTGCTGTCTTTCACTGACAATACATACGAAAATACACTACAATGTTTCTATAATTATGCTTCTACTATGGAGTGTTGCTGCCTTTCACTAACGATACATACGAAAATATATTACAATGTATCTATAATTATACTTCTACTATGGAGTGTTGCTGTCTTTCACTGACAATACATACGAAAATACATTACAATGTATCTGTAATTATACTTCTACTATGGAGTGTTGCTGTCTTTCACTGACAATACATACAAAAATATATTACAATGTATCTATAATTATACTTCTACTATGGAGTGTTGCTGTCTTTCACTGACAATACATACGAAAATATATTACAATGTATCTATAATTATACTTCTACTATGGAGTGTTGCTGTCTTTCACTGACAATACATACGAAAATACATTACAATGTATCTATAATTATACTTCTACTATGGAGTGTTGCTGTCTTTCCCTGACAATACATACGCAAATACATGACAATGTATCTATAATTATACTTCTACTATGGAGTGTTGCCGTCTTTCACTGACAATACATACGAAAATACATCACAATGTATCTATAATTATACTTCTACTATGGAGTGTTGCTGTCTTTCACTGACAATACATACTAAAATACAATGTATCTATACTTCTACTATGGAGTGTTGCTGTCTTTCACTGACAATACATACGACAATACAATGTATCTATAATTATAATTCTACTATGGAGTTGCTGTCTTTCACTGACAATACTTACGAAAATACATTACAATGTATCTATAATTATACTTCTACTATGGAGTGTTGCTGCCTTTCACTAACGATACATACGAAAATACATTACAATGTATCTGTAATTATACTTCTACTATGGAGTGTTGCCGTCTTTCACTGAACAATACATACGAAAATACATTACAATGTATCTATAATTATACTTCTATGGAGTGTTGCTGTGATTCACTGACAATACATACAAAAATACATCACAATGTGTCTATAATTATACTTCTACTATGGAGTGCTGCTGTCTTTCACTGACAATACATACGAAAATACATTACAATGTATCTATAAGTATACTTCTACCATGGAGTGTTGCTGTCTTTCACTGACAATACATACGAAAATACAATGTATCTGTACTTCTACTGTGGAGTGTTGCTGTCTTTCACTGACAATACATACGAAAATACATTACAATGTATCTGTAATTATACTTCTACTATGGAGTGTTGCTGTCTTTCACTGACAATACATACAAAAATATATTACAATGTATCTATAATTATACTTCTACTATGGAGTGTTGCTGTCTTTCACTGACAATACATACGAAAATATATTACAATGTATCTATAATTATACTTCTACTATGGAGTGTTGCTGTCTTTCACTGACAATACATACGAAAATACATTACAATGTATCTATAATTATACTTCTATGGAGTGCTGCCGTCTTTCGCTGACAATACATACGCAAATACATGACAATGTATCTATAATTATACTTCTACTATGGAGTGTTGCTGTCTTTCCCTGACAATACATACGAAAATACATTACAATGTATCTATAATTATACTTCTACTATGGAGTGTTGCTGTCTTTCCCTGACAATACATACGCAAATACATGACAATGTATCTATAATTATACTTCTACTATGGAGTGTTGCCGTCTTTCACTGACAATACATACGAAAATACATCACAATGTATCTATAATTATACTTCTACTATGGAGTGTTGCTGTCTTTCACTGACAATACATACTAAAATACAATGTATCTATACTTCTACTATGGAGTGTTGCTGTCTTTCACTGACAATACATACGAAAATACACTACAATGTTTATATAATTATGCTTCTACTATGGAGTGTTGCCGTCTTTCACTGACAATACATACGACAATACAATGTATCTATAATTATACTTCTACTATGGAGTTGCTGTCTTTCACTGACAATACTTACGAAAATACATTACAATGTATCTATAATTATACTTCTACTATGGAGTGTTGCTGCCTTTCACTAACGATACATACGAAAATACATTACAATGTATCTGTAATTATACTTCTACTATGGAGTGTTGATGTCTTTCACTGACAATACATACAAAAATACATCACAATGTGTCTATAATTATACTTCTACTATGGAGTGCTGCTGTCTTTCACTGACAACACATACGAAAATACACTACAATGTTTCTATAATTATGCTTCTACTATGGAGTGTTGCCGTCTTTCACTAACAATACATACGAAAATACATTACAATGTATCTGTAATTATACTTCTACTATGGAGTGTTGATGTCTTTCACTGACAATACATACGAAAATACATCACAATGTGTCTATAATTATACTTCTACTATGGAGTGTTGCTGTCTTTCACTGACAATACATACGAAAATACACTACAATGTTTCTATAATTATGCTTCTACTATGGAGTGTTGCCGTCTTTCACTAACAATACATACGAAAATACATTACAATGTATCTGTAATTATACTTCTACTATGGAGTGTTGATGTCTTTCACTGACAATACATACAAAAATACATCACAATGTGTCTATAATTATGCTTCTACTATGGAGTGTTGCCGTCTTTCACTAACAATACATACGAAAATACATTACAATGTATCTGTAATTATACTTCTACTATGGAGTGTTGATGTCTTTCACTGACAATACATACAAAAATACATCACAATGTGTCTACAATTATACTTCTACTATGGAGTGTTGCTGTCTTTCACTGACAATACATACGAAAATACATTACAATGTATCCGTAATTATACTTCTACTATGGAGTGTTGCTGCCTTTCACTAACAATACATACGAAAATACATTACAATGTGTCTATAATTATACTTCTACTATGGAGTGTTGCTGTCTTTCACTGACAATACATACGAAAATACATTACAATGTATCTGTAATTATACTTCTACTATGGAGTGTTGATGTCTTTCACTGACAATACATACAAAAATACATCACAATGTATCTATAATTATACTTCTACTATGGAGTGTTGCTGTCTTTCACTGACAATACATACGAAAATACACTACAATGTTTCTATAATTATGCTTCTACTATGGAGTGTTGCTGCCTTTCACTAACGATACATACGAAAATATATTACAATGTATCTATAATTATACTTCTACTATGGAGTGTTGCTGTCTTTCACTGACAATACATACGAAAATACATTACAATGTATCTGTAATTATACTTCTACTATGGAGTGTTGCTGTCTTTCACTGACAATACATACAAAAATATATTACAATGTATCTATAATTATACTTCTACTATGGAGTGTTGCTGTCTTTCACTGACAATACATACGAAAATATATTACAATGTATCTATAATTATACTTCTACTATGGAGTGTTGCTGTCTTTCACTGACAATACATACGAAAATACATTACAATGTATCTATAATTATACTTCTATGGAGTGCTGCCGTCTTTCGCTGACAATACATACGCAAATACATGACAATGTATCTATAATTATACTTCTACTATGGAGTGTTGCTGTCTTTCCCTGACAATACATACGAAAATACATTACAATGTATCTATAATTATACTTCTACTATGGAGTGTTGCTGTCTTTCCCTGACAATACATACGCAAATACATGACAATGTATCTATAATTATACTTCTACTATGGAGTGTTGCCGTCTTTCACTGACAATACATACGAAAATACATCACAATGTATCTATAATTATACTTCTACTATGGAGTGTTGCTGTCTTTCACTGACAATACATACTAAAATACAATGTATCTATACTTCTACTATGGAGTGTTGCTGTCTTTCACTGACAATACATACGAAAATACACTACAATGTTTATATAATTATGCTTCTACTATGGAGTGTTGCCGTCTTTCACTGACAATACATACGACAATACAATGTATCTATAATTATACTTCTACTATGGAGTTGCTGTCTTTCACTGACAATACTTACGAAAATACATTACAATGTATCTATAATTATACTTCTACTATGGAGTGTTGCTGCCTTTCACTAACGATACATACGAAAATACATTACAATGTATCTGTAATTATACTTCTACTATGGAGTGTTGCCGTCTTTCACTGAACAATACATACGAAAATACATTACAATGTATCTATAATTATACTTCTATGGAGTGTTGCTGTGATTCACTGACAATACATACGAAAATACATTACAATGTATCTGTAATTATACTTCTACTATGGAATGTCGATGTCTTTCACTGACAATACATACAAAAATACATCACAATGTGTCTATAATTATACTTCTACTATGGAGTGCTGCTGTCTTTCACTGACAATACATACGAAAATACATTACAATGTATCTATAAGTATACTTCTACCATGGAGTGTTGCTGTCTTTCACTGACAATACATACGAAAATACAATGTATCTGTACTTCTACTATGGAGTGTTGCTGTCTTTCACTGACAATACATACGAAAATACAATGTATCTGTACTTCTACTATGGAGTGCTGCTGTCTTTCACTGACAATACATACGAAAATACATTACAATGTATCTATAAGTATACTTCTACCATGGAGTGTTGCTGTCTTTCACTGACAATACATACGAAAATATATTACAATGTATCTATAATTATACTTCTACTATGGAGTGTTGCTGTCTTTCACTGACAATACATACGAAAATACATTACAATGTATCTATAATTATACTTCTATGGAGTGCTGCCGTCTTTCGCTGACAATACATACGCAAATACATGACAATGTATCTATAATTATACTTCTACTATGGAGTGTTGCTGTCTTTCCCTGACAATACATACGAAAATACATTACAATGTATCTATAATTATACTTCTACTATGGAGTGTTGCTGTCTTTCCCTGACAAAACATACGCAAATACATGACAATGTATCTATAATTATACTTCTACTATGGAGTGTTGCCGTCTTTCACTGACAATACATACGAAAATACATCACAATGTATCTATAATTATACTTCTACTATGGAGTGTTGCTGTCTTTCACTGACAATACATACTAAAATACAATGTATCTATACTTCTACTATGGAGTGTTGCTGTCTTTCACTGACAATACATACGAAAATACACTACAATGTTTATATAATTATGCTTCTACTATGGAGTGTTGCCGTCTTTCACTGACAATACATACGACAATACAATGTATCTATAATTATACTTCTACTATGGAGTTGCTGTCTTTCACTGACAATACTTACGAAAATACATTACAATGTATCTATAATTATACTTCTACTATGGAGTGTTGCTGCCTTTCACTAACGATACATACGAAAATACATTACAATGTATCTGTAATTATACTTCTACTATGGAGTGTTGATGTCTTTCACTGACAATACATACAAAAATACATCACAATGTGTCTATAATTATACTTCTACTATGGAGTGCTGCTGTCTTTCACTGACAACACATACGAAAATACACTACAATGTTTCTATAATTATGCTTCTACTATGGAGTGTTGCCGTCTTTCACTAACAATACATACGAAAATACATTACAATGTATCTGTAATTATACTTCTACTATGGAGTGTTGATGTCTTTCACTGACAATACATACGAAAATACATCACAATGTGTCTATAATTATACTTCTACTATGGAGTGTTGCTGTCTTTCACTGACAATACATACGAAAATACACTACAATGTTTCTATAATTATGCTTCTACTATGGAGTGTTGCCGTCTTTCACTAACAATACATACGAAAATACATTACAATGTATCTGTAATTATACTTCTACTATGGAGTGTTGATGTCTTTCACTGACAATACATACAAAAATACATCACAATGTGTCTATAATTATGCTTCTACTATGGAGTGTTGCCGTCTTTCACTAACAATACATACGAAAATACATTACAATGTATCTGTAATTATACTTCTACTATGGAGTGTTGATGTCTTTCACTGACAATACATACAAAAATACATCACAATGTGTCTATAATTATACTTCTACTATGGAGTGTTGCTGTCTTTCACTGACAATACATACGAAAATACATTACAATGTATCCGTAATTATACTTCTACTATGGAGTGTTGCTGCCTTTCACTAACAATACATACGAAAATACATTACAATGTGTCTATAATTATACTTCTACTATGGAGTGTTGCTGTCTTTCACTGACAATACATACGAAAATACATTACAATGTATCTGTAATTATACTTCTACTATGGAGTGTTGATGTCTTTCACTGACAATACATACAAAAATACATCACAATGTATCTATAATTATACTTCTACTATGGAGTGTTGCTGTCTTTCACTGACAATACATACGAAAATACACTACAATGTTTCTATAATTATGCTTCTACTATGGAGTGTTGCTGCCTTTCACTAACGATACATACGAAAATATATTACAATGTATCTATAATTATACTTCTACTATGGAGTGTTGCTGTCTTTCACTGACAATACATACGAAAATACATTACAATGTATCTGTAATTATACTTCTACTATGGAGTGTTGCTGTCTTTCACTGACAATACATACAAAAATACATCACAATGTGTCTATAATTATACTTCTACTATGGAGTGCTGCTGTCTTTCACTGACAACACATACGAAAATACACTACAATGTTTCTATAATTATGCTTCTACTATGGAGTGTTGCCGTCTTTCACTAACAATACATACGAAAATACATTACAATGTATCTGTAATTATACTTCTACTATGGAGTGTTGATGTCTTTCACTGACAATACATACGAAAATACATCACAATGTGTCTATAATTATACTTCTACTATGGAGTGTTGCTGTCTTTCACTGACAATACATACGAAAATACACTACAATGTTTCTATAATTATGCTTCTACTATGGAGTGTTGCCGTCTTTCACTAACAATACATACGAAAATACATTACAATGTATCTGTAATTATACTTCTACTATGGAGTGTTGATGTCTTTCACTGACAATACATACAAAAATACATCACAATGTGTCTATAATTATGCTTCTACTATGGAGTGTTGCCGTCTTTCACTAACAATACATACGAAAATACATTACAATGTATCTGTAATTATACTTCTACTATGGAGTGTTGATGTCTTTCACTGACAATACATACAAAAATACATCACAATGTGTCTATAATTATACTTCTACTATGGAGTGTTGCTGTCTTTCACTGACAATACATACGAAAATACATTACAATGTATCCGTAATTATACTTCTACTATGGAGTGTTGCTGCCTTTCACTAACAATACATACGAAAATACATTACAATGTGTCTATAATTATACTTCTACTATGGAGTGTTGCTGTCTTTCACTGACAATACATACGAAAATACATTACAATGTATCTGTAATTATACTTCTACTATGGAGTGTTGCTGTCTTTCACTAACAATACATACGAAAATACATTACAATGTGTCTATAATTATACTTCTACTATGGAGTGTTGCTGTCTTTCACTGACAATACATACGAAAATACATTACAATGTATCTGTAATTATACTTCTACTATGGAGTGTTGATGTCTTTCACTGACAATACATACAAAAATACATCACAATGTATCTATAATTATACTTCTACTATGGAGTGTTGCTGTCTTTCACTGACAATACATACGAAAATACACTACAATGTTTCTATAATTATGCTTCTACTATGGAGTGTTGCTGCCTTTCACTAACGATACATACGAAAATATATTACAATGTATCTATAATTATACTTCTACTATGGAGTGTTGCTGTCTTTCACTGACAATACATACGAAAATACATTACAATGTATCTGTAATTATACTTCTACTATGGAGTGTTGCTGTCTTTCACTGACAATACATACAAAAATATATTACAATGTATCTATAATTATACTTCTACTATGGAGTGTTGCTGTCTTTCACTGACAATACATACGAAAATATATTACAATGTATCTATAATTATACTTCTACTATGGAGTGTTGCTGTCTTTCACTGACAATACATACGAAAATACATTACAATGTATCTATAATTATACTTCTACTATGGAGTGTTGCTGTCTTTCCCTGACAATACATACGCAAATACATGACAATGTATCTATAATTATACTTCTACTATGGAGTGTTGCCGTCTTTCACTGACAATACATACGAAAATACATCACAATGTATCTATAATTATACTTCTACTATGGAGTGTTGCTGTCTTTCACTGACAATACATACTAAAATACAATGTATCTATACTTCTACTATGGAGTGTTGCTGTCTTTCACTGACAATACATACGAAAATACACTACAATGTTTATATAATTATGCTTCTACTATGGAGTGTTGCCGTCTTTCACTGACAATACATACGACAATACAATGTATCTATAATTATAATTCTACTATGGAGTTGCTGTCTTTCACTGACAATACTTACGAAAATACATTACAATGTATCTATAATTATACTTCTACTATGGAGTGTTGCTGCCTTTCACTAACGATACATACGAAAATACATTACAATGTATCTGTAATTATACTTCTACTATGGAGTGTTGCCGTCTTTCACTGAACAATACATACGAAAATACATTACAATGTATCTATAATTATACTTCTATGGAGTGTTGCTGTGATTCACTGACAATACATACAAAAATACATCACAATGTGTCTATAATTATACTTCTACTATGGAGTGCTGCTGTCTTTCACTGACAATACATACGAAAATACATTACAATGTATCTATAAGTATACTTCTACCATGGAGTGTTGCTGTCTTTCACTGACAATACATACGAAAATACAATGTATCTGTACTTCTACTATGGAGTGTTGCTGTCTTTCACTGACAATACATACGAAAATACATTACAATGTATCTGTAATTATACTTCTACTATGGAGTGTTGCTGTCTTTCACTGACAATACATACAAAAATATATTACAATGTATCTATAATTATACTTCTACTATGGAGTGTTGCTGTCTTTCACTGACAATACATACGAAAATATATTACAATGTATCTATAATTATACTTCTACTATGGAGTGTTGCTGTCTTTCACTGACAATACATACGAAAATACATTACAATGTATCTATAATTATACTTCTATGGAGTGCTGCCGTCTTTCGCTGACAATACATACGCAAATACATGACAATGTATCTATAATTATACTTCTACTATGGAGTGTTGCTGTCTTTCCCTGACAATACATACGAAAATACATTACAATGTATCTATAATTATACTTCTACTATGGAGTGTTGCTGTCTTTCCCTGACAATACATACGCAAATACATGACAATGTATCTATAATTATACTTCTACTATGGAGTGTTGCCGTCTTTCACTGACAATACATACGAAAATACATCACAATGTATCTATAATTATACTTCTACTATGGAGTGTTGCTGTCTTTCACTGACAATACATACTAAAATACAATGTATCTATACTTCTACTATGGAGTGTTGCTGTCTTTCACTGACAATACATACGAAAATACACTACAATGTTTATATAATTATGCTTCTACTATGGAGTGTTGCCGTCTTTCACTGACAATACATACGACAATACAATGTATCTATAATTATACTTCTACTATGGAGTTGCTGTCTTTCACTGACAATACTTACGAAAATACATTACAATGTATCTATAATTATACTTCTACTATGGAGTGTTGCTGCCTTTCACTAACGATACATACGAAAATACATTACAATGTATCTGTAATTATACTTCTACTATGGAGTGTTGATGTCTTTCACTGACAATACATACAAAAATACATCACAATGTGTCTATAATTATACTTCTACTATGGAGTGCTGCTGTCTTTCACTGACAACACATACGAAAATACACTACAATGTTTCTATAATTATGCTTCTACTATGGAGTGTTGCCGTCTTTCACTAACAATACATACGAAAATACATTACAATGTATCTGTAATTATACTTCTACTATGGAGTGTTGATGTCTTTCACTGACAATACATACGAAAATACATCACAATGTGTCTATAATTATACTTCTACTATGGAGTGTTGCTGTCTTTCACTGACAATACATACGAAAATACACTACAATGTTTCTATAATTATGCTTCTACTATGGAGTGTTGCCGTCTTTCACTAACAATACATACGAAAATACATTACAATGTATCTGTAATTATACTTCTACTATGGAGTGTTGATGTCTTTCACTGACAATACATACAAAAATACATCACAATGTGTCTATAATTATGCTTCTACTATGGAGTGTTGCCGTCTTTCACTAACAATACATACGAAAATACATTACAATGTATCTGTAATTATACTTCTACTATGGAGTGTTGATGTCTTTCACTGACAATACATACAAAAATACATCACAATGTGTCTACAATTATACTTCTACTATGGAGTGTTGCTGTCTTTCACTGACAATACATACGAAAATACATTACAATGTATCCGTAATTATACTTCTACTATGGAGTGTTGCTGCCTTTCACTAACAATACATACGAAAATACATTACAATGTGTCTATAATTATACTTCTACTATGGAGTGTTGCTGTCTTTCACTGACAATACATACGAAAATACATTACAATGTATCTGTAATTATACTTCTACTATGGAGTGTTGATGTCTTTCACTGACAATACATACAAAAATACATCACAATGTATCTATAATTATACTTCTACTATGGAGTGTTGCTGTCTTTCACTGACAATACATACGAAAATACACTACAATGTTTCTATAATTATGCTTCTACTATGGAGTGTTGCTGCCTTTCACTAACGATACATACGAAAATATATTACAATGTATCTATAATTATACTTCTACTATGGAGTGTTGCTGTCTTTCACTGACAATACATACGAAAATACATTACAATGTATCTGTAATTATACTTCTACTATGGAGTGTTGCTGTCTTTCACTGACAATACATACAAAAATATATTACAATGTATCTATAATTATACTTCTACTATGGAGTGTTGCTGTCTTTCACTGACAATACATACGAAAATATATTACAATGTATCTATAATTATACTTCTACTATGGAGTGTTGCTGTCTTTCACTGACAATACATACGAAAATACATTACAATGTATCTATAATTATACTTCTATGGAGTGCTGCCGTCTTTCGCTGACAATACATACGCAAATACATGACAATGTATCTATAATTATACTTCTACTATGGAGTGTTGCTGTCTTTCCCTGACAATACATACGAAAATACATTACAATGTATCTATAATTATACTTCTACTATGGAGTGTTGCTGTCTTTCCCTGACAATACATACGCAAATACATGACAATGTATCTATAATTATACTTCTACTATGGAGTGTTGCCGTCTTTCACTGACAATACATACGAAAATACATCACAATGTATCTATAATTATACTTCTACTATGGAGTGTTGCTGTCTTTCACTGACAATACATACTAAAATACAATGTATCTATACTTCTACTATGGAGTGTTGCTGTCTTTCACTGACAATACATACGAAAATACACTACAATGTTTATATAATTATGCTTCTACTATGGAGTGTTGCCGTCTTTCACTGACAATACATACGACAATACAATGTATCTATAATTATACTTCTACTATGGAGTTGCTGTCTTTCACTGACAATACTTACGAAAATACATTACAATGTATCTATAATTATACTTCTACTATGGAGTGTTGCTGCCTTTCACTAACGATACATACGAAAATACATTACAATGTATCTGTAATTATACTTCTACTATGGAGTGTTGCCGTCTTTCACTGAACAATACATACGAAAATACATTACAATGTATCTATAATTATACTTCTATGGAGTGTTGCTGTGATTCACTGACAATACATACGAAAATACATTACAATGTATCTGTAATTATACTTCTACTATGGAATGTCGATGTCTTTCACTGACAATACATACAAAAATACATCACAATGTGTCTATAATTATACTTCTACTATGGAGTGCTGCTGTCTTTCACTGACAATACATACGAAAATACATTACAATGTATCTATAAGTATACTTCTACCATGGAGTGTTGCTGTCTTTCACTGACAATACATACGAAAATACAATGTATCTGTACTTCTACTATGGAGTGTTGCTGTCTTTCACTGACAATACATACGAAAATACAATGTATCTGTACTTCTACTATGGAGTGCTGCTGTCTTTCACTGACAATACATACGAAAATACATTACAATGTATCTATAAGTATACTTCTACCATGGAGTGTTGCTGTCTTTCACTGACAATACATACGAAAATACAATGTATCTGTACTTCTACTATGGAGTGTTGCCGTCTTTCACTGATAATACATACGAAAATACATTACAATGTATCTATAATTATACTTCTACTATGGAGTGTTGCTGTCTTTCACTGACAATACATACGAAAATACATTACAATGTATCTGTAATTATACTTCTACTATGGAGTGTTGCTGTCTTTCACTGACAATACATACGAAAATACGTTACAATGTATCTATAATTATACTTCTACTATGGAGTGTTGCTGTCTTTCACTGACAATACATACGAAAATACAATGTATCTGTACTTCTACTATGGAGTGTTGCTGTCTTTCACTGACAATACATACGAAAATACAATGTATCTGTACTTCTACTATGGAGTGTTGCTGTCCTTCACTGACAATACATACGAAAATACACTACAATGTATCTATAATTATACTTCTACTATGGAGTGTTGCTGTCTTTCACTGACAATACATACGAAAATACATCACAATGTGTCTATAAGTATACTTCTACCATGGAGGGTTGCTGTCTTTCACTGACAATACATACGAAAATACATTACAATGTATCTATAATTATACTTCTACTATGGAGTGTTGCCGTCTTTCACTGACAATACATACGAAAATACATTACAATGCATCTGTAATTATGCTTCTACCATGGAGGGTTGCTGTCTTTCACTAACAATACATACGAAAATACATTACAATGTATCTATAATTATACTTCTACTATGGAGTGTTGCTGTCTTTCACTGACAATACATACGAAAATACACTACAATGTTTCTATAATTATGCTTCTACTATGAAGTGTTGCTGCCTTTCATTAACGATACATACGAAAATACATTACAATGTATCTATAATTATACTTCTACTATGGAGTGTTGCTGTCTTTCACTGACAAAACATACGAAAATACATTACAATGTATCTATAATTATACTTCTACTATGGAGTGTTGCTGCCTTTCACTTACAATACATACGAAAATACATTACAATGTGTCTATAATTATACTTCTACTATGGAGTGTTGCTGTCTTTCACTGACAATACATACGAAAATACAATGTATCTGTACTTCTACTATGGAGTGTTGCTGTCCTTCACTGACAATACATACGAAAATACACTACAATGTTTCTATAATTATGCTTCTACTATGGAGTGTTGCCGTCTTTCACTGACAATACATACGAAAATACATTACAATGTATCTGTAATTATACTTCTACTATGGAGTGTTGATGTCTTTCACTGACAATACATACAAAAATACATCACAATGTGTCTATAAGTATACTTCTACCATGGAGGGTTGCTGTCTTTCACTGACAATACATACGAAAATACATTACAATGTATCTATAATTATACTTCTACTATGGAGTGTTGCTGTCTTTCACTGACAATACATACGAAAATACACTACAATGTTTCTATAATTATGCTTCTACTATGAAGTGTTGCTGCCTTTCATTAACGATACATACGAAAATACATTACAATGTATCTATAATTATACTTCTACTATGGAGTGTTGCCGTCTTTCACTGACAATACATACGAAAATACATTACAATGTATCTATAATTATGCTTCTACTATGGAGTGTTGCCGTCTTTCACTGACAATACATACGAAAATACATTACAATGTATCTATAATTATACTTCTACTATGGAGTGTTGCTGTCTTTCACTGACAATACATACGAAAATACACTACAATGTTTCTATAATTATGCTTCTACTATGAAGTGTTGCTGCCTTTCATTAACGATACATACGAAAATACATTACAATGTATCTATAATTATACTTCTACTATGGAGTGTTGCTGTCTTTCACTGACAATACATACGAAAATACATTACAATGTATCTGTAATTATACTTCTACTATGGAGTGTTGCTGCCTTTCACTAACAATACATACGAAAATACATTACAATGTGTCTATAATTATACTTCTACTATGGAGTGTTGCTGTCTTTCACTGACAATACATACGAAAATACAATGTATCTGTACTTCTACTATGGAGTGTTGCTGTCCTTCACTGACAATACATACGAAAATACAATGTATCTGTACTTCTACTATGGAGTGTTGCTGTCCTTCACTGACAATACATACGAAAATACACTACAATGTTTCTATAATTATGCTTCTACTATGGAGTGTTGCCGTCTTTCACTGACAATACATACGAAAATACATTACAATGTATCTGTAATTATACTTCTACTATGGAGTGTTGATGTCTTTCACTGACAATACATACGAAAATACACTACAATGTTTCTATAATTATACTTCTACTATGGAGTGTTGCTGTCTTTCACTGACAATACATACGAAAATACACTACAATATTTCTATAATTATGCTTCTACTATGAAGTGTTGCTGCCTTTCATTAACGATACATACGAAAATACATTACAATGTATCTATAATTATACTTCTACTATGGAGTGTTGCTGTCTTTCACTGACAATACATACGAAAATACATTACAATGTATCTATAATTATACTTCTACTATGGAGTGTTGCTGTCTTTCACTGACAATACATACGAAAATACAATGTATCTGTACTTCTACTATGGAGTGTTGCTGTCCTTCACTGACAATACATACGAAAATACAATGTATCTGTACTTCTACTATGGAGTGTTGCTGTCCTTCACTGACAATACATACGAAAATACACTACAATGTTTCTATAATTATGCTTCTACTATGGAGTGTTGCCGTCTTTCACTGACAATACATACGAAAATACATTACAATGTATCTGTAATTATACTTCTACTATGGAGTGTTGATGTCTTTCACTGACAATACATACGAAAATACACTACAATGTTTCTATAATTATACTTCTACTATGGAGTGTTGCTGTCTTTCACTGACAATACATACGAAAATACATTACAATGTATCCGTAATTATACTTCTACTATGGAGTGTTGCTGTCTTTCACTAACAATACATACGAAAATACATTACAATGTGTCTATAATTATACTTCTACTATGGAGTGTTGCTGTCTTTCACTGACAATACATACGAAAATACATTACAATGTATCTGTAATTATACTTCTACTATGGAGTGTTGATGTCTTTCACTGACAATACATACAAAAATACATCACAATGTGTCTATAATTATACTTCTACTATGGAGTGCTGCTGTCTTTCACTGACAACACATACGAAAATACACTACAATGTTTCTATAATTATGCTTCTACTATGGAGTGTTGCCGTCTTTCACTAACAATACATACGAAAATACATTACAATGTATCTGTAATTATACTTCTACTATGGAGTGTTGATGTCTTTCACTGACAATACATACGAAAATACATCACAATGTGTCTATAATTATACTTCTACTATGGAGTGTTGCTGTCTTTCACTGACAATACATACGAAAATACACTACAATGTTTCTATAATTATGCTTCTACTATGGAGTGTTGCCGTCTTTCACTAACAATACATACGAAAATACATTACAATGTATCTGTAATTATACTTCTACTATGGAGTGTTGATGTCTTTCACTGACAATACATACAAAAATACATCACAATGTGTCTATAATTATGCTTCTACTATGGAGTGTTGCCGTCTTTCACTAACAATACATACGAAAATACATTACAATGTATCTGTAATTATACTTCTACTATGGAGTGTTGATGTCTTTCACTGACAATACATACAAAAATACATCACAATGTGTCTATAATTATACTTCTACTATGGAGTGTTGCTGTCTTTCACTGACAATACATACGAAAATACATTACAATGTATCCGTAATTATACTTCTACTATGGAGTGTTGCTGCCTTTCACTAACAATACATACGAAAATACATTACAATGTGTCTATAATTATACTACTACTATGGAGTGTTGCTGTCTTTCACTGACAATACATACGAAAATACATTACAATGTATCTATAATTATACTTCTACTATGGAGTGTTGCTGTCTTTCACTGACAATACATACGAAAATACACTACAATGTTTCTATAATTATGCTTCTACTATGAAGTGTTGCTGCCTTTCATTAACGATACATACGAAAATACATTACAATGTATCTATAATTATACTTCTACTATGGAGTGTTGCCGTCTTTCACTGACAATACATACGAAAATACATTACAATGTATCTATAATTATGCTTCTACTATGGAGTGTTGCCGTCTTTCACTGACAATACATACGAAAATACATTACAATGTATCTATAATTATACTTCTACTATGGAGTGTTGCTGTCTTTCACTGACAATACATACGAAAATACACTACAATGTTTCTATAATTATGCTTCTACTATGAAGTGTTGCTGCCTTTCATTAACGATACATACGAAAATACATTACAATGTATCTATAATTATACTTCTACTATGGAGTGTTGCTGTCTTTCACTGACAATACATACGAAAATACATTACAATGTATCTGTAATTATACTTCTACTATGGAGTGTTGCTGCCTTTCACTAACAATACATACGAAAATACATTACAATGTGTCTATAATTATACTTCTACTATGGAGTGTTGCTGTATTTCACTGACAATACATACGAAAATACAATGTATCTGTACTTCTACTATGGAGTGTTGCTGTCCTTCACTGACAATACATACGAAAATACAATGTATCTGTACTTCTACTATGGAGTGTTGCTGTCCTTCACTGACAATACATACGAAAATACACTACAATGTTTCTATAATTATGCTTCTACTATGGAGTGTTGCCGTCTTTCACTGACAATACATACGAAAATACATTACAATGTATCTGTAATTATACTTCTACTATGGAGTGTTGATGTCTTTCACTGACAATACATACGAAAATACACTACAATGTTTCTATAATTATACTTCTACTATGGAGTGTTGCTGTCTTTCACTGACAATACATACGAAAATACACTACAATATTTCTATAATTATGCTTCTACTATGAAGTGTTGCTGCCTTTCATTAACGATACATACGAAAATACATTACAATGTATCTATAATTATACTTCTACTATGGAGTGTTGCTGTCTTTCACTGACAATACATACGAAAATACATTACAATGTATCTATAATTATACTTCTACTATGGAGTGTTGCTGTCTTTCACTGACAATACATACGAAAATACAATGTATCTGTACTTCTACTATGGAGTGTTGCTGTCCTTCACTGACAATACATACGAAAATACAATGTATCTGTACTTCTACTATGGAGTGTTGCTGTCCTTCACTGACAATACATACGAAAATACACTACAATGTTTCTATAATTATGCTTCTACTATGGAGTGTTGCCGTCTTTCACTGACAATACATACGAAAATACATTACAATGTATCTGTAATTATACTTCTACTATGGAGTGTTGATGTCTTTCACTGACAATACATACGAAAATACACTACAATGTTTCTATAATTATACTTCTACTATGGAGTGTTGCTGTCTTTCACTGACAATACATACGAAAATACATTACAATGTATCCGTAATTATACTTCTACTATGGAGTGTTGCTGTCTTTCACTAACAATACATACGAAAATACATTACAATGTGTCTATAATTATACTTCTACTATGGAGTGTTGCTGTCTTTCACTGACAATACATACGAAAATACATTACAATGTATCTGTAATTATACTTCTACTATGGAGTGTTGATGTCTTTCACTGACAATACATACACAAATACATCACAATGTGTCTATAATTATACTTCTACTATGGAGTGCTGCTGTCTTTCACTGACAACACATACGAAAATACACTACAATGTTTCTATAATTATGCTTCTACTATGGAGTGTTGCCGTCTTTCACTAACAATACATACGAAAATACATTACAATGTATCTGTAATTATACTTCTACTATGGAGTGTTGATGTCTTTCACTGACAATACATACGAAAATACATCACAATGTGTCTATAATTATACTTCTACTATGGAGTGTTGCTGTCTTTCACTGACAATACATACGAAAATACACTACAATGTTTCTATAATTATGCTTCTACTATGGAGTGTTGCCGTCTTTCACTAACAATACATACGAAAATACATTACAATGTATCTGTAATTATACTTCTACTATGGAGTGTTGATGTCTTTCACTGACAATACATACAAAAATACATCACAATGTGTCTATAATTATGCTTCTACTATGGAGTGTTGCCGTCTTTCACTAACAATACATACGAAAATACATTACAATGTATCTGTAATTATACTTCTACTATGGAGTGTTGATGTCTTTCACTGACAATACATACAAAAATACATCACAATGTGTCTATAATTATACTTCTACTATGGAGTGTTGCTGTCTTTCACTGACAATACATACGAAAATACATTACAATGTATCCGTAATTATACTTCTACTATGGAGTGTTGCTGCCTTTCACTAACAATACATACGAAAATACATTACAATGTGTCTATAATTATACTTCTACTATGGAGTGTTGCTGTCTTTCACTGACAATACATACGAAAATACATTACAATGTATCTGTAATTATACTTCTACTATGGAGTGTTGATGTCTTTCACTGACAATACATACAAAAATACATCACAATGTATCTATAATTATACTTCTACTATGGAGTGTTGCTGTCTTTCACTGACAATACATACGAAAATACACTACAATGTTTCTATAATTATGCTTCTACTATGGAGTGTTGCTGCCTTTCACTAACGATACATACGAAAATATATTACAATGTATCTATAATTATACTTCTACTATGGAGTGTTGCTGTCTTTCACTGACAATACATACGAAAATACATTACAATGTATCTGTAATTATACTTCTACTATGGAGTGTTGCTGTCTTTCACTGACAATACATACAAAAATATATTACAATGTATCTATAATTATACTTCTACTATGGAGTGTTGCTGTCTTTCACTGACAATACATACGAAAATATATTACAATGTATCTATAATTATACTTCTACTATGGAGTGTTGCGGTCTTTCACTGACAATACATACGAAAATACATTACAATGTATCTATAATTATACTTCTATGGAGTGCTGCCGTCTTTCGCTGACAATACATACGCAAATACATGACAATGTATCTATAATTATACTTCTACTATGGAGTGTTGCTGTCTTTCCCTGACAATACATACGAAAATACATTACAATGTATCTATAATTATACTTCTACTATGGAGTGTTGCTGTCTTTCCCTGACAATACATACGCAAATACATGACAATGTATCTATAATTATACTTCTACTATGGAGTGTTGCCGTCTTTCACTGACAATACATACGAAAATACATCACAATGTATCTATAATTATACTTCTACTATGGAGTGTTGCTGTCTTTCACTGACAATACATACTAAAATACAATGTATCTATACTTCTACTATGGAGTGTTGCTGTCTTTCACTGACAATACATACGAAAATACACTACAATGTTTATATAATTATGCTTCTACTATGGAGTGTTGCCGTCTTTCACTGACAATACATACGACAATACAATGTATCTATAATTATACTTCTACTATGGAGTTGCTGTCTTTCACTGACAATACTTACGAAAATACATTACAATGTATCTATAATTATACTTCTACTATGTAGTGTTGCTGCCTTTCACTAACGATACATACGAAAATACATTACAATGTATCTGTAATTATACTTCTACTATGGAGTGTTGCCGTCTTTCACTGAACAATACATACGAAAATACATTACAATGTATCTATAATTATAATTCTATGGAGTGTTGCTGTGATTCACTGACAATACATACGAAAATACATTACAATGTATCTGTAATTATACTTCTACTATGGAATGTCGATGTCTTTCACTGACAATACATACAAAAATACATCACAATGTGTCTATAATTATACTTCTACTATGGAGTGCTGCTGTCTTTCACTGACAATACATACGAAAATACATTACAATGTATCTATAAGTATACTTCTACCATGGAGTGTTGCTGTCTTTCACTGACAATACATACGAAAATACAATGTATCTGTACTTCTACTATGGAGTGTTGCTGTCTTTCACTGACAATACATACGAAAATACAATGTATCTGTACTTCTACTATGGAGTGCTGCTGTCTTTCACTGACAATACATACGAAAATACATTACAATGTATCTATAAGTATACTTCTACCATGGAGTGTTGCTGTCTTTCACTGACAATACATACGAAAATACAATGTATCTGTACTTCTACTATGGAGTGTTGCCGTCTTTCACTGACAATACATACGAAAATACATTACAATGTATCTATAATTATACTTCTACTATGGAGTGTTGCTGTCTTTCACTGACAATACATACGAAAATACATTACAATGTATCTGTAATTATACTTCTACTATGGAGTGTTGCTGTCTTTCACTGACAATACATACGAAAATACGTTACAATGTATCTATAATTATACTTCTACTATAGAGTGTTGCTGTCTTTCACTGACAATACATACGAAAATACAATGTATCTGTACTTCTACTATGGAGTGTTGCTGTCTTTCACTGACAATACATACGAAAATACAATGTATCTGTACTTCTACTATGGAGTGTTGCTGTCCTTCACTGACAATACATACGAAAATACACTACAATGTATCTATAATTATACTTCTACTATGGAGTGTTGCTGTCTTTCACTGACAATACATACGAAAATACATCACAATGTGTCTATAAGTATACTTCTACCATGGAGGGTTGCTGTCTTTCACTGACAATACATACGAAAATACATTACAATGTATCTATAATTATACTTCTACTATGGAGTGTTGCCGTCTTTCACTGACAATACATACGAAAATACATTACAATGCATCTGTAATTATGCTTCTACCATGGAGGGTTGCTGTCTTTCACTAACAATACATACGAAAATACATTACAATGTATCTATAATTATACTTCTACTATGGAGTGTTGCTGTCTTTCACTGACAATACATACGAAAATACACTACAATGTTTCTATAATTATGCTTCTACTATGAAGTGTTGCTGCCTTTCATTAACGATACATACGAAAATACATTACAATGTATCTATAATTATACTTCTACTATGGAGTGTTGCTGTCTTTCACTGACAAAACATACGAAAATACATTACAATGTATCTGTAATTATACTTCTACTATGGAGTGTTGCTGCCTTTCACTTACAATACATACGAAAATACATTACAATGTGTCTATAATTATACTTCTACTATGGAGTGTTGCTGTCTTTCACTGACAATACATACGAAAATACAATGTATCTGTACTTCTACTATGGAGTGTTGCTGTCCTTCACTGACAATACATACGAAAATACACTACAATGTTTCTATAATTATGCTTCTACTATGGAGTGTTGCCGTCTTTCACTGACAATACATACGAAAATACATTACAATGTATCTGTAATTATACTTCTACTATGGAGTGTTGATGTCTTTCACTGACAATACATACAAAAATACATCACAATGTGTCTATAAGTATACTTCTACCATGGAGGGTTGCTGTCTTTCACTGACAATACATACGAAAATACATTACAATGTATCTATAATTATACTTCTACTATGGAGTGTTGCTGTCTTTCACTGACAATACATACGAAAATACACTACAATGTTTCTATAATTATGCTTCTACTATGAAGTGTTGCTGCCTTTCATTAACGATACATACGAAAATACATTACAATGTATCTATAATTATACTTCTACTATGGAGTGTTGCCGTCTTTCACTGACAATACATACGAAAATACATTACAATGTATCTATAATTATGCTTCTACTATGGAGTGTTGCCGTCTTTCACTGACAATACATACGAAAATACATTACAATGTATCTATAATTATACTTCTACTATGGAGTGTTGCTGTCTTTCACTGACAATACATACGAAAATACACTACAATGTTTCTATAATTATGCTTCTACTATGAAGTGTTGCTGCCTTTCATTAACGATACATACGAAAATACATTACAATGTATCTATAATTATACTTCTACTATGGAGTGTTGCTGTCTTTCACTGACAATACATACGAAAATACATTACAATGTATCTGTAATTATACTTCTACTATGGAGTGTTGCTGCCTTTCACTAACAATACATACGAAAATACATTACAATGTGTCTATAATTATACTTCTACTATGGAGTGTTGCTGTCTTTCACTGACAATACATACGAAAATACAATGTATCTGTACTTCTACTATGGAGTGTTGCTGTCCTTCACTGACAATACATACGAAAATACAATGTATCAGTACTTCTACTATGGAGTGTTGCTGTCCTTCACTGACAATACATACGAAAATACACTACAATGTTTCTATAATTATGCTTCTACTATGGAGTGTTGCCGTCTTTCACTGACAATACATACGAAAATACATGACAATGTATCTGTAATTATACTTCTACTATGGAGTGTTGATGTCTTTCACTGACAATACATACGAAAATACACTACAATGTATCTATAATTATACTTCTACTATGGAGTGTTGCTGTCTTTCACTGACAATACATACGAAAATACATTACAATGTATCTATAATTATACTTCTACTATGGAGTGTTGCCGTCTTTCACTGACAATACATACGAAAATACATTACAATGTATCTGTAATTATACTTCTACTATGGAGTGTTGCTGCCTTTCACTAACAATACATACGAAAATACATTACAATGTGTCTATAATTATACTTCTACTATGGAGTGTTGCTGTCTTTCACTGACAATACATACGAAAATACATTAAAATGTATCTGTAATTATACTTCTACTATGGAGTGTTGATGTCTTTCACTGACAATACATACAAAAATACATCACAATGTGTCTATAATTATACTTCTACTATGGAGTGCTGCTGTCTTTCACTGACAATGCATACGAAAATACACTACAATGTTTCAATAATTATGCTTCTACTATGGAGTGTTGCTGTCTTTCACTGACAATACACACGAAAATACATTACAATGTATCTATAATTATACTTCTACTATGGAGTGTTGCTGTCTTTCACTGACAATACATACGAAAATACATTACAATGTATCTATAATTATACTTCTGCTATGGAGTGTTGCTGTCTTTCACTGACAATACATACGAAAATACACTACAATGTATCTGTAATTATACTTCTACTATGGAGTGTTGCTGTCTTTCACTGACAATACACACGAAAATACATTACAATGTATCTATAATTATACTTCTACTATGGAGTGTTGCTGTCTTTCACTGACAATACATACGAAAATACATTACAATGTATCTATAATTATACTTCTGCTATGGAGTGTTGCTGTCTTTCACTGACAATACATACGAAAATACATTACAATGTATCTGTAATTATACTTCTACTATGGAGTGTTGCTGCCTTTCACTAACAATACATACGAAAATACATTACAATGTGTCTATAATTATACTTCTACTATGGAGTGTTGCTGTCTTTCACTGACAATACACACGAAAATACATTACAATGTATATATAATTATACTTCTATGGAGTGTTGCTGTTATTCACTGACAATACATACGAAAATACATTACCATGTTTCTATAATTATGCTTCTACTATGGAGTGTTGCCGTCTTTCACTGACAATACACACGAAAATACATTACAATGTATATATAATTATACTTCTATGGAGTGTTGCTGTGATTCACTGACAATACATACGAAAATACATTACAATGTATCTATAATTATACTTCTACTATGGAGTGTTGCTGTCTTTCACTGACAATACATACGAAAATACATTACAATGTATCTGTAATTATACTTATACTATGGAGTGTTGCTGCCTTGCACTAACAATACATACGAAAATACATTACAATGTGTCTGTAATTATACTTCTACTATGGAGTGTTGATGTCTTTCACTGACAATACATACAAAAATACATCACAATGTGTCTATAATTATACTTCTACTATGGAGTGTTGATGTCTTTCACTGACAATACATACAAAAATACATCACAATGTGTCTATAATTATATTTCTACTATGGAGTGCTGCTGTCTTTCACTGACAATACATACGAAAATACATTACAATGTATCTAGAATTATACTTCTACTATGGAGTGTTGCTGTCTTTCACTGACAATACATACGAAAATACATTAAAATGTATCTGTAATTATACTTCTACTATGGAGTGTTGATGTCTTTCACTGACAATACATACAAAAATACATCACAATGTGTCTATAATTATACTTCTACTATGGAGTGTTGATGTCTTTCACTGACAATACATACAAAAATACATCACAATGTATCTATAATTATACTTCTACTATGGAGTGCTGCTGTCTTTCACTGACAATACATACGAAAATACATTACAATGTATCTGTAATTATACTTCTACTATGGAGTGTTGCTGCTTTTCACTAACAATACATACGAAAATACATTACAATGTATCTATAATTATACTTCTACTATGGAGTGCTGCTGTCTTTCACTGACAATACATACGAAAATACATTACAATGTATCTGTAATTATACTTCTACTATGGAGTGTTGCTGCTTTTCACTAACAATACATACGAAAATACATTACAATGTGTCTATAATTATACTTCTACTATGGAGTGTTGCTGTCTTTCACTAACAATACACACGAAAATACATTACAATGTATATATAATTATACTTCTATGGAGTGTTGCTGTGATTCACTGACAATACATACGAAAATATATTACAATGTTTCTATAATTATGCTTCTACTATGGAGTGTTGCTGTCTCACTGACAATACATACGAAAATACATTACAATGTATCTGTAATTATACTTCTACTATGGAGTGTTGATGTCTTTCACTGACAATACATACAAAAATACATCACAATGTGTCTATAATTATACTTCTACTATGGAGTGTTGCTGTCTTTCACTGACAATACATACGAAAATACATTACAATGTATCTGTAATTATACTTCTACTATGGAGTGTTGCTGTCTCACTGACAATACATACGAAAATACATTACAATGTATCTGTAATTATACTTCTACTATGGAGTGTTGATGTCTTTCACTGACAATACATACAAAAATACATCACAATGTGTCTATAATTATACTTCTACTATGGAGTGTTGCTGTCTTTCACTGACAATACATACGAAAATACATTACAATGTTTCTATAATTATGCTTCTACTATGGAGTGCTGCTGTCTTTCACTGACAATACATACGAAAATACATTACAATGTATCTGTAATTATACTTCTACTATGGAGTGTTGATGTCTTTCACTGACAATACATACAAAAATACATTACAATGTTTCTATAATTATGCTTCTACTATGGAGTGTTGCCGTCTTTCACTGGCAATGCATACGAAAATACATCACAATGTGTCTATAAGTATACTTCTACCATGGAGGGTTGCTGTCTTTCACTGACAATACATACGAAAATACATTACAATGTATCTATAATTATACTTCTACTATGGAGTGTTGCTGTCTTTCACTGGCAATACATACGAAAATACATTACAATGTATCTATAATTATACTTCTACTATGGAGTGTTGCTGTCTTTCACTGACAATACATACGAAAATACATTACAATGTATCTGTAATTATACTTCTACTATGGAGTGTTGCTGCCTTTCACTAACAATACATACGAAAATACATTACAATGTGTCTATAATTATACTTCTACTATGGAGTGTTGCTGTCTTTCACTAACAATACACACGAAAATACATTACAATGTATATATAATTATACGTCTATGGAGTGTTGCTGTGATTCACTGACAATACATACGAAAATATATTACAATGTTTCTATAATTATGCTTCTACTATGGAGTGTTGCTGTCTCACTGACAATACATACGAAAATACATTACAATGTATCTGTAATTATACTTCTACTATGGAGTGTTGATGTCTTTCACTGACAATACATACAAAAATACATCACAATGTGTCTATAATTATACTTCTACTATGGAGTGTTGCTGTCTTTCACTGACAATACATACGAAAATACATTACAATGTGTCTATAATTATGCTTCTACTATGGAGTGTTGCTGTCTTTCACTGACAATACATACGAAAATACATTACAATGTGTCTATAATTATGCTTCTACTATGGAGTGTTGCTGTCTTTCACTGACAATACATACGAAAATACATTACAATGTATCTATAATTATACTTCTACTATGGAGTGTTGATGTCTTTCACTGACAATACATACGAAAATACATTACAATGTGTCTATAATTATGCTTCTACTATGGAGTGTTGCTGTCTTTCACTGACAATACATACGAAAATACATTACAATGTATCTGTAATTATACTTCTACTATGGAGTGTTGATGTCTTTCACTGACAATACATACGAAAATACATTACAATGTGTCTATAATTATGCTTCTACTATGGAGTGTTGCTGTCTTTCACTGACAATACATACGAAAATACATTACAATGTATCTGTAATTATACTTCTACTATGGAGTGTTGCTGTCTTTCACTGACAATACATACAAAAATACATTACAATGTATCTGTAATTATACTTCTACTATGGAGTGTTGATGTCTTTCACTGACAATACATACGAAAATACATTACAATGTGTCTATAATTATACTTCTACTATGGAGTGCTGCTGTCTTTCACCGACAATACATACGAAAATACATTACAATGTATCTTTAAGGTCATTTTTCGTTTCATTCAGCTATGTATTGACATCACTCACGCCGGGTTGGTGATTATTCTGTTTCTAACAAATTTTGGAAACAATTTCTAATCACCGATGTTTTGTTGAAAGTTAGTACAAGGACCAGACATAACACTATCCATATGTACATCATTTATTTTTTGTTACATCGAACTTTGAACGAATGTTTTTTGAACGAATGAACATTTTCATCCCTTCAAAACTGAAAAAAACCACTACAGTAACCGTGTTTTTTTTTTGTATATGCTCAGACATATCTACGGCATGCCTTCGTCAATTTGATTTAAACATGGCACAAAGACACGATATAATTAATGTGTCCTTTAAGTATTTGTAAAGTATAATTTTCAACACAGATTCATACCAAATGCTTGACTTGACTGGGTCGCGTGTAATCTAATTTGGTATGAATAGGATAGTTATTTGTGTATCCCTATACTAATTTCAAAGTTGTCATAAAAACAGAAGATTAGAAACTTTTTGAGCCGAATAATCTGGTTTGCAAACAGTCTGACAGCTTTGCAATAGCTCCCAGAACATGACTTACATATCATATACCCCGGGTCTAGTAAGAAACACAAATATGTTCATATAACTTGGGACAAGCATGGCATGCACTCGCACATTCATTATAAAAGTTATGTAGTATAGGCGGAGACAAATATTTGACGTTAATAGAGGGCGCTTTTCTGTACAAGTGCTGGTAGGGGGCGGTTTACTCTTGCTACGTATTGCAGTTCAGAGTAGCAGAACGTTAGTTGTTTTTCTGTGCATCTTGTGTATTCATTCATTCCAATTTATAGCCCAGTGATTGTTAGTGACACTTGGCGGCATTTATTTACTCATCGAATATATTATAGTTTTAGACTTTGTGAATTTTATACGGCTCTGTTTGTTATCATATTTACAGTACTTTATGCTGTTTTTTATCGTAAATGCCGCAGATGAATCACGTAACATAATAAATATATTCGACACATACCTTACATGAGCATTACAAGTATAATTCAACAACTTCACTCACCTACCAGCATATCATCTCGATACATATTACCAGTTTAAGCTCAAATTTCACACACAATATTAATGTAATTTAAATGCCGGAAGTTAATTATTTCAATAAGTATAGTGTTGTTTCTAATAAAATACCCAGCGCCGGTGATATGAACAGTATCATTGTTTCATCTTGAATGAGCAGCAATGGTATCGTCAGCCATCCAAGTCAGCTGACTGGCGTCAGAGGTCAAAGCGCCGACACGTTAACACTTTGAGTAAGAGTAATTATCTGTGTGCGATCGCTGGACGCATCGACGAGTGACGAATCTCATGTAAAGGAAGGATTTTCTATGAGGTAATATATCTACGACTTGTCTTTAATTTCAAGTTCATTCAATGAAGAAAATAAAAAGAGTATTCTCATAGCCGTGCTGCAGCATTGCGAGATGATGATGTGTTGGCACCACACCGTTACAAATTACGACCATATGTTACTTCCCTGCGAAATATACTACGTGTAGTTTAACCACGGTGTCACCTGGTTATATATTTTATTGATCAGTGATTAATGTGAATGAATTGTGTTGGTTTTGTCGCGAGATGAATAGAATTGAACTTAATATTAGAAAGTTCACAAAGTCATATAATGGTGAAAACTGGTATACATATAATATAGAGAGTATATAAAAAATAGTATTACTGACAATCTAACGTGATAATCGTATTATGTTGGATATAATTCTAATTATGAATTAGTGTATTAGAACGATGGTCATGATTAGACCAAGAAGGTAATCGTGGCTTAAAATGGACGTGTTATTTGAATGGTCATCGTAGCATTAAATAGACGGGCTGTTTGAATGTTCATCGTAGCATTATGGCGTGTTTGAATAGTCAATATGACATTTGATGAAGAGCTATTTCAATGCTCATCGGGAACGAACACGTTAGTTATATTCTGTTTAACAGCAGAAAGTTCTCATACAGGTAAAAGCTCATAATTTCGAAAATAATTCATGGCATGACTTTAACAATGTAGTAAATAGGAATGAAATCCAAAAATTGGAAATAATGTAATTTGGAAAGACAAATATAAAAACACTCAATATGATGTTATTTCCCATCATAGAAACTAAAAGCTACAATCTTTTTAATACAAAATTGCCGATATTCACTGAAATATTACCATCAATTTCTCAAAAATGTACTGGTCGAATCCAGTGTTTTTATTTTTATATCGATCGTGAATACAATGTATTGCAAAATATAAACATTATGAGTAGACCATGCCCTAAACTCCTTAAACTGAACAAAACAATAATTTCTATTCCTTGTCAGTAACGTTATTGCATTATGAAATTTCAGACTCAGTCATGACTTGCCGTAATTACGTATGCAATATAGTACATATATTATTTTCCACTTAGCAGGTTCAAAGTTCGATGTGAACGCTCTGTAGATTACGGGACACCAGGTGTCGACGCATGCAACACGCTGTCGAAACACAAAATAATCCACCATGTTTGTGAAAGATAATTTGCATGTGTATAGAGAACCCAGGAACTATCATATACTGTGCGCCAAACCTGTACCTGTGCAATACAGGCTTCGCGTACAGTTCCTGGGATCCCTGTGGTGTGTGTGGAATTTCTGGACTACGTAATAATACAATGATCGGCCACTTTATATGACGAGCCTGAGTTCATTGATTCCAAATGGTTGACCTCTTAGTTGCGAATATTATAATAACTGTTTTTATCACGTTGTTGCAGGCATCACACAGATGGCGGAACAAAACGTGGAAGATAACTTATTCCAGGTCATTAAAGACTCGAATAAGTGCGAGGCGTTCAAACTTGTACGCACACAAAGAAATTTCTCCTGCATCAAAGACGGCTACAACTTGTTACATTATGCTGCCCTTCATGGATTTTCAGATTTCATTACTGCAATCTACTTTTATTCAGACTTTACTAATTTGTTAGGAGCTGTCGTTGACAACGAAGAGGATGAGTACAACAAGTGTACAGCACTGGACATCGCCAACAAGAGAGGTAATCCGAAGACTGTCAAACGCATTTGTGATTTTTCCGATAGCGACAGAAGCTTGAGTGAATTGCATCGGAAAGTTAGGATAGCTGATATAGAGTCTGTGACAGAAATGCTCTCTAGTGAAAATGACTTCGATGTGAATGTTACTTGTAACTATGGTAACACTCCGTTATATATGGCTTGTGCCGCTGGTTACTTGGATTTGGTTGAATTGCTAGTTAGTAATGGTGCAGATATAAATAAGAGCAATTTGAAAGGTTTCAGTCCAATCCACGTTGCGTCCATGATGGGACATATTAGTGTAGTGGAGTATTTGATAGAAAAAAATGCTTTTCTCGGCGAATCTGAAGAATGTAACTTCACCCCACTTCATCCGGCGGCAGACTACGGCAACGCTGAGATTGCCGAAATACTTATTAAAAACGGTGCCAATATAGATGCTGCTTCTAAAAGTAAAAGTCAATGTACTGCTCTGCATTATGCTGCTGGGAACGGACATTCGGACGTAGTCGAAGTGCTTTTAAAACACGGAGGCGATGCAAATGTTGGTAACAGACAACTTTCAAAGGCGTTGCACTATGCAGTAGGGTACGGGCATCTGGAAACCGCACGGAAAATCATTGAATTTGGAGCATATGTAAGAGCCGTCAATGAAAACGAAAGGTCTGCGCTTCATTTGGCATCCGAGAAAGGATTTTTCGATTTGGTGAAATTGTTACTGGAAAATGGGGCTGAAGTGAATGGAGCCGACCAACGAGGTCGAACTTCTTTGGATTTAGCTGCCACCAAAGGACATGCAGACGTAGTTGACATTCTACTTGAACATAAAGCATGCGTTAATATCAAAGACGAGAATGACATGACACCACTTTCACGCGCCTCTGAAAATGGTCATCTTTCAGTTGTGGAACGATTAATTTCAGAAGGTGGTGACGTGAACCCAGTGTGCCATTTGTGGTGCAGACCAATTCATTTCGCTGCATGGGCAGGACACAGTAAGGTAATAGATCTTTTGATTCGTCATGGTGCACAAGTGGATGTCAAAAACTTGGCTAAATCAACCCCACTGAGCTGTGCTGCTTTGTATGGACACGAAGAATGTGTACTCAAGCTGATTGAACATGGCGCCAAAGTCGATTCAGTTGACGGTGAGAAACACACGCCATTGTACTACGCTGCTTATAGTGGCCATCTAGCAGTGGTCCGACTATTGGTGGAGAAAGGCGCAAACGTTAATGGTGCTAGTTCTTGGACTGAATACTCTCCTACAGGTATAGCGTTAGAGAACGGACACGAAGAAGTGGTTCAATATTTACAACAAAAAGGTGGAGATAAACATAACTGTCGAATCCAATAATAGTAATAAAGACAATATATGATTATATCAGTTAGACTAATTGAATATTCAATTCAATACGAGAAACAGTGACTACCGAATAACAAGTTCGGCCCAGAATACACTGAACGTGTGACAACATCAAAAAATGAAAATTCCATGCGTAATAGCGCACTAAGAACAAAACAACGCTGCTGTTTGCAAACGATATGATATCAAACTTAAGGCTAACATACTTACCGGTAGCCCTAGATCAGGTGCAGTGATCATCTTGAAATGATTTTTTTTTTCAAAATTGTTAGTCATTCAAAAACATAACATAATAATTAAACAATATATGACTGGGTGACATCAATTCTCCAGATTGGGATATACTATTTCGGCATTACCCTTTATTCAAATATAGCTGGGTAACGGTGATTCTCCAGATTGGGATATACTATTTCGGCATTACCCTTTATTCAAATATAGCTGGGTAACGGTGATTCTCCAGATTGGGATATACTATTTCGGCATTACCCTTTATTCAAATATAGTTGGGTAACGGCGATTCTCCAGATTGGGATATACTATTTCGGCATTACTCTTTATTCAACTATAGTTGGGTAACATCAATTCTCCAGATTGGGATATACTATTTCGGTATCACTCTTTATTCATATATAGCTGGGTAACATCAATTCTCCAGATTGGGATATACTATTTCGGCATTACCCTTTATTCAAATATAGCTGGGTAACATCAATTCTCCAGATTGGGATATACTATTTCTGCATTACCCTTTATTCATATATAGCTGGGTAACATCAATTCTCCAGATTGGGATATACTATTTCGGCATTACCCTTTATTCAAATATAGCTGGGTAACATCAATTCTCCAGATTGGGATATACTATTTCTGCATTACCCTTTATTCATATATAGCTGGGTAACAGCAATTCTCCAGATTGGGATATACTATTTCGGCATTACCCTTTATTCAAATATAGCTGGGTAACGGTGATTCTCCAGATTGGGATATACTATTTCGGCATTACCCTTTATTCAAATATAGCTGGGTAACGGTGATTCTCCAGATTAGGATATACTATTTCGGCATTACCCTTTATTCAAATATAGCTGGGTAACGGTGATTCTCCAGATTGGGATATACTATTTCTGCATTACCCTTTATTCATATATAGCTGGGTAACAGCAATTCTCCAGATTGGGATATACTATTTCGGCATTACCCTTTATTCAAATATAGCTGGATAACATCAATTTTCCAGATTGGGATATACTATTTCGGCATTACCCTTTATTCAAATATAGCTGGGTAACATCAATTCTCCAGATTGGGATATACTATTTCGGCATTACCCTTTATTCAAATATAGATGGGTAACATCAATTCTCCGGATTGGGATATACTATTTCGGCATTACCCTTTATTCAAATATAGATGGGTAACATCAATTCTCCAGATTGGGATATACTATTTCGGCATTACCCTTTATTCAAATATAGCTGGGTAACATCAATTCTCCAGATTGGGATATACTATTTCGGCATTACCCTTTATTCAAATATAGTTGGGTAACATCAATTCTCCAGATTGGGATATACTATTTCGGTATCACTCTTTATTCAAATATAGCTGGGTAACGGCGATTCTCCAGATTGGGATATACTATTTCGGCATTAACCTTTATTCAAATATAGCTGGGTAACGGTGATTCTCCAGATTGGGATATACTATTTCGGCATTACCCTTTATTCATATATAGCTGGGTAACAGCAATTCTCCAGATTGGGATATACTATTTCGGCATTAACCTTTATTCAAATATAGCTGGGTAACGGTGATTCTCCAGATTGGGATATACTATTTCGGCATTACCCTTTATTCAAATATAGCTGGGTAACGGTGATTCTCCAGATTGGGATATACTATTTCGGCATTACCCTTTATTCAAATATAGCTGGGTAACGGTGATTCTCCAGATTGGGATATACTATTTCTGCATTACCCTTTATTCATATATAGCTGGGTAACAGCAATTCTCCAGATTGGGATATACTATTTCGGCATTACCCTTTATTCAAATATAGCTGGATAACATCAATTTTCCAGATTGGGATATACTATTTCGGTATCACTCTTTATTCATATATAGCTGGGTAACATCAATTCTCCAGATTGGGATATACTATTTCGGCATTACCCTTTATTCAAATATAGCTGGGTAACATCAATTCTCCAGATTGGAATATACTATTTCGGCATTACCCTTTATTCAAATATAGCTGGGTAACGGTGATTCTCCAGATTGGGATATACTATTTCGGCATTACCCTTTATTCAAATATAGATGGGTAACATCAATTCTCCAGATTGGGATATACTATTTCGGCATTACCCTTTATTCAAATATAGATGGGTAACATCAATTCTCCAGATTGGGATATACTATTTCGGCATTACCCTTTATTCAAATATAGCTGGGTGACAGCAAATCTCCAGATTAGGACATACTGATTCTACATTACCCATTATTCTATACAGTTGGGTGTCAGTGATTTTTCTGATTGAAACATACTGATTCTACATTCCTATAGATCCTGTTTATATGGCATCATACATTGCTTTAAAAATGTTAAAGGGGTTGTGGATAACATCAAGCATATATGAATTGTACACACTTTTAATATAACGCATACATGCCTGTTACACACTTTTGGAATCTCACAATTCTAATGGATTATTTCATGGTCTCTGAAAACCCAATAATATGCACAGAATGTAGAATATAACAAACACATTTTATTTGGTATTGTAATGAACTTTCATTATAACACCACTACCAACAGTTTGCAGACTTGAAACGAGTCAATATTATAATTTGAAACAATGGTAGTAGATGTTTTTAATACGACTTTTGAACATTGTGCCAAGATTTCTAGCTGTTACTGTTGGTAGGCTGTCAGTGTCGCCAATTTTCATTTGTGGTAGGTTTATTTTGTCTAAGATATGTTATGATTCTTAGAATAACAGCTGTTTTATCTGGGTTTAATTTTAATAAATTGTGTGTCATCCCTTTGCAAATGAGGGCTACACATACAGCTTTCCATACGTGAAATTGTATTACTTATGCCTTTAGTCTTGAAGGTCAAATACATGTGTGCATCATCAGCATACATAGATACTCTGTTGTTACACCTAGTGATGTATACTCTGTGGATAGAATCCAGATTCTAGATTGTCGAAGTTTGATGGGATGCCATTGACTGTACAACTGTCAATCACAGAGACTTGGTTTTAACCATGCAATAGCAGCCCCTGATATTCCAATACAGTTTGCCAGGGAATATAAGAATATTGTATGATCTACTGTGTCTAATTGTTGTTGCCGTCTAAAGACCGACATGGACTAAAATATTGTAAACTGATAAAATTCAGTATACCAATTAGGTCACTGACCACGAAATCCAACTAATTTACATATAGGACAAAATAGAATGTCTGCCCAGCAACAGTCACTGTTGCTTAGCAACTAAGTTGTAATATAATTAGGTCAGGTTAGTGAGTTTAGTTGAACACAAGCAGGCAACCAGAAAACACATGTATTTTGGATGGACACCAAGCAAAGGGATATACGTTTTTTACGAATACGCCAGTGCTACTCATGACAACAGATTGACAACCCGTTTGAATGTGAACCAGGACAATGCAGCTAAGTAGTGATTTTATCTAGTGAAGTTGAGTTACATGTTATTCATTTATTCTCATTGATTGGTAAAGGAGACAATAAAGTTACAGAAATTGATGAACTGTCTTCAGATATTTTATCAAGCATAACAGCGATAACGACAACTGCTTCACGATTAGAATGCACTGGTAGTAAAGGCCATAAACCGGAGCTTGTGGTATTATTAGAAACTTAGCCACGTGAACGCAGAGACCCGTAGGGATCCATCACCTTGTTCAACCACGCAGTCTCGCGAGCGCGTCGGTAACAGTAAAAAACGTTCCATAAATAACGACTTGTAGAAACCTTGTCTGTTTCAGGATTATTATCATTAAATCTGTGACAAAAGACTGTTGACAACATTGATCTCCAAAAAGTTAATAATATTCAGTAACAACAGTTATCATTGACTACTCAACAACCAGAATTCCCCTGTCGAAAGAAAATGGCTGACAAAAATAATGTAGGTGAACAGACGACAGACGAACCATCCACATCTAGCGTGAGGGACTTTCTACATGAGTCACGTGAAGACAAACGTGTTCGTGGGTTGAAATTATCACGCAAAGCCGAAAGCGGAGTAATAACTCGTATCACAAACCGAATCGAACCGCTACTATGTGACCCAACGAAAGTACTAGAGGTAAAAAATGAAATGGAAAAATATGAAAGAGCAAAAGAGAATTTGGAGCGTGCCGATAAAAAATACCGTGACGTACTGTCCAAAGAAGAAGCCACGCATGAATATGAAACATGGTCGCAACTTAAACATAAGAGCATGCAAGAACTGGGTGAGAGAGTACGCATATATTTACTAAACAATGATGAACCATGCATTGACCCGACAGACAGCGCTTCCAATGTAGGAAAGCGGACATCGAGAAGCCACAGCAGTGTCATGTCCTGTACTTCGAGTCTAAGAAGTGACGCTTCAGCGCGTAGTGCATTAGCACGTAAAGGAGCCATGTTGGCACGTCTGAAGGGCCTACAACTTGAATGTGTCCTTGACGATGAGGAAGCTAAAATCATCATGAGACATGAAGATGAACAAATTAAGCAGGAACGAGAAGCTCGCCAAAGGAAATTAGCATACGAGCGAGAGATAACGAAGGCCTGACGATGCAGAGAAGAGCTTCAACTCGAGACAAGCATTGCAGAAGAAACTGCCAAGGAGCAAGCATACTTAGGTAAAAGTTTTGAAAGCGCAAGCGGAATGTCTGGCATCTCAAACTTGTTCAAAGAGCCTGTATTGGTCAATGAAACAGTAAACGCACAAAAGGATATTGTGACATCTGCAAAGGCGGTCACAAAAGAGGCCAATGTAACATCAATACACACGGATGAACACATTGTGACAGCAAAAAGCACCACTACAATTTCAAATCTCTAAACCCTGTGACAATATCAAATCTCAGGCCATGCAACCTGAACCCGACACGCTAACATGCACTGAAAGACTATTGATTGAACACAGCAACTGCGCAGCACTATCAGGGGTGAAAATAGAAATATTTGATGGCAACCCAGTCGAATATCGAGACTTTGTCGCAGAGTTTGAATATGTAATAGAAACGCATACGCATAACCCAAAGGACCGACTACACCTTTTAAAGCGGTACACCAGAGGAAAGCCGCGACAGCTAATCCAGGGATGTTTCTCCATGCCCTTAGAAATGGGGTATATAGCCGCTAGAAAACGACTGGAAGATAAATATGGAAAGCCGCGGGCAGTAGCAAGTGCTTACTGGAAGAAAGCAGAAGAATGGCCAATGATCAAAGCAGAAGATAAAGAAGCGTTTGATGACTTGGCATTATTCTTAACAGCATGTGAAGACGCAATGGAAGGTGATAAACATGTTAGGAAAATCATGATGCACCCGGTAACTATAGAAACATTACTAAAGAAGTTGCCCTATAAACAGAGGGCACAGTGGCGAAAGATTTCTAACCGAATGGAGCGAAATAACATAGATGTGGAATTCACCAACTTTGTTGAATTTGTGAATGAAGAAGCATCAGAAGTGTGTCAAGAAACATTTAACTGTCTGGAGCTGAATACAAAATCTTCAGCCGTGAAAACAGCTAATGAAACAGGACAACGCAGAAGGAAATCTGCATCATACGCCGTTGCAACAGAAGAAGGTACAAGTGGGTGCCTATGCTGCTCAGGCACTTCACATCAATTAGCTGAATGCCGAACGTTTGCCAAAAAACGCTACAAGGAACAGAAAGAACTGATACTGAAGAAAGGCTTATGCTTTGGATGTCTTACCAAAGCAGAACACCTGGTTAAAGACTGCAATAGGAGACTTGTGTGTGAAAAGTGTGGAGAAAAACACCCAACTGCATTACACTTCGAAAAACGTAATAAACCTGCTAAGACCAATAACACACCCATCGCGTCAACGACCGTGGGTTATAATGCAAACGAATCAATCAATGATGACCTGCAAGGCAGACCAATATTGATACCAGTTCAAATAAGATGTAAAGCTACAGGTGGTCACATAGTCACATATGCGTTCCTGGATGAGGGAAGTGACTCTGTGATATGCACAGAACGTGTTAGGAAAGCATTGAACGTTCGTGGAGAAAAAATGAAACTAACTATACACACGGTAAGCAGAAGCAAAGTCACTGATACCCAACGTATCAAGGGCCTAGAAGTGTCGGACATGAATGACGAGAATGTTATAAGCCTACCAGGGGTTTATACCCGAAATGAACTACCAGTATCGGCAACACACGCTGTACAAGAGAAGG
This sequence comes from Saccoglossus kowalevskii, assembly GCF_978046115.1. Lineage (NCBI taxonomy): Eukaryota > Metazoa > Hemichordata > Enteropneusta > Harrimaniidae > Saccoglossus > Saccoglossus kowalevskii. Next base: position 42,774,755 of record NC_140641.1, on the reverse strand, counting down.
ATCTAAAAAAAATGGCCACACCTACAACAAGTACCCATACCTAGGATAGAGACAGATGAAATAGGACTGCTAATAGGCAGCAATGTAAGCACAGCCTTCAAACCACTAGAAACTAAGTTTGGTGGCTGTAAAGGGAATGTCTATGAGGGCTGGTGACAATCACAGTGCAGCAGCATTCCACAATATTCGGGTAGAACTGACTGTGGAAAAGATGATAGCAGACATGTATAATCGTGAATTCAGTGAACATACAGTTGATGACAAACCAGAATATTCGGTTGAGGACAAACGCTTCCTGAGCATAGTGAAGACAAAAACCACATATGTTGATGGGCACTACAATGTTCCATTGCCATTCAGAAATGAGAATGTAAATTTTCCGGACAACAGAGCCAATATAGAAATGAGACTTAAGCAACTAAAACGCAAGTTTGACAAGAATACACCATACCGTGAAGAATACACACGTTTTATGGAAAGTACCATCATTAAGGGCTACGCAGAAATGATACCAGTCTCAGCTGTCAAGGGTCACCAGGGAAAGAAGTGGTATTTACCACACCATGGAGTTTATCACCCACAAAAGAAAAAACTACGAGTAGTCTTTGACTTTGCTGCTGAGTATGGAGGGACTTCATTGAACCGCCAATTGATACAAGGACCAGATCTGACGAATACGCTAGTCGGGGTACTTGTGCGGTTCCGAGAAGAGAAAGTTGCAGTGATGTCAGACATTGAAGCCATGTTCTCACAAGTAAGAATACCAGTGAATGACATGGACTACCAGAGGTTTTTGTGGTGGCCCAATGGTGAAACTAACAATCCACCGAGGGAATATCGCATGAAAGTGCACATATTCGGAGCAACGTCTTCACCATCTTGTGCAAACTATGCATTAAAGATGACAGCAGAACAGAGCAATGAGAAGGCAATAGAGAGTACCATCAAAAGAAACTTCTACGTCGATGACATGTTAAAATCAGTGGCGACCATAGATGAAGGGCGACAACTCGCAGGCAACCTGATCCAAACCTGCAAGACTGGAGGTTTCAAGCTGACAAAGTGGGCAAGTAGTCATCGTTCAACATTAGAAGCTATTCCCGAAGAAGATAGAACACAAGCATTCAAAAACTTGAATTTTAACCCTGATGACTTGCAAACAGAACATGCGTTGGGCATGCAGTGGGACATAGAATCGGACGAATTGGGATTTCGCACTAGAATCAAACTGAAATCAGCGACAAAACGTGGGATGCTGAGCACTATCAGCACCATCTATGATCCACTAGGGCTAGCAGCACCTGCTATACTACCAGTGCGAAGAACCTTTCAAGAATTATGCAAGGCCAAGATAGGGTGGGATGATGACATACCACCAAAACAGCATAAACAATGGAAGAAGTGGTTAGAAAGCCTACCACAACTAGAATCAGAATTCAGAATCAACAGGTGCATGAAACCATTAGACTTTGGCAGAGCACAACATGCTGAGTTGCACCATTTTTCAGACGCAAGCGAGAGTGGTTACGGAGCTGTCTCTTACATTAGAATAATCAATCACAGCAATGAGATCAACTGTGCCTTACTTATGTCAAAGGCTAGGGTTGCACCGCTCAAGCAAATAACAATACCGCGCATGGAATTAACTGCGGCTACAGTAGCTATACGATTGGACAAAATGTTAAGAAGAGAATTAGACGTTGTAGATAACTCATACTTCTGGACAGACAGTAAAACTGTTCTTAGGTACATCATGAATAAAGCTACGAGATTTCACACCTTTGTAGCTAACAGATTGGCAGTGATTCATGGAGGATCAACTGAAGACCAGTGGAGATATGTGAACACTGCTGAGAATCCTGCAGATGAATGCTCACGTGGGCAATCTATACAGAAATTCCTAGAGAATGAGCGCTGGACGAGAGGACCACCTTTTTTGTGGGAAACGCAAGACAAATGGCCAGTCAACAAATCAGACTGTGAAATACATGACAACGACTTAGAGATTAAGCAAAACATTGAGGTGCACACCACCATTCACACAAGAGACTTCAGAGAGCCCATTGACAGGTTAATAACGCACTACTCAAGTTGGCATCGGCTAAAGAAAGCTGTGGCATGGATACAGAAAATCAGGAATGCACTACTACAACAATCGCAAGGTGATAAATATACCATCAAATCGATGACAGTAGAAGACCTACAGTCTGCAGAGAGCATGATTATACAGAAGGTGCAACACCAAGCATTCTCAGAAGAAATCAATGATCTAACGCACATCAACTCAGATCACAGCTTCAGAAAGAAAAGCAACATTAGAAAATTGGATCCTTTTATTGGAACTGACGGATTGTTGCGAGTAGGAGGGAGATTGCGATTTGCGGAAATACCTGATGAATCAAAACATCCTATACCGTTAAAGTCCTAATATAAACCGCATACGTAATAGTAACCGCACCCCCAATTCCGGCTTCGGGGTTAAAGAGTTCTTAACAAAAATTGAAAACTTGAAAAGTACCTATTACTAACCGCACCCCCAATTCAACAAGACCGTGACTGACTTCATTGTTTCAACCAGCTGTTCCAAAACGGCATTGTTCCTAATCCTATTCATTTGTTTCGACAACATGCCTAAAAATATTCACACCTATTTATTGTTCAGCAGTGATAAGATGTCAGACAGGCAATGAAACTGCTTTTGTTCTGGCGGCGACCTCTGTCAATACTCTTTTTGAATACGTCTGTGTTTCGTAAGTTTTAGACAATGAGCTTTTATCACCGTAAAAGTATTAAACTGAGCATTGAAGAATAATTTATCTTTCGAAAACAAATAATTTCTTGATTTAAAAAAAAAATCATGCCGTTTTCCCATGGAAATCAAAGGCAAAAGATTGCACTACATTATCGGTAAATCTCTTCCGTGTTGCGTTCACCATGAGGTCGCTGAACTGTCATTAACATATTTAAATGAGCTATGTAATTTAGACACGTGGGCACCACCCAGCATTTTGATTGGTTAATTAGCGACTTGACCTATCCGGTCAATGATACGTCACGTGAGCATTCAAAAACATGGCAGATATCGTATCGGCTGTTTACATGTGACTGAAATCATTCACTTACGGGGAAACTAAGTTGAATTTTACTTGCATTTTATAACAATTCAACGAATTTATTTTTCGTGCGTTATTGTAATCACTACTAGATAATATTCACCAATATCAACACTTCGAAAACAAGTAAGTTATTCACTTGTGACCCGCAGCATGGACGGATCGAGCTACCGTTATGTGATCATTTGCTACTAAGCAGTGCATTCGTGTTTTTATTTGAAACTTCTTTTAGAATATACTTTTCGTTACCAAGAAAATTAAAAAAAATAAATGCATATTACATTAAAAATACTGAGTATTTTTTGTATCATGTGGATTTTTTTTTTGATTGACTGTAATTTTAATTTTTCAACATTTCGTAACACCTATTTTAGAACCAAAATAAGGCCTTTCACTCTTCCCCGACGCCTATTCAAGAGATTGTACGGTGTATTGTTTGTTTTGTGCATGTGTTGTGGACAAAAAATGACCACGCCCATTTAGTGATTGCAATATGTACGTAATAGAAACCGCACCCCGAACTTGAGCTTTTGATCCCAATTTTTAAATTGATACATTGTAATATAAACCGCGGTTTATAATAGGACTTTAACGGTACTACTTCCGAAGGACTCAATAATATCAGAGTTAATACTACGACAAATACACGAACAAGGGCAACACTTTGGCCATTCGTACATACTGTCTCAGCTATGAGAAAAGTACTGGATAGTTAATGCCAACTCGGCAGCAAGAAAATTAATATCGAAATGTATTGTGTGCAAGCGGCAACGTGGACAGCCACAAGAACAAATGATGGCAGATCTACCGATGGACAGACTGGCTATTGGTGAACCACCATTCACACGAGTGGGGGTAGATTGTTTCGGCCCAATAGAGGTGAAATTAAAGAGGAGTCAAATCAAACGCTATGGTGTGATTTTTACATGTTTAACAATAAGAGCAGTTCACATAGAAATTGCAGACTCAATGGACACGGACTCATTCATAAATGCACTGCGACGATTTGCAGCAAGACATGGATAAGTTAAAGAGATGAGATCGGACAATGGCAGCAACTTTGTTCGAGCTAACAAAGAGCTACAAGAAGAAATTAGCAAGTGGAACCATGCACAGATAAGCGAGGGGCTACTACGTAAGGGCATCAACTGGAAGTTTAACCCACCTTATGGTTCACACTTCGGAGAAGTCTGGGAAAGACAGATACGCACTATCAAGCAGCTTCTGAGCGTATTAGTTGGTCAACAAATACTGACTGATGAAAGCTTGAGAACCTTCATGTGTGAGGTGGAGATGACAGTTAACAGTCGACCCATAACTACAACTTCAGGCGACGTGAGAGATTTCAAAGCATTGACACCAAACATGATGCTGAACATGGCAAGTACGGAGCTACCAGCTTGTGTGATAGACAAGAATGACACACACCCTAAACGCCGATGGAAACAGGTGCAGTACATGTCTGACATTTTCTGGAGAAGGTGGATCAAAGAATATCTACCATCGCTTCAACTGCGACAAAAGTGGCTTAATGTGAAACCAAACTTGAAAATCAACGACATTGTGTTGGTTAAAGATGAAAATACGCCACGCAATTTGTGGCCACTTGGAAAGGTTGTACAAGTAATACCTGACGCCAGAGGATTGGTAAGAAAGGTGTTAGTGAAAACTCGAAGCAAAATCGTATCAAGACCATATGACAAAATATGCACATTACTGGAAGCTGAAGAACAACGCACTCAAGTCGTGGATAGTAAAACCCACTACGTTCAGCGTAGGCAGTGAACAACGTTCTCAAGTAGTGGACAGTCAAACCCACTATGTTCAGCGTTGGCAGTGAACAGCGTTCTCAAGTAGTGGACAGTCAAACCCACTATGTTCAGCTTTGGCAGTGAATGAAGATCAACATATCAGATGGTCATATTTGGCAGAAGACCAGTAGATCATATATTATACTCAAGACAAAGACTCGAAGACATTTGCAGTATAGTTTTTTGACTTTCGAATTACATGATTTTTTGTACTGTACTTTCATTCATTCAAGTTTATAGTTCGTAATTTAAGTTTTTATAAAGACAATTTGAGGGCTGGTGTTGTTGCCGTCTAAAGATCGACATGGACTAAAATATTGTGAACTGTTGTGAAAGTTTAGTATACCAATTAGGTCACTGACCACGAAATCCAACTAATTTACATATAGGACAAAATAGAATGTCTGCCCAGCAACAGTCACTGTTGCTTAGCAACTAAGTTGTAATATAATTAGGTCAGGTTAGTGAGTTTAGTTGAACACAAGCAGGCAACCAGAAAACACATGTATTTTGGATGGACAGCAAAGCAAAGGGATATAGGTTTTTTACGAATACGCCAGTGCTACTCATGACAACAGATTGACAACCCGTTTGAATGTGAACCAGGACAATGCAGCTAAGTAGTGATTTTATCTAGTGAAGTTGAGTTACATGTTATTCAGTTATTCTCATGTTTTGGTAAAGGAGACAATAAAGTTACAGAAATTGATGAACTGTCTTCAGATATTTTATCAAGCATAACAGCGATAACGACAACTGCTTCACGATTAGAATGCACTGGTAGTAAAGGCCATAAACCGGAGCTTGTGGTATTATTAGAAACTTAGCCACGTGAACGCAGAGACCCGTAGGGATCCATCACCTTGTTCAACCACGCAGTCTCGCGAGCGCGTCGGTAACAGTAATGCTAAAGTCGAGTCTAATAAAACATGACTTTAGGATTGTTACGAGCTTGAAAAATTTCCTCGTGTACTCAATGAGCAGTTACATATACAGCACTGTAATAGTTATTGATCAGACAGATTGGGATAGTTTCAATGCAAATATAAACGAGAAATTGATCTCCTGTCTAAAATTGGAATTTTAAATTTAATCTGAGTGCAGGATTGTGTAATACCAGCTGTACCAAATTTACTTCAGTCAGTCAGTCAGTCAGTGAGAGAACGCTTCTGCATTACCAGCTGTACTGAATTTACCTCAGTGAGTGAAGGATTCTGTATTAAGAGATGTACCAGATTTACTTCGGTGAGTGAGTGAGTGAGTGAGTGAAAGGTTCTGTATCATCAGCTGTACCAGATTTACCTCGGTGAGTGAGTGAAAGGTTTTGTATCATCAGCTGTATTAGATTTACATTGGTGAGTGAGTGAAAGGTTTTGTACTATCAGATTTAGTTCAGTTAGTGAGAGAAGGATTCTGTATTATGTGATGTACCAGATTTATTTCAATGAGTGAGTGACTGAAAGGTTGTGTGTCATCAGTAAGTGAAGGATTCTGTATTATGAGATGTACTAGATTTACCTTAGTGAGTGAGTTAGTGAGTGAAACGTTCTGTATCATCAGCTGTACAAGATTTAGTTCAGTTAGTGAGTGAAAGATTCTGTTTTAATAGCTGTACTAGATTTACCACAGTGAGTGAGCTGGCTGTACTAGATTAACATTAGTGAGTGAATGTATCTGTACTACTAGCTGTATGAGTATGATTATATGTATATGTGTACTCTTCTCCCACTGGTGTTGGCAATGTGATTTGAATTATATCATCACTATTTTTCAAATTTGTTTGCACTTGATTATGTTGTGCCACAGTTTGTGATGCTTGTGGTATAGCTATAGATTGTAATGTAGCAGCTGCATCAGCAACCTCATCTGATGTGTTCACACTATTAGCATTAGCAACTTCATCTGATGTGTTCATCGATGTCTCATCCATGGCAAGTCTAGATGACAAGTGTAATTGTTGATTATTGGTATCCATATTCATGAGTACATGAACTACATTCATGTTCAATTCATGTTCAGTAGAATCAGTTTGCTGACTTTCCAGATGCCCAGTGGTATTTCTCATGATCTTTACCACATCATTGTTTGTTGTCAATACGGGAATGGAACAGTTCTCTGATACTGGTGACAAGAAATCACCCTCTTTCATAATACCAACATTGTGCACCAAAGTTACAGACTGATTACTATTTGTTTCTTCCTGTTGTAAGGAATCTTTGGTTGATTTTGTTCCTTTTTTATGTTTGTTTGACACATGCCAATTTAAAGAAGCTTGTTGTCTACACCTAAAATCACAGAGTGCACACTTCAATGGTTTCTCATCAGTATGAATGTAATAATGAACTCTTCTATTTTTACTATCACGAAAGCGTTTGCCACAGCCAGGCCAACTACACGCATAGACCTTTACATCTGAGTGCGTATGTAAGTGCTTCTTCATGTACCTCTCTAACTCAAACACTTTGTTGCAGTCTTTATATGTGCAAGGGAACTTAGTACCAATGTGAACTTTCATTTCATGTTCTTTCAACTGTGTGCGTGATTTGAAAGCTAGATCACAATTGTCATAGCTACATGTATGGGGTGAAACCGATGAATGGAGTAGAAGTTGATGGTGTGATAGGTCACTGGGACTCTTGAAAGTTTTACCACACATCTCGCAGCAAAATGGGCGTTCATCTAGAAAAGATAAAACAATGGTTTTTAGTATTTGTTGAGTCTGCAGTCAGGATACATAAATATATTGACAACCAACCAACCTAAAAAGATTTGCTTTAACAAATGTACCATGTACATGTACTTGTCCTATTTAGCGCCCCTGCTCGACTAATCACCCCCACATTTTGAGACATTCCTATCGACTAATCACCCCCCCACATTTTGAGACATTTCTATTGACAAATCACCCACTCCCCACAAGTTGAGACATTTCTATTGACTAATCACCCACTCCCCACATTTTGAGACATTTCTATTGACTAATCACCCACTCCCCACATTTTGAGACATTTCTATTGACTAATCACCCACCCTCACATTTTGAGACATTTCTATTGACTAATCACCCACCCCGACATTATGAGACATTTCTATCGACTAATCACCCACTCCCCACATTTTGAGACATTTCTATCGACTAATCACCCACTCCCCACATTTTGAGACATTTCTATTGACTAATCACCCCCCCACATTTTGAGACATTTCTATCGACTAATCACCCACCCCCACATTTTGAGACATTTCTATCAACTAATCACCCACCCCCCACATTTTGAGACATTTCTATCGACTAATCACCCACCCTCACATTTTGAGACATTTCTATCAACTAATCACCCACCCCCCCACATTTTGAGACATTTCTATCGACTAATCACCCCCCCCCACATTTTGAGACATTTCTATTGACTAATCACCCACTCCCCACATTTTGAGACTTTTCTATCGACTAATCACCCACCCCCACATTTTGAGACATTTCTATCGACTAATCACCCCCCACATTTTGAGACATTTCTATTGACAAATCACCCACTCCCCACAATTTGACACATTTCTATTGACTAATCACCCACTCCCCACATTTTGAGACATTTCTACTGACTAATCACCCACCCCCCACATTTTGAGACATCTCTATCAACTAATCACCCCCCCCCACATTTTGAGACATTTCTATCGACTAATCACCCACCCCCCACATTTTGAGACATTTCTATTGACTAATCACCCACTCCCCACATTTTGAGACATTTCTATCGACTAATCACTCACCCCCCACATTTTCAGACATTTCTATCGACTAATCACCCACCCCCACATTTTGAGACATTTCTATCAACTAATCACCCACCCCCCCACATTTTGAGACATTTCTATCAACTAATCACCCACCCACCCCACATTTTGAGACATTTCTATCGACTAATCACCCCCCACATTTTGAGACATTTCTATTGACTAATCACCCACTCCCCACATTTTGAGACTTTTCTATCGACTAATCACCCACCCCCACATTTTGAGACATTTCTATCGACTAATCACCCCCCACATTTTGAGACATTTCTATTGACAAATCACCCACTCCCCACAATTTGACACATTTCTATTGACTAATCACCCACTCCCCACATTTTGAGACATTTCTACTGACTAATCACCCACCCCCCACATTTTGAGACATCTCTATCAACTAATCACCCCCCCACATTTTGAGACATTTCTATCGACTAATCACCCACCCCCCACATTTTGAGACATTTCTATTGACTAATCACCCACTCCCCACATTTTGAGACATTTCTATCGACTAATCACCCACTCCCCACATTTTGAGACATTTCTATCGACTAATCACTCACCCCCCACATTTTCAGACATTTCTATCGACTAATCACCCACTCCCACATTTTGAGACATTTCTATTGACTAATCACCCACCCCCCACATTTTGAGACATTTCTATCGACTAATCACCCACTCCCCACATTTTGAGACATTTCTATCGACTAATCACCCCCCACATTTTGAGACATTTCTATCGACTAATCACCCCCCACATTTTGAGACATTTCTATTGACTAATCACCCACTCCCCACATTTTGAGACTTTTCTATCGACTAATCACCCACCCCCACATTTTGAGACATTTCTATCGACTAATCACCCCCCACATTTTGAGACATTTCTATTGACAAATCACCCACTCCCCACAATTTGACACATTTCTATTGACTAATCACCCACTCCCCACATTTTGAGACATTTCTACTGACTAATCACCCACCCCCCACATTTTGAGACATCTCTATCAACTAATCACCCCCCCACATTTTGAGACATTTCTATCGACTAATCACCCACCCCCCACATTTTGAGACATTTCTATTGACTAATCACCCACTCCCCACATTTTGAGACATTTCTATCGACTAATCACCCACTCCCCACATTTTGAGACATTTCTATCGACTAATCACTCACCCCCCACATTTTCAGACATTTCTATCGACTAATCACCCACTCCCACATTTTGAGACATTTATATTGACTAATCACCCACCCCCCACATTTTGAGACATTTCTATCGACTAATCACCCACTCCCCACATTTTGAGACATTTCTATCGACTAATCACCCCCCACATTTTGAGACATTTCTATTGACTAATCACCCACTCCCCACATTTTGAGACATTTCTATCGACTAATCACCCACTCCCCACATTTTGAGACATTTCTATTGACTAATCACCCACCCCCCACATTTTGAGACATTTCTATTGACTAATCACCCACTCCCCACATTTTGAGACTTTTCTATCGACTAATCACCCCCCCACATTTTGAGACATTTCTATCGACTAATCACCCACTCCCCACATTTTGAGACATTTCTATCGACTAATCACCCACCCCCCACATTTTGAGACATTTCTATTGACTAATCACCCACTCCCCACATTTTGAGACATTTCTATGGACTAATCACCCACTCCCCACATTTTGAGACATTTCTATTGACTAATCACCCATCCCCACATTTTGAGATATTTCTATCGACTAATCACCCACCCCCACATTTTGAGACATTTCTATTGACTAATCACCCACCCCCACATTTTGAGACATTTCTATCGACTAATCAGCCACTCCCCACATTTTGAGACATTTCTATTGACTAATCACCCATCCCCACATTTTGAGACATTTCTATCGACTAATCACCCACCCCCCACATTTTGAGACATTTCTATTGACTAATCACCCACCCCCCACATTTTGAGACATTTCTATTGACTAATCACCCACCCCCACATTTTGAGACATTTCTATCGACTAATCACCCACTCCCCACATTTTGAGACATTTCTATCGACTAATCACCCACCCTCCCACATTTTGAGACATTTCTATCGACTAATCACCCACCCCCACATTTTGAGACATTTCTATCAACTAATCACCCACCCCCACATTTTGAGACATTTCTATTGACTAATCACCCACTCCCCACATTTTGAGACGTTTCTATCGACTAATCACCCCCCACATTTTGAGACATTTCTATTGACTAATCACCCACCCCCCACATTTTGAGACATTTCTATTGACTAATCACCCACCCCCCACATTTTGAGACATTTCTATTGACTAATCACCCACCCCCACATTTTGAGACATTTCTATCGACTAATCACCCACTCCCCACATTTTGAGACATTTCTATCGACTAATCACCCACCCTCCCACATTTTGAGACATTTCTATCGACTAATCACCCACCCCCACATTTTGAGACATTTCTATCGACTAATCACCCACCCCCACATTTTGAGACATTTCTATTGACTAATCACCCACTCCCCACATTTTGAGACGTTTCTATCGACTAATCACCCCCCACATTTTGAGACATTTCTATTGACTAATCACCCACCCCCCACATTTTGAGACTTTTCTATCAACTAATCACCCTGCCTCCACATTTTGAGACATTTCTATTTGCGTTGTCACAATTGGCTAAGCACCAGTCCCTGTCATAATTTGACTTTTTTGTCATAAAACCTGGTATTCGATCATTATTTAACTTTTTTTCAAATATTGTAAATCAAATTTATATAATACCATGTGGATAGTGATTGATGTGAATATGTAGACCATGTAAACTACCATTTTACAATGACCTGTTAACAAATTGACCTGTTAATAAGTTGGCAATTACTTCATTCCATATTCAGTATTCAGTAATCAGTTATTAAAAAAAATCAAGCCAAAATCATTCCTAACAGATTGTATTGCAACATCAATAATTTAATTTGACATAGCGATACAGAATGCTTTTGGGAATTCCCAGAAAATTGTGTTGGTACAACACAGCATTCTAATTGATTAACAGACTTGACATATCAGATCAAAGAACATTGTTGCATGTCAAATCATGCCAGTGTTGTCCCCAGAAAAATAGTACTAGCTAATTTGCATAATAATGTATGTTAATCACATCCTTTGTAGTCATCTTACATCTCTATTGTATGCTAGACACAAAATTTGCACAGCTACTATTCTTTTTGGCTTTAAGATAATCACAATAATATAACACTGAAACTTTGTGTTATGCAATCAAGTAACAATACTTACTGGTATGCATCCTTATGTGTACTTTCATTCTGCAGGGTGTATACATTTTATAACACACTTTACATGAAACTTTCTTGATATTTGGAGGTTTCTTTTCATGAACTGTAGCTATATGTTTTTCTAAATTCCCTTTGTAGTATGACCCATAGTTGCATGAGTCATAATTGCACATAAACTTCTTCTCCATGTGAACTTTCATGTGAAGAAATAATCCTATGGAAAAGGAACAAAAGTGAAGTAAATAGACATCATGGAAGTAAATAATCAGCAACACAATTTTAAATGTAGTCTCTTGGCAAGTAATTCCATAAAAACAAAATTATAAATATTGACAATGAAAAAGACTTAAAGGTAATGTTGATGACTAAGAAACCAGAATATATTCCGACAAACAGAAATATTAAAAAAAAAACACTAAATTTGTTGATATATGTAAAAATATATATATGTATAAAACATGTATAATGTATAAAAACTATTATATTATTAATAGTATTATCAATACCAGTGGATTTTATGACGTCATTGCAGCAGATTATTTGCGATAATGTATCATATTATTGACCATCCAGGCCCTGTGCCATGGATATGAATACAATTTTGTTTTTGAAAACGAATAAGGGACGACGTCAAAAGGTCAATGTCGGATAAAAAACTTAATTCCTTTTTAGTTTTTTTCCAAACCCCCCCTACCCCCCACTGAAACTTAATTGATAAATATTGGTCATGGCGTCAGACTACATACACCATTAAATACAAATTGATAATCGGACAGTAGTATTGCATAGCAGTTGGTTGTCGGGTGGGTGTAAAAAGATTTTACAAATGCACCTCATTTGACGCACAGATTTACACTCGAACCAAACTATTTTTTCTGTTTTTTTTCCTTTTTCTGTTATTTCTGTCCATGATTGGATAGAAAAAAAACGAACTACAAATACTCCAAGATTGTTTTGACTTCATTAAAAAATAAAATCGTTTTTGTAGGATGGAAACTTTTTGAGGTCAAAACCCCCCACCCCCAAACTAAAGGAAATAAGTTTTTTATCCGACATCGATCTTTTGAAGTCGTCCCTAAAGGAGAAACTATTTAAGAAGAGAAATTATTAATTATTTAATACTAAAATCTGCATCATAAAATGATCCTTTGCCAATAATAAGTGGATTTCAATTTTGTGAGGGAATCGTTGTCTGCTCTGTACCCTGAATCACGCTGAAGGCCTTGATGGACAACGAGACAGCATAACTGTCACATCGTGCCATTCGCTTGGGAGATCACTACAATGCTACTCCACACCACACATCAGTCACTCATCCACTCGCAATGTGAAAAAAAAAAAAATTATAATAATATTTGATGGATTAAAAATAGTTTCTTTCTTACTTTGCCATATGAGATTGTGAAAACAGTGACTGTGGAACTGTTTCGTTCACTGTGAATTTTTCTCCAAATTTTCTGCATTTTAGAGCCAGAAAATTCACTGGTATTGACAACGCAATAATTATTTTGACAACAAAATAATAGCAATAATGAACTCCCTGCCGACCTAGTATGGACTCAAGCACACTTTGCGCTCCATTGTGCCCGGCTTACGCCTTGCACATACAGTATATGTCGCACAAAGTGAGCTTTCACCTATTATGGGTTGGCGGGTCGTTCATTATTGTTTATGTATAGTATATATGTAAAATTATCTAATTGTACTTACCAGCTGGTGAAAGATATTCCCTACTACATTTTTTACATTTTAGGATTTTCTTCTTATCTCTACACTTCATCTGACTTTCAACTTGGCCTAAAATCTCCTCACTTCCATCTCCCATGACATCATTACCAGTACTATCACCATGGTTGAGGCCATTCTCACTTCCATCTCCCATGACATCATTACCAGTACTATCACCATGGTTGAGGCCATTCTCACTTCCATCTCCCATGACATCATTACCAGTACTATCACCATGGTTGAGGCCATTCTCACTTCCATCTCCCATGACATCATTACCAGTACTACCACCATGGTTGAGGTCATTCTCACTTCCATCTCCCATGACATCATTACCAGTACTACCACCACAGTTGAGGCCATTCTCACTTCCATCTCCCGAGATATCATTAGCATTATCATTACCAAGGATGAGGCCACTTTCAAATGATACATCAACACAAGTCTTCTCACTCAGGTTTCTCACTAAAACATCATTAGTCTGTTTTGCATCTTTGTCATCAGACATAATATCACTTGTTTTAGATCTATTTAAAAGAGAATCTTTTAAAGGGTTGGCTCCACTGAAAAAATAATACCAATAATTATACTTGTTAAAAATTTGTAGTGTACAAACTTGTAGTGTACTAGCATCATTAAGGTTTATGACTTCATGTCTTAATGGGCTGACTGGATGGCTGACTAGATTTAACTCTGTTTGTACATCCTATAATATTAGTGAGTACAGATACTACAAACCTGAACATTGTTAATTCAGAAGTGATATGTGATTGCTTACCTAATAGTACTCATATTGCATGGTGTTCCTATTGCTTCATTGTACATTCTGTATTGTTTCTCTTTACTGAGTAAATATAACAAAAAATCTTTATCTGAATTAAATCCTGATGTATTTTTTACACTGATCCACATTTCTTTAAGTTCCGGTGATCCCTGTATGAGAACTCTCTCCTTTCTTATTTTCTTCTTTTTGTTTGGAATGTCCTCTTCAATTCCCCTGTATTCATCTCTGTTATCTATGTGATTCTGAATCTTCCTCAACTGCCTTGATTTTATTCTATGGGATCCTGTGCACACAAATGTGACATTCTGTCATATTTTAAAAGACAATTCAGCCTAGCTATCATGATAATACCATCCATGTCAAATACAATGTCAAATACAATGTTAAATACAATGTTAAATACAATCAATCAACAAATTAAAGTGGGTTCACATAGCAAATTCAGAATGTATATTGTGTACTATCAAATTAATGAAATAAAAAACATCATCATTAAACAGATTTAAAAACCTGTCATGTGATCAGATTCTCCTGTTCACATGGTCAGATTTTTTTTTTTCTGACAATGTTTTATAAGATTAATCAGACTGTGAACCAGCTTTAAGGATGCAGTAAGCATTTTGAAGAATTGGTTGAATGTTTACAACTTTAGGAGAATAAATTACATATCCTTCTATTACATGTATATGATTCAGTAAGACAATTTTCCTAAACCAGTTACAACTCTAAAGTTATCACAAAATTTTTTTTTTAAACTTTTTTGAAAATCTTAAAAAACATACATTATATAGAAAAAATGTCATGTGTTATAATAATTCCTATCATTAAGGATTTGTATACGCATAATCAGAGTGCCAATACATTTACTTGTTGAGTTGAGTAGTTGTCAAAAGTGAAAATTCTGCTCACATTAATTATCTGTAAACATACAGATTTGGTTACTTCCCACCATAAAATTTAACTTACTAACAGATTTTTATATTTGTTGACCATCCACAAAATTGTGTTCTTTGTTGTGCTCCAAAATGTCATGTGTTACGGATTTGCTTTTTTTAATTGATGGTTTGACACTAATTTTAAGGCTTTAATTAATTAATTAATTAATTAATTAATTAATTATAAATAATTCTATTGTGAACTTTGATACTCACTTCTTGTTAATATGTGTAATTTATTTTCTTCATGTTCAATCTTCTCCTTTGGCTCCATGCTCACTCACCTAGGAATTAATATAATTGTAATTATTATACATCTGTCACCAGAACGCCATATGTTACAGCGTGCCGTAATTTTGCGGTATTTTGCAGGGTATTTCCATCCTACCATATAAGGAAATGTGAATTCCAAATATAATAATAATAATAAAAACAAACGGCTTACTCTTTTCCACAAAACAAAACGAAACTTTAACCCTAACCCTAAATCACACTTTTTTTCACTGGCCTAATAATATCTGAGAAAATTTCACACTGTGAAACACGAAATGAATAGCGTCATCAGTGTTCAATAATTCCAAAATGGCTGTCATGTCAGCACCAATGAATCTAGCTGCAAAGTAGGTGGAAAAGAGGTGTAAACTAAATATTCTTGACAAATTTATTTCTGTGATGTGGCGATGTTTGAAGTCGTTCAAAATTGTGGTTTAATTTCATTTTTTTTTCACGTTTCATTTCGTGGAAAAAGACTAAGCCAAAACAAACATGGCTGCCACAAGAGTTTGACCGGACTCCACACAAATTCAACAAATTTAGAACTGACAAATAGATTACACAGTGTTTTCATCTGTGTTCTATGATAAATATTGAATTCTGCATGTATGTGTAAAACTGACAAATAGGTTACACAGTGTTTTCATCTGTGTTCTATGATAAACATTGAATTCTACATGTATGTGTAGAACTGACAAATAGGTTACAGTGTTTTCATCTGTGTTCTAAGATAAATATTGAATTCTACATGTATGTGTAGAACTGACAAATAGGTTACACAGTGTTATCATCTGTGTTCCATAATAAATATTGAATTCTACATGTATGTGTAGAACTGACAAATAGGTTAGTGTTTTCATCTGTGTTCCATGATAAATATTGAATTCTACATGTATGTGTAGAACTGACAAATAGGTTACAGTGTCTTCATCTGTGTTCTATGATAAATATTGAATTCTACGTGTATGTGTAGAACTGACAAATAGGTTACACAGTGTTTTCATCTGTGTTCTATGATAAATATTGAATTCTACATGTTTGTGTAGAACTGACAAATAGGTTACAGTGTCTTCATCTGTGTTCTATGATAAATATTGAATTCTACATGTATGTGTAGAACTGACAAATTGGTTACAGTGTTTTCATCTGTGTTATATGATAAATATTGAATTCTACATGTATGTGTAGAACTGACAAATAGGTTACAGTGTTTTCATCTGTGTTCTATGATAAATATTGAATTCTACATGTATGTGTAGAACTGACAAATAGGTTACACAGTGTTATCATCTGTGTTCTATGATAAATATTGAATTCTACATGTATGTGTAGAACTGACAAATAGGTTACAGTGTTTTCATCTGTGTTCTATGATAAATATTGAATTCTACATGTATGCGTAGAACTGACAAATAGGTTACACAGTGTTATCATCTGTGTTCTATGATAAATATTGAATTCTACATGTATGTGTAGAACTGACAAATAGGTTACAGTGTTTTCATCTGTGTTCCATGATAAATATTGAATTCTACATGTATGTGTAGAACTGACAAATAGGTTACACAGTGTTATCATCTGTGTTCTATGATAAATATTGAATTCTACATGTATGTGTAGAACTGACAAATAGGTTACAGTGTTTTCATCTGTGTTCTATGATAAATATTGAA
Organism: Saccoglossus kowalevskii; assembly: GCF_978046115.1. Classification (NCBI taxonomy): domain Eukaryota; kingdom Metazoa; phylum Hemichordata; class Enteropneusta; family Harrimaniidae; genus Saccoglossus; species Saccoglossus kowalevskii. Next base: position 42,757,292 of record NC_140641.1, on the reverse strand, counting down.
TTCTACATGTATGTGTAGAACTGACAAATAGGTTACAGTGTTTTCATCTGTGTTCCATGATAAATATTGAATTCTACATGTATGTGTAGAACTGACAAATAGGTTACACAGTGTTATCATCTGTGTTCTATGATAAATATTGAATTCTACATGTGAGTGTAGAACTGACAAATAGGTTACAGTGTTTTCATCTGTGTTCTATGATAAATATTGAATTCTACATGTATGTGTAGAACTGACAAATAGGTTACAGTGTTTTCATCTGTGTTCTATGATAAATATTCAATTCTACATGTATGTGTAGAACTGACAAATAGGTTACAGTGTCTTCATCTGTGTTCTATGATAAATATTGAATTCTACATGTATGTGTAGAACTGACAAATTGGTTACAGTGTTTTCATCTGTGTTATATGATAAATATTGAATTCTACATGTATGTGTAGAACTGACAAATAGGTTACAGTGTTTTCATCTGTGTTCTATGATAAATATTGAATTCTACATGTATGTGTAGAACTGACAAATAGGTTACACAGTGTTATCATCTGTGTTCTATGATAAATATTGAATTCTACATGTATGTGTAGAACTGACAAATAGGTTACAGTGTTTTCATCTGTGTTCTATGATAAATATTGAATTCTACATGTATGCGTAGAACTGACAAATAGGTTACACAGTGTTATCATCTGTGTTCTATGATAAATATTGAATTCTACATGTATGTGTAGAACTGACAAATAGGTTACAGTGTTTTCATCTGTGTTCCATGATAAATATTGAATTCTACATGTATGTGTAGAACTGACAAATAGGTTACACAGTGTTATCATCTGTGTTCTATGATAAATATTGAATTCTACATGTTTGTGTAGAACTGACAAATAGGTTACAGTGTTTTCATCTGTGTTCTATGATAAATATTGAATTCTACATGTATGTGTAGAACTGACAAATAGGTTACAGTGTTTTCATCTGTGTTCCATGATAAATATTGAATTCTACATGTATGTGTAGAACTGACAAATAGGTTACACAGTGTTATCATCTGTGTTCTATGATAAATATTGAATTCTACATGTGAGTGTAGAACTGACAAATAGGTTACAGTGTTTTCATCTGTGTTCCATGATAAATATTGAATTCTACATGTATGTGTAGAACTGACAAATAGGTTACACAGTGTTATCATCTGTGTTCTATGATAAATATTGAATTCTACATGTGAGTGTAGAACTGACAAATAGGTTACAGTGTTTTCATCTGTGTTCTATGATAAATATTGAATTCTACATGTATGTGTAGAACTGACAAATAGGTTACAGTGTTTTCATCTGTGTTCTATGATAAATATTAAATTCTACATGTATGTGTAGAACTGACAAATAGGTTACAGTGTCTTCATCTGTGTTCTATGATAAATATTGAATTCTACATGTATGTGTAGAACTGACAAATTGGTTACAGTGTTTTCATCTGTGTTATATGATAAATATTGAATTCTACATGTATGTGTAGAACTGACAAATAGGTTACAGTGTTTTCATCTGTGTTCTATGATAAATATTGAATTCTACATGTATGTGTAGAACTGACAAATAGGTTACACAGTGTTATCATCTGTGTTCTATGATAAATATTGAATTCTACATGTATGTGTAGAACTGACAAATAGGTTACAGTGTTTTCATCTGTGTTCTATGATAAATATTGAATTCTACATGTATGCGTAGAACTGACAAATAGGTTACACAGTGTTATCATCTGTGTTCTATGATAAATATTGAATTCTACATGTATGTGTAGAACTGACAAATAGGTTACAGTGTTTTCATCTGTGTTCCATGATAAATATTGAATTCTACATGTATGTGTAGAACTGACAAATAGGTTACACAGTGTTATCATCTGTGTTCTATGATAAATATTGAATTCTACATGTATGTGTAGAACTGACAAATAGGTTACAGTGTTTTCATCTGTGTTCTATGATAAATATTGAATTCTACATGTATGTGTAGAACTGACAAATAGGTTACAGTGTTTTCATCTGTGTTCCATGATAAATATTGAATTCTACATGTATGTGTAGAACTGACAAATAGGTTACACAGTGTTATCATCTGTGTTCTATGATAAATATTGAATTCTACATGTGAGTGTAGAACTGACAAATAGGTTACAGTGTTTTCATCTGTGTTCTATGATAAATATTGAATTCTACATGTATGTGTAGAACTGACAAATAGGTTACAGTGTTTTCATCTGTGTTCTATGATAAATATTCAATTCTACATGTATGTGTAGAACTGACAAATAGGTTACAGTGTTTTCATCTGTGTTCTATGATAAATATTGAATTCTACATGTATGTGTAGAACTGACAAATAGGTTACAGTGTTTTCATCTGTGTTCTATGATAAATATTGAATTCTACATGTATGTGTAGAACTGACAAATAGGTTACAGTGTTATCATCTGTGTTCCATAATAAATATTGAATTCTACAGGTATGTGTAGAACTGACAAATAGGTTACAGTGTTTTCATCTGTGTTCTATGATAAATATTGAATTCTACATGTATGTGTAGAACTGACAAATAGGTTACAGTGTTTTCATCTGTGTTCTATGATAAATATTGAATTCTACATGTATGTGTAGAACTGACAAATAGGTTACAGTGTTTTCATCTGTGTTCTATGATAAATATTGAATTCTACATGTATGTGTAGAACTGACAAATAGGTAACAGTGTTTTCATCTGTGTTCTATGATAAATATTGAATTCTACATGTATGTGTAGAACTGACAAATAGGTTACAGTGTTATCATCTGTGTTCCATAATAAATATTGAATTCTACATGTATGTGTAGAACTGACAAATAGGTTACACAGTGTCTTCATCTGTGTTCTATGATAAATATTGAATTCTACATGTATGTGTAGAACTGACAAATAGGTTACACAGTGTTATCATCTGTGTTCCATAATAAATATTGAATTCTACATGTATGTGTAGAACTGACAAATAGGTTACACAGTGTCTTCATCTGTGTTCTATGATAAATATTGAATTCTACATGTGAGTGTAGAACTGACAAATAGGTTACACAGTGTTATCATCTGTGTTCCATAATAAATATTGAATTCTACATGTATGTGTAGAACTGACAAATAGGTTACACAGTGTTTTCATCTGTGTTCTATGATAAATATTGAATTCTACATGTATGTGTAGAACTGACGAATAGGTTACACAGTGTTTTCATCTGTGTTCTATGATAAATATTGAATTCTACATGCATGTGTAGAACTGACAAATAGGTTACACAGTGTTATCATCTGTGTTCTATGATAAATATTGAATTCTACATGTATGTGTAGAACTGACGAATAGGTTACACAGTGTTTTCATCTGTGTTCTATGATAAATATTGAATTCTACATGTATGTGTAGAACTGACAAATAGCTAACAGTGTTATCATCTGTGTTCTATGATAAATATTGAATTCTACATGTATGTGTAGAACTGACAAATAGGTTACAGTGTTTTCATCTGTGTTCTATGATAAATATTGAATTCTACATGTATGTGTAGAACTGACAAATAGTTTACAGTGTCTTCATCTGTGTTCTATGATAAATATTGAATTCTACATGTATGTGTAGAACTGACAAATAGGTTACAGTGTCTTCATCTGTGTTCTATGATAAATATTGAATTCTACATGTGAGTGTAGAACTGACAAATAGGTTACACAGTGTTATCATCTGTGTTCCATAATAAATATTGAATTCTACATGTATGTGTAGAACTGACAAATAGGTTACACAGTGTTTTCATCTGTGTTCTATGATAAATATTGAATTCTACATGTATGTGTAGAACTGACGAATAGGTTACACAGTGTTTTCATCTGTGTTCTATGATAAATATTGAATTCTACATGCATGTGTAGAACTGACAAATAGGTTACACAGTGTTATCATCTGTGTTCTATGATAAATATTGAATTCTACATGTGAGTGTAGAACTGACAAATAGGTTACAGTGTTTTCATCTGTGTTCTATGATAAATATTGAATTCTACATGTATGTGTAGAACTGACAAATAGGTTACAGTGTTTTCATCTGTGTTCTATGATAAATATTCAATTCTACATGTATGTGTAGAACTGACAAATAGGTTACAGTGTCTTCATCTGTGTTCTATGATAAATATTGAATTCTACATGTATGTGTAGAACTGACAAATTGGTTACACAGTGTTTTCATCTGTGTTATATGATAAATATTGAATTCTACATGTATGTGTAGAACTGACAAATAGGTTACAGTGTTTTCATCTGTGTTCTATGATAAATATTGAATTCTACATGTGAGTGTAGAACTGACAAATAGGTTACAGTGTTTTCATCTGTGTTCCATGATAAATATTGAATTCTACATGTATGTGTAGAACTGACAAATAGGTTACACAGTGTTATCATCTGTGTTCTATGATAAATATTGAATTCTACATGTGAGTGTAGAACTGACAAATAGGTTACAGTGTTTTCATCTGTGTTCTATGATAAATATTGAATTCTACATGTATGTGTAGAACTGACAAATAGGTTACAGTGTTTTCATCTGTGTTCTATGATAAATATTCAATTCTACATGTATGTGTAGAACTGACAAATAGGTTACAGTGTTTTCATCTGTGTTCTATGATAAATATTGAATTCTACATGTATGTGTAGAACTGACAAATAGGTTACAGTGTTTTCATCTGTGTTCTATGATAAATATTGAATTCTACATGTATGTGTAGAACTGACAAATAGGTTACAGTGTTATCATCTGTGTTCCATAATAAATATTGAATTCTACAGGTATGTGTAGAACTGACAAATAGGTTACAGTGTTTTCATCTGTGTTCTATGATAAATATTGAATTCTACATGTATGTGTAGAACTGACAAATAGGTTACAGTGTTTTCATCTGTGTTCTATGATAAATATTGAATTCTACATGTATGTGTAGAACTGACAAATAGGTTACAGTGTTTTCATCTGTGTTCTATGATAAATATTGAATTCTACATGTATGTGTAGAACTGACAAATAGGTAACAGTGTTTTCATCTGTGTTCTATGATAAATATTGAATTCTACATGTATGTGTAGAACTGACAAATAGGTTACAGTGTTATCATCTGTGTTCCATAATAAATATTGAATTCTACATGTATGTGTAGAACTGACAAATAGGTTACACAGTGTCTTCATCTGTGTTCTATGATAAATATTGAATTCTACATGTATGTGTAGAACTGACAAATAGGTTACACAGTGTTATCATCTGTGTTCCATAATAAATATTGAATTCTACATGTATGTGTAGAACTGACAAATAGGTTACACAGTGTCTTCATCTGTGTTCTATGATAAATATTGAATTCTACATGTGAGTGTAGAACTGACAAATAGGTTACACAGTGTTATCATCTGTGTTCCATAATAAATATTGAATTCTACATGTATGTGTAGAACTGACAAATAGGTTACACAGTGTTTTCATCTGTGTTCTATGATAAATATTGAATTCTACATGTATGTGTAGAACTGACGAATAGGTTACACAGTGTTTTCATCTGTGTTCTATGATAAATATTGAATTCTACATGCATGTGTAGAACTGACAAATAGGTTACACAGTGTTATCATCTGTGTTCTATGATAAATATTGAATTCTACATGTATGTGTAGAACTGACGAATAGGTTACACAGTGTTTTCATCTGTGTTCTATGATAAATATTGAATTCTACATGTATGTGTAGAACTGACAAATAGCTAACAGTGTTATCATCTGTGTTCTATGATAAATATTGAATTCTACATGTATGTGTAGAACTGACAAATAGGTTACAGTGTTTTCATCTGTGTTCTATGATAAATATTGAATTCTACATGTATGTGTAGAACTGACAAATAGTTTACAGTGTCTTCATCTGTGTTCTATGATAAATATTGAATTCTACATGTATGTGTAGAACTGACAAATAGGTTACAGTGTCTTCATCTGTGTTCTATGATAAATATTGAATTCTACATGTATGTGTAGAACTGACAAATAGGTTACAGTGTTTTCATCTGTGTTCTATGATAAATATTGAATTCTACATGTATGTGTAGAACTGACAAATAGGTTACACAGTGTTTTCATCTGTGTTCTATGATAAATATTGAATTCTACATGTATGTGTAGAACTGACAAATAGGTTACACAGTGTCTTCATCTGTGTTCTATGATAAATATTGAATTCTACATGTGAGTGTAGAACTGACAAATAGGTTACACAGTGTTATCATCTGTGTTCCATAATAAATATTGAATTCTACATGTATGTGTAGAACTGACAAATAGGTTACACAGTGTTTTCATCTGTGTTCTATGATAAATATTGAATTCTACATGTATGTGTAGAACTGACAAATAGGTTACACAGTGTCTTCATCTGTGTTCTATGATAAATATTGAATTCTACATGTATGTGTAGAACTGACAAATAGGTTACACAGTGTCTTCATCTGTGTTCTATGATAAATATTGAATTCTACATGTATGTGTAGAACTGACAAATAGGTTACACAGTGTTATCATCTGTGTTCCATAATAAATATTGAATTCTACATGTATGTGTAGAACTGACGAATAGGTTACACAGTGTTTTCATCTGTGTTCTATGATAAATATTGAATTCTACATGTATGTGTAGAACTGACAAATAGGTTACAGTGTTTTCATCTGTGTTCTATGATAAATATTCAATTCTACATGTATGTGTAGAACTGACAAATAGGTTACAGTGTTTTCATCTGTGTTCTATGATAAATATTGAATTCTACATGTATGTGTAGAACTGACAAATAGGTTACAGTATTTTCATCTGTGTTCTATGATAAATATTGAATTCTACATGTATGTGTAGAACTGACAAATAGGTTACAGTGTTATCATCTGTGTTCCATAATAAATATTGAATTCTGCATGTATGTGTAAAACTGACAAATAGGTTACACAGTGTTTTCATCTGTGTTCTATGATAAACATTGAATTCTACATGTATGTGTAGAACTGACAAATAGGTTACAGTGTTTTCATCTGTGTTCTAAGATAAATATTGAATTCTACATGTATGTGTAGAACTGACAAATAGGTTACACAGTGTTATCATCTGTGTTCCATAATAAATATTGAATTCTACATGTATGTGTAGAACTGACAAATAGGTTAGTGTTTTCATCTGTGTTCCATGATAAATATTGAATTCTACATGTATGTGTAGAACTGACAAATAGGTTACAGTGTCTTCATCTGTGTTCTATGATAAATATTGAATTCTACGTGTATGTGTAGAACTGACAAATAGGTTACACAGTGTTTTCATCTGTGTTCTATGATAAATATTGAATTCTACATGTTTGTGTAGAACTGACAAATAGGTTACAGTGTCTTCATCTGTGTTCTATGATAAATATTGAATTCTACATGTATGTGTAGAACTGACAAATTGGTTACAGTGTTTTCATCTGTGTTATATGATAAATATTGAATTCTACATGTATGTGTAGAACTGACAAATAGGTTACAGTGTTTTCATCTGTGTTCTATGATAAATATTGAATTCTACATGTATGTGTAGAACTGACAAATAGGTTACACAGTGTTATCATCTGTGTTCTATGATAAATATTGAATTCTACATGTATGTGTAGAACTGACAAATAGGTTACAGTGTTTTCATCTGTGTTCTATGATAAATATTGAATTCTACATGTATGCGTAGAACTGACAAATAGGTTACACAGTGTTATCATCTGTGTTCTATGATAAATATTGAATTCTACATGTATGTGTAGAACTGACAAATAGGTTACAGTGTTTTCATCTGTGTTCCATGATAAATATTGAATTCTACATGTATGTGTAGAACTGACAAATAGGTTACACAGTGTTATCATCTGTGTTCTATGATAAATATTGAATTCTACATGTATGTGTAGAACTGACAAATAGGTTACAGTGTTTTCATCTGTGTTCTATGATAAATATTGAATTCTACATGTATGTGTAGAACTGACAAATAGGTTACAGTGTTTTCATCTGTGTTCCATGATAAATATTGAATTCTACATGTATGTGTAGAACTGACAAATAGGTTACACAGTGTTATCATCTGTGTTCTATGATAAATATTGAATTCTACATGTGAGTGTAGAACTGACAAATAGGTTACAGTGTTTTCATCTGTGTTCTATGATAAATATTGAATTCTACATGTATGTGTAGAACTGACAAATAGGTTACAGTGTTTTCATCTGTGTTCTATGATAAATATTCAATTCTACATGTATGTGTAGAACTGACAAATAGGTTACAGTGTCTTCATCTGTGTTCTATGATAAATATTGAATTCTACATGTATGTGTAGAACTGACAAATTGGTTACAGTGTTTTCATCTGTGTTATATGATAAATATTGAATTCTACATGTATGTGTAGAACTGACAAATAGGTTACAGTGTTTTCATCTGTGTTCTATGATAAATATTGAATTCTACATGTATGTGTAGAACTGACAAATAGGTTACACAGTGTTATCATCTGTGTTCTATGATAAATATTGAATTCTACATGTATGTGTAGAACTGACAAATAGGTTACAGTGTTTTCATCTGTGTTCTATGATAAATATTGAATTCTACATGTATGCGTAGAACTGACAAATAGGTTACACAGTGTTATCATCTGTGTTCTATGATAAATATTGAATTCTACATGTATGTGTAGAACTGACAAATAGGTTACAGTGTTTTCATCTGTGTTCCATGATAAATATTGAATTCTACATGTATGTGTAGAACTGACAAATAGGTTACACAGTGTTATCATCTGTGTTCTATGATAAATATTGAATTCTACATGTATGTGTAGAACTGACAAATAGGTTACAGTGTTTTCATCTGTGTTCTATGATAAATATTGAATTCTACATGTATGTGTAGAACTGACAAATAGGTTACAGTGTTTTCATCTGTGTTCCATGATAAATATTGAATTCTACATGTATGTGTAGAACTGACAAATAGGTTACACAGTGTTATCATCTGTGTTCTATGATAAATATTGAATTCTACATGTGAGTGTAGAACTGACAAATAGGTTACAGTGTTTTCATCTGTGTTCCATGATAAATATTGAATTCTACATGTATGTGTAGAACTGACAAATAGGTTACACAGTGTTATCATCTGTGTTCTATGATAAATATTGAATTCTACATGTGAGTGTAGAACTGACAAATAGGTTACAGTGTTTTCATCTGTGTTCTATGATAAATATTGAATTCTACATGTATGTGTAGAACTGACAAATAGGTTACAGTGTTTTCATCTGTGTTCTATGATAAATATTAAATTCTACATGTATGTGTAGAACTGACAAATAGGTTACAGTGTCTTCATCTGTGTTCTATGATAAATATTGAATTCTACATGTATGTGTAGAACTGACAAATTGGTTACAGTGTTTTCATCTGTGTTATATGATAAATATTGAATTCTACATGTATGTGTAGAACTGACAAATAGGTTACAGTGTTTTCATCTGTGTTCTATGATAAATATTGAATTCTACATGTATGTGTAGAACTGACAAATAGGTTACACAGTGTTATCATCTGTGTTCTATGATAAATATTGAATTCTACATGTATGTGTAGAACTGACAAATAGGTTACAGTGTTTTCATCTGTGTTCTATGATAAATATTGAATTCTACATGTATGCGTAGAACTGACAAATAGGTTACACAGTGTTATCATCTGTGTTCTATGATAAATATTGAATTCTACATGTATGTGTAGAACTGACAAATAGGTTACAGTGTTTTCATCTGTGTTCCATGATAAATATTGAATTCTACATGTATGTGTAGAACTGACAAATAGGTTACACAGTGTTATCATCTGTGTTCTATGATAAATATTGAATTCTACATGTATGTGTAGAACTGACAAATAGGTTACAGTGTTTTCATCTGTGTTCTATGATAAATATTGAATTCTACATGTATGTGTAGAACTGACAAATAGGTTACAGTGTTTTCATCTGTGTTCCATGATAAATATTGAATTCTACATGTATGTGTAGAACTGACAAATAGGTTACACAGTGTTATCATCTGTGTTCTATGATAAATATTGAATTCTACATGTGAGTGTAGAACTGACAAATAGGTTACAGTGTTTTCATCTGTGTTCTATGATAAATATTGAATTCTACATGTATGTGTAGAACTGACAAATAGGTTACAGTGTTTTCATCTGTGTTCTATGATAAATATTCAATTCTACATGTATGTGTAGAACTGACAAATAGGTTACAGTGTTTTCATCTGTGTTCTATGATAAATATTGAATTCTACATGTATGTGTAGAACTGACAAATAGGTTACAGTGTTTTCATCTGTGTTCTATGATAAATATTGAATTCTACATGTATGTGTAGAACTGACAAATAGGTTACAGTGTTATCATCTGTGTTCCATAATAAATATTGAATTCTACAGGTATGTGTAGAACTGACAAATAGGTTACAGTGTTTTCATCTGTGTTCTATGATAAATATTGAATTCTACATGTATGTGTAGAACTGACAAATAGGTTACAGTGTTTTCATCTGTGTTCTATGATAAATATTGAATTCTACATGTATGTGTAGAACTGACAAATAGGTTACAGTGTTTTCATCTGTGTTCTATGATAAATATTGAATTCTACATGTATGTGTAGAACTGACAAATAGGTAACAGTGTTTTCATCTGTGTTCTATGATAAATATTGAATTCTACATGTATGTGTAGAACTGACAAATAGGTTACAGTGTTATCATCTGTGTTCCATAATAAATATTGAATTCTACATGTATGTGTAGAACTGACAAATAGGTTACACAGTGTCTTCATCTGTGTTCTATGATAAATATTGAATTCTACATGTATGTGTAGAACTGACAAATAGGTTACACAGTGTTATCATCTGTGTTCCATAATAAATATTGAATTCTACATGTATGTGTAGAACTGACAAATAGGTTACACAGTGTCTTCATCTGTGTTCTATGATAAATATTGAATTCTACATGTGAGTGTAGAACTGACAAATAGGTTACACAGTGTTATCATCTGTGTTCCATAATAAATATTGAATTCTACATGTATGTGTAGAACTGACAAATAGGTTACACAGTGTTTTCATCTGTGTTCTATGATAAATATTGAATTCTACATGTATGTGTAGAACTGACGAATAGGTTACACAGTGTTTTCATCTGTGTTCTATGATAAATATTGAATTCTACATGCATGTGTAGAACTGACAAATAGGTTACACAGTGTTATCATCTGTGTTCTATGATAAATATTGAATTCTACATGTATGTGTAGAACTGACGAATAGGTTACACAGTGTTTTCATCTGTGTTCTATGATAAATATTGAATTCTACATGTATGTGTAGAACTGACAAATAGCTAACAGTGTTATCATCTGTGTTCTATGATAAATATTGAATTCTACATGTATGTGTAGAACTGACAAATAGGTTACAGTGTTTTCATCTGTGTTCTATGATAAATATTGAATTCTACATGTATGTGTAGAACTGACAAATAGTTTACAGTGTCTTCATCTGTGTTCTATGATAAATATTGAATTCTACATGTATGTGTAGAACTGACAAATAGGTTACAGTGTCTTCATCTGTGTTCTATGATAAATATTGAATTCTACATGTATGTGTAGAACTGACAAATAGGTTACAGTGTTTTCATCTGTGTTCTATGATAAATATTGAATTCTACATGTATGTGTAGAACTGACAAATAGGTTACACAGTGTTTTCATCTGTGTTCTATGATAAATATTGAATTCTACATGTATGTGTAGAACTGACAAATAGGTTACACAGTGTCTTCATCTGTGTTCTATGATAAATATTGAATTCTACATGTGAGTGTAGAACTGACAAATAGGTTACACAGTGTTATCATCTGTGTTCCATAATAAATATTGAATTCTACATGTATGTGTAGAACTGACAAATAGGTTACACAGTGTTTTCATCTGTGTTCTATGATAAATATTGAATTCTACATGTATGTGTAGAACTGACAAATAGGTTACACAGTGTCTTCATCTGTGTTCTATGATAAATATTGAATTCTACATGTATGTGTAGAACTGACAAATAGGTTACACAGTGTCTTCATCTGTGTTCTATGATAAATATTGAATTCTACATGTATGTGTAGAACTGACAAATAGGTTACACAGTGTTATCATCTGTGTTCCATAATAAATATTGAATTCTACATGTATGTGTAGAACTGACGAATAGGTTACACAGTGTTTTCATCTGTGTTCTATGATAAATATTGAATTCTACATGTATGTGTAGAACTGACAAATAGGTTACAGTGTCTTCATCTGTGTTCTATGATAAATATTGAATTCTACGTGTATGTGTAGAACTGACAAATAGGTTACACAGTGTTTTCATCTGTGTTCTATGATAAATATTGAATTCTACATGTATGTGTAGAACTGACAAATAGGTTACACAGTGTTTTCATCTGTGTTCTATGATAAATATTGAATTCTACATGTTTGTGTAGAACTGACAAATAGGTTACACAGTGTTTTCATCTGTGTTCTATGATAAATATTGAATTCTACATGTATGTGTAGAACTGACAAATAGGTTACACAAGCCGGTAGGCTGGTTTGCGATCCGCTCCGCTCAAAAACAAGCAACATGTCTTTTGGCTGTTTCCATGGTGACATAAACGTGAAGCTGACGTCGGTTTATAACTAATACGAAGTTCGCAAACACCATTCAGTCTTTAGAAGTCACTTAGTTTAGTACTAGGACCACAGTTACTCTCTCCTAGTAGAGTGACTGTGCTAGGACGTATTCTGCTGTTACATTTATTATTTCCAACCGTTTTGCGATAGCATTTTTTAGAATGAAACGTTTCCCGGAAATGCTGGAAAGCGAAATAATGAAATAACGAAATGGTAAATATTTACCTAAATTGCAGTGTGTTGACCTTCATAACAATATACTTCATAATGCAAAACACTAGTCACAGTGAGTAATTTAAATATACGACTCCTAATCGAAAAATATGACCACAGTCCAGAATGTCAGACGGATATTAAGCAACCTAAGAGCATATGAGAAGCATTTACTCTAAAATATAAAAAAAGAACTGCAGTCAAAAGTCAAGAATGCCAGCAAATAAAGGACTCTGTCCCACAATCCTTTGTGCGCGTTATTACGGACACGCGCAAAAAAACTGTACCACGCTTGTCAAATCTGGGTCAGATATACAGTACGCTACTATCTTGCCACAGATTGTTTAGTAGTGGAGTGTTCGGTGACCATTGAATTAGCCCGTGATTCATATTTTATGTGTATTAATTTATTCATCCATTTTCGTGACTGACAGTACTGCCCAAATTTTAGTCAAAAAACGCAACTGGTGAAACAGAAGAGCATCGCCAGGCGATGGACGCAGGGCTCTTTGGCAACGACCGCATAGAGGTCAAAATACGCGTTCTATTTTTACGCGTTAAATTTGGCTCTTCCCTTTCGCCCCCTCCGGAATGTTCTACTTTTGCAGCCTAATAGCAGGTTTTTCGAAAAACGTCTAAAAAACACAAGAATTAGTAGAAATGTTCCTGTTTTGGGCGGATTATTGATAGAGAATAATGTCTTTATTACAAAAATGCTGAAAAACCATGAGTTGTTGCCTTAGTTATTTTTTTATTGGCGAAAAACTGCGAACTCGGCAAATTTGGTTGCACAACTTCCCTTTATCATATACACCCAGCAACACCGATGCCAGCTGACTGTGTACAAAACTGGTAGGAGGTAATACATTTGGGGCGAAAGTATTCAAAAATCAGTTTTTGGATGTTGCAATGGCAGTGGTGGGCCAGGATTTTTTTCCAATTAGTGACGGCACGACCTACCTGTGAAGTATGAACAAAACCAGCCGAGCCGTTGCTGGTGAAAAGTTACCCCAACTTTGGGGTCAAATTTCTCGGTAATGAAAGCAGATATCAAAAATTCAAATGGTAACTTTGTGCCCACACTCAAGCTGAGTAGAATGAGCTATGTTTGAAGTATTTTATCCCAAATTTGTAGGAGGAGATACATTTGGCGCGAAGCTATCCAAAAATCAGTTTTTTGGCTGTTGCTATGGCAACAGTGGGCCAAAAAATTTTTCCAGATTTTTCCTTATAACTAGGGTTAAGGTGTGACCTACCTGCCAAGTTTGAACGAAATCGGCCAAGCCAAAAAAATCACAGAAGAAATAATACGTGAACACTGGAAATGTACACACACAGACACACACACACACAAAACGACAAAAGTGATTATAAGGGCAATCCTAGCGGAGCGGATCGCCAACAGTGTTATCATCTGTGTTCTATGATAAATATTGAATTCTACATGTATGTGTAGAACTGACAAATAGGTTACAGTGTTTTCATCTGTGTTCTATGATAAATATTGACAAATAGGTTACACAGTGTTTTCATCTGTGTTCTATGATAAATATTGAATTCTACATGTATGTGTAGAACTGATAAATAGGTTGCAGTGTTTTCATCTGTGTTCTATGATAAATATTGAATTCTACATGTGAGTGTAGAACTGACAAATAGGTTACACAGTGTTTTCATCTGTGTTCTATGATAAATATTGAATTCTACATGTTTGTGTAGAACTGACAAATAGGTTACAGTATTTTCATCTGTGTTCTATGATAAATATTGAATTCTACATGTGAGTGTAGAACTGACAAATAGGTTACACAGTGTTTTCATCTGTGTTCTATGATAAATATTGAATTCTACATGTTTGTGTAGAACTGACAAATAGGTTACACAATGTCTTCATCTGTGTTCTATGATAAATATTGAATTCTACATGTATGTGTAGAACTGACAAATAGGTTACACAGTGTTATCATCTGTGTTCTATGATAAATATTGAATTCTACATGTTTGTGTAGAACTGACAAATAGGTTACACAGTGTTTTCATCTGTGTTCCATGATAAATAGTGAATTCTACATGTATGTGTAGAACTGACAAATAGGTTACACAGTGTTTTCATCTGTGTTGTTCTATGATAAATATTGAATTCTACATGTATGTGTAGAACTGACAAATTGGTTACAGTGTTTTCATCTGTGTTATATGATAAATATTGAATTCTACATGTATGTGTAGAACTGACAAATAGGTTACACAGTGTTTTCATCTGTGTTCTATGATAAATATTGAATTCTACATGTATGTGTAGAACTGACAAATAGGTTACACAGTGTTTTCATCTGTGTTCTATGATAAATATTGAATTCTACATGTATGTGTAGAACTGACAAATAGGTTACAGTGTTTTCATCTGTGTTCTATGATAAATATTGAATTCTACATGTGAGTGTAGAACTGACAAATTGGTTACAGTGTCTTCATCTGTGTTCTATGATAAATATTGAATTCTACATGTATGTGTAGAACTGACAAATAGGTTACACAGTGTTTTCATCTGTGTTCTATGATAAATATTGAATTCTACATGTATGTGTAGAACTGACAAATAGGTTACAGTGTTTTCATCTGTGTTCTATGATAAATATTGAATTCTACATGTTTGTGTAGAACTGACAAATAGGTTACACAGTGTTATCATCTGTGTTCTATGATAAATATTGAATTCTACATGTATGTGTAGAACTGACAAATAGGTTACAGTGTTTTCATCTGTGTTCTATGATAAATATTGAATTCTACATGTATGTGTAGAACTGACAAATAGGTTACACAGTGTTTTCATCTGTGTTCCATGATAAATATTGAATTCTACATGTATGTGTAGAACTGACAAATAGGTTACACAGTGTTATCATCTGTGTTCTATGATAAATATTGAATTCTACATGTTTGTGTAGAACTGACAAATAGGTTACAGTGTTTTCATCTGTGTTCTATGATAAATATTGAATTCTACATGTTTGTGTAGAACTGACAAATAGGTTACAGTGTTTTCATCTGTGTTCTATGATAAATATTGAATTCTACATGTTTGTGTAGAACTGACAAATAGGTTACACAGTGTTTTCATCTGTGTTCTATGATAAATATTGAATTCTACATGTTTGTGTAGAACTGACAAATAGGTTACAGTGTTTTCATCTGTGTTCTATGATAAATATTGAATTCTACATGTTTGTGTAGAACTGACAAATAGGTTACAGTGTTTTCATCTGTGTTCTATGATAAATATTGAATTCTACATGTTTGTGTAGAACTGACAAATAGGTTACACAGTGTTTTCATCTGTGTTCTATGATAAATATTGAATTCTACATGTATGTGTAGAACTGACAAATAGGTTACAGTGTTTTCATCTGTGTTCTATGATAAATATTGAATTCTACATGTTTGTGTAGAACTGACAAATAGGTTACACAGTGTTTTCATCTGTGTTCTATGATAAATATTGAATTCTACATGTATGTGTAGAACTGACAAATAGGTTACACAGTGTTTTCATCTGTGTTCTATGATAAATATTGAATTCTACATGTATGTGTAGAACTGACAAATAGGTTACAGTGTTTTCATCTGTGTTCTATGATAAATATTGAATTCTACATGTTCGTGTAGAACTGACAAATAGGTTACACAGTGTTTTCATCTGTGTTCTATGATAAATATTGAATTCTACATGTGAGTGTAGAACTGACAAATAGGTTACACAGTGTTTTCATCTGTGTTCTATGATAAATATTGAATTCTACATGTATGTGTAGAACTGATAAATAGGTTAGTGTTTTCATCTGTGTTCTATGATAAATATTGAATTCTACATGTGAGTGTAGAACTGACAAATAGGTTACACAGTGTTTTCATTTGTGTTCTATGATAAATATTGAATTCTACATGTTTGTGTAGAACTGACAAATAGGTTACAGTGTTTTCATCTGTGTTTTATGATAAATATTGAATTCTACATGTATGTGTAGAACTGACAAATAGGTTACAGTGTTTTCATCTGTGTTCTATGATAAATATTGAATTCTACATATATGTGTAGAACTGACAAATAGGTTACACAGTGTTTTCATCTGTATTCTATGATAAATATTGAATTCTACATGTATGTGTAGAACTGACAAATAGGTTACACAGTGTTTTCATCTGTGTTCTATGATAAATATTGAATTCTACGTGTATGTGTAGAACTGACAAATAGGTTACACAGTGTTTTCATCTGTGTTCTATGATAAATATTGAATTCTACATGTACATGTGTATGTGTAGAACTGACAAATAGGTTACAGTGTTTTCATCTGTGTTCTATGATAAATATTGAATTCTACATATATGTGTAGAACTGACAAATAGGTTACACAGTGTTTTCATCTGTATTCTATGATAAATATTGAATTCTACATGTATGTGTAGAACTGACAAATAGGTTACACAGTGTTTTCATCTGTGTTCTATGATAAATATTGAATTCTACGTGTATGTGTAGAACTGACAAATAGGTTACACAGTGTTTTCATCTGTGTTCTATGATAAACATTGAATTCTACATGTATGTGTAGAACTGACAAATAGGTTACAGTGTCTTCATCTGTGTTCTATGATAAATATTGAATTCTACATGTATGTGTAGAACTGACAAATAGGTTACACAGTGTTTTCATCTGTGTTCTATGATAAATATTGAATTCTACGTGTATGTGTAGAACTGACAAATAGGTTACACAGTGTTTTCATCTGTGTTCTATGATAAATATTGAATTCTACATGTATGTGTAGAACTGACAAATAGGTTACAGTGTCTTCATCTGTGTTCTATGATAAATATTGAATTCTACGTGTATGTGTAGAACTGACAAATAGGTTACACAGTGTTATCATCTGTGTTCTATGATAAATATTGAATTCTACATGTTTGTGTAGAACTGACAAATAGATTACAGTGTTTTCATCTGTGTTCTATGATAAATATTGAATTCTACATGCATGTGTAGAACTGACAAATAGGTTACAGTGTTTTCATCTGTGTTCTATGATAAATATTGAATTCTACATGTATGCGTAGAACTGACAAATAGGTTACACAGTGTTTTCATCTGTGTTCTAAGATAAATATTGAATTCTACATGTATGTGTAGAACTGACAAATAGGTTACACAGTGTTTTCATCTGTGTTCTATGATAAATATTGAATTCTACATGCATGTGTAGAACTGACAAATAGGTTACACAGTGTTATCATCTGTGTTCTATGATAAATATTGAATTCTACATGTATGTGTAGAACTGACAAATAGGTTACACAGTGTTTTCATCTGTGTTCTATGATAAATATTGAATTCTACGTGTATGTGTAGAACTGACAAATAGGTTACACAGTGTTTTCATCTGTGTTCTATGATAAATATTGAATTCTACATGTATGTGTAGAACTGACAAATAGGTTACACAGTGTTTTCATCTGTGTTCTATGATAAATATTGAATTCTACATGTTTGTGTAGAACTGACAAATAGATTACAGTGTTTTCATCTGTGTTCTATGATAAATATTGAATTCTACATGCATGTGTAGAACTGACAAATAGGTTACAGTGTTTTCATCTGTGTTCTATGATAAATATTGAATTCTACATGTATGCGTAGAACTGACAAATAGGTTACACAGTGTTTTCATCTGTGTTCTAAGATAAATATTGAATTCTACATGTATGTGTAGAACTGACAAATAGGTTACACAGTGTTATCATCTGTGTTCTATGATAAATATTGAATTCTACATGTATGCGTAGAACTGACAAATAGGTTACACAGTGTTTTCATCTGTGTTCTAAGATAAATATTGAATTCTACATGTATGTGTAGAACTGACAAATAGGTTACAGTGTTATCATCTGTGTTCTATGATAAATATTGAATTCTACATGCATGTGTAGAACTGACAAATAGGTTACAGTGTTTTCATCTGTGTTCTATGATAAATATTGAATTCTACATGTATGCGTAGAACTGACAAATAGGTTACACAGTGTTTTCATCTGTGTTCTATGATAAATATTGAATTCTACATGTTTGTGTAGAACTGACAAATAGATTACAGTGTTTTCATCTGTGTTCTATGATAAATATTGAATTCTACATGCATGTGTAGAACTGACAAATAGGTTACAGTGTTTTCATCTGTGTTCTATGATAAATATTGAATTCTACGTGTATGTGTAGAACTGACAAATAGGTTACACAGTGTTTTCATCTGTGTTCTATGATAAATATTGAATTCTACGTGTATGTGTAGAACTGACAAATAGGTTACACAGTGTTTTCATCTGTGTTCTATGATAAATATTGAATTCTACATGTATGTGTAGAACTGACAAATAGGTTACACAGTGTTTTCATCTGTGTTCTATGATAAATATTGAATTCTACGTGTATGTGTAGAACTGACAAATAGGTTACACAGTGTTATCATCTGTGTTCTATGATAAATATTGAATTCTACATGTATGTGTAGAACTGACAAATAGGTTACACAGTGTTTTCATCTGTGTTCTATGATAAATATTGAATTCTACGTGTATGTGTAGAACTGACAAATAGGTTACACAGTGTTTTCATCTGTGTTCTATGATAAATATTGAATTCTACGTGTATGTGTAGAACTGACAAATAGGTTACACAGTGTTTTCATCTGTGTTCTATGATAAATATTGAATTCTACATGTATGTGTAGAACTGACAAATAGGTTACACAGTGTTTTCATCTGTGTTCTATGATAAATATTGAATTCTACGTGTATGTGTAGAACTGACAAATAGGTTACACAGTGTTTTCATCTGTGTTCTATGATAAATATTGAATTCTACGTGTATGTGTAGAACTGACAAATAGGTTACAGTGTTTACAGTGTTGTATGATAAATATTGAATTCTACAGAAGTATAAAATAAATTACATACTGTTTTTACCTGTGCTCTATAATAAATATATATAACTTCAAACTTTATTCACATTATGAATATGTATGTTATGTAGACTGTGGTGGCGCAATTTACCAAAATGATTAAATACGTCCTCGACTACAAATTGAAGCATTTAAAGTTGTGTTTCACACAATTGCTCATTTTTTCCTGAAGAATGACAAATGGAGTGATAGTTTACACCACGTTTCGTGCACCATACTTTTTTTTTGTTCAGCACATCGAGGTTCAGCGATCATACATGACTCGATGGGCGCGGTTAAATTTACCATCGTACATTTGGATTTTTGTACTTTTACATTGATGCTGGTACATTCCAATTACTGAAATGTACATGTAAATTACATTTCAACTAAAATAACTTGAGAATTGGCATTCTTACCTTCGATATTTCTAATCGAGTTGATTACTTATCACATGAGCAACTGCACTATAAAAACAAGATGGCGGGGGCAGCATTTACTTTTTAGATTCGTGCCTTGTCCCATGAGGCTTTGCGTACACGTCGTCCAAGGCTCGTGGGACAAGGTACGATTCTACATTTACTTCGTCCCAGAATCCCCTGCTGCATGTACAGGAATGTCAATCACCCGTAACATTTTCAGTATTCGGATAATATTGTACTGTTTGTGTTTCATATTTGTTATAATAAAGTATGTTTGTAAATAGTTTTACATAATGTTCATAGTTACCAAAGTAAGAATTATTGTTTCTGTTTATTGCAGTTTCTTTTTATTTTATTTTATTTTATTTTATTTTATTTTATTTTATTTTATTTTATTTTATTTTATTTTATTTTATTTTATTTTATTTTATTTTATTTTATTTTATTTTATTTTATTTTATTTTATTTTTGATTCAAGGCATGAGACAACTTATTTCACCAGCGGTAGAACCATCACCTAAACTATGTCGCCGTAACATAAATGGTTTACACAACAAACGCAGTAATGATGAGTTTAGCGACGTCATATCATCCCGTGTTTTTATTTGTCTACAAGAGACCTGGTTAAACAGTATTGTTTCAGATTTTAGCTTTGTCAGTAGTATACATGTACTATGATTTTGAATCAATTCTCGACGACCGAGTTGTTAGTGGTGCTAGACCCAGAGAACAAGGGACAGAGAGGTTGCATTGTTGTCATGTTTAAGAGTACATAAGTAATTCAGATACTACATTTTGGTCTGTTTTTATTATTCTAACCACCCTCTAACCCTCGATAGCGGCGGTTTTTTGTTCAGCGCTTCCCAGGAAAATAATCTTTCTTAGTTCCAAAAAGTTTACTAGTTTCTTTTGCTCTAAACAATACCTATTTACAAGGAGAGAACTGTTTTTCAGAACTAGGTTGGTCTCACTTTACTTAAAAGTGAAGAGCACAACGTTCCCATCCCTCACTAAAATGCTACATTTTCAATCAACAAATCTGGGACTAGAGACAACTTGCTAAATTCGCAGTATCACTTCGTTAAAATACTGCAACTCGGAGGCTTACGGTAGTTAACAGCTCAAGTAAACATCTTCCACCCTGTATGCCTCCCTCAACAACAAGCAAACTGTTCATTACCGTTAGCGTTACCGTAACCGTTCTTTAACTATCTGTAAAACTAATGATATGATTTAGTGTAAAGTAGACAAGAAATTATCCAAAGATATGAATGATCTATTCTATTTAAACACTAAAGGATGGCATAGATGATGGCAACAATAATCATTACATTCCAGCTATCTGTAACAATGATAATTTCCATAATAACCAGAAAAAATATGATGTAGCTTCTAAATCTAGTGCAAACCACAGTCCCTCTATAGTATATAGATGGACTGTGTGCAAACATATTTGTCAAGAATTCATAATTGAAATGATGGGTGCACGTGACTCCATGGGAAACATTAGTACATGTGCTACACTCCAAACGCTTGTAGTGTTATTGATTTAACCTATCACCTCAAACATTTTTGAATCTGTGCAATATTTTAAAATTTATGACCTGATATTATCTCAGATCACTGCCCAATCATAATGTCATTATTAAATTGTCAATGCATTTAACATTTTTCATAAGTAATTTTACCACACCCACATACCAGCTAGCGATAGCCTGAGTTTGACAAATAACTTTACCGTGCGCGAAGTCTCAAGCAAACAAACTTTATGAAAAGGCTTGCAATATTGAATGAAACTACAATCTAAAGATGACATTCTATCCCATAATAGTCCATGACATTATACTAATTTCCATATTTACAACTTTGTATGAATTTATTTTACCCTGGTCTGGCCCTATTTATTAACCTATTTAACAAAACTACATTGTCGTATATATATATATACAGTATATATATTATATATATACACTTTTGTCTATTCTCATAACTAGAAAGTTAGTCTTGTAATTAACAAACGCTTTTATATTATTCTGTGAAGTTCTTTTCTTTTCTTAAATGATTTTTCTTCTCACGGTCATTTTTCCTTCGAGAAGTCCTTGTTCACGAAAATAGTCGAGCCGTACAACCTTTTCTATAGAATCGCCTTTCACCACGTGCGCCCTTCAAACTCAATGTCTGTGTCGATGTTCATTCATCTAAATCACGGATAGCTATAATATTACGTCTGCTTAGTACTATCTACAGCCTCTGATCTTTCTCTGCGCAAACAAGTTATGTTTGCCTGAATCCAAGCTACCTACCAAACTGTCAAACTTTTCTTTGTTTTCTTCTTCTGCCTGTCTTTCCCATGTTTGGCAATATTTATCCGAGAGCAATCGCGGCCATCGCGTAATGATCAAAAGTAATCGACATTACGTAACACCTTTTTTTAGTGTTCTGGGTTGTATCAATGTAAACGCGAGTACGCTCTACTTGTCTAGTTTTACATAAATAAATTGTGTTAAAGACATTTTGTTGAATGGATACATTTAGCCAACCAGTAGTGGCATGACGAATATAGCCCTCCAGATATGAACCACGATCTGGATTACAAACTAGGTAGGAATTTTTTTTTTTGACAGAGAACATTTAATAAAACAAATATTTTGAAAAAATAACCCTTTTTATAGACGGAATGAAAACATTACAACTATCATCCTAACAAAAATCCAGCTCAAAACTGAAGAACAAAATAAGTTGCAATTTTGTTGCCCTCCTACCTTTTTATTGGTCAAACCGATATTTTCTTCTAGCTTTATTCACAATGACTCGCACATTCAAAAGCCCGAACGGTGTGTCCAAAACATGCATGTATGCATAATTATTTTGGAAAGGAAAGACTGGAAAGGATCAAAGACTCAAACGGGTGACGTGATGTGATATATGTAATGATATCGACAAAAACATGGCTATGATGGAACATCCGTATGAGGCCCATCTTGGTGCATATATTTTATAGACGGTGAACGTCGTGCTCTTAACCACAGAGGGACTGTGTCATGAGAGATAAAAGCTGATAGTCTGCAATATCCTAATTAGAAGAGACATTTGCAGAAAAAGTAATTGAACGAGTGTTAACATTTGTTTTACTGATGTTTAAAACTCACAAACAGGTAAAGGGTGGGTTTTGCGATATTTGATCTTAATTATTCGCGATCCATATGGGATGGCCACGATTGGTCAACTGCGTGTACTCAACCAATTTTGGTTTTCCTGTACACCGTATGAATTTTTGTCCTTTTACTATTTCCAAATTATAGTTGCTAATTGTAATTTTTACTGAAAATCGCGCGGCTACTCGAAAATTGCTAAACAGTGCGACTCGTTAACAAAGTTCATTGTAGTACGATAACCGAGGTGGTTCAAAAACGAAAATAGATTTTAAAAATGAAAACGGATTTAAACAATTGGGTTTTAAAATAAAAACAGAACCTAGAAACGAAAATGGGTTTTAAAAATCGATTCCAGAACCGAAAATGGTTTTTAAAAAAGGATTATTAAATAAAAATGAGTTTTCAAAATGTAAATGAATTCAAGTTGTAAAAATGGTTTTATAAAATGCCATGTTGTGAGCCACCTCGGTTGCCGTACTGTAGCGTGTATCGCGGTTGCATTATTAAAAATAAGTTTTATGGCATCCGATCTTTAAGCAAGCATTAAACAATTTACTTTTCACATGTAAAAGGAGCGTATTCATGTTGTTCACTCGCCGCATGATTCGCAACTACGGGTTGATGTGATGATTGTCACTGTACAAATAACGTTTCTACAAATAACGTTATGGAGACTCGCTGCAGTTCTTTTTTTTAACAATTCGGTCTATCATGGGATGAATACACACAGATACATAATTTGTAGAATATAAATGAAAGCGATAAACCCCAAGATATATCTTTCCCATAAAGTTCCTGCAAATATCGTGGTCTATATTATGCGGTATGTACACTCAATCATAATTTGATTTAAAATGCGATATATATTTCACCTTCAAATGGACTATGACGAGGTATGAATTTGGAAGTATGGTTAAAACAGTCCTACCAGTGGAGCTAACAAAATATGTCTTATAAGTAACTCGGTGCCCGGGAAACTCGTCCAATTCTGACGAGTAGTAGCAATGTTTTTGTCTACGACTATGAGTGCACAGTCGAGACGGAGTCAGATATTTCCACATTGAAAATTTTCACATGTTTAAAATATTTAAAGTCGGGGATGTTCTTTATGAATGCGGTAGTCTCCCTTCAACTAGTTGTAAAACTATACTCTATCTATAATATTTTAACTTTATACAACTATAACAGCAACAAATATGTACTAGTATAATGCATGACCGGTTGCCGCTGTTGATTATAATTCACGTAACAAACTCTATGTTTGATTATTGGGGTAACAATCTATTTTATCTTATGATTTGATTAACTTCCTTCTTTGGATTTTTTCGTTAGCGTGGGAGAAAGTCGGTTAGCATGTAGGAAACAGGGGTGTTAATCCGGACGTAAAGCTTAGTCACGCGAGATCTCGTAGTGAGCGGCATACGGCTAATTGTCTATTCTTGTTTGTGATTGGTCCTGGCAACATTTGGGGGATCATGACGAGGCTCCGTCTTTTAGAACAACCTTAGTGGTTATTGTTTGCGGTTCCATTGAAGTATTCACCACTGAAAGTTATAAATACTGGGCCTATGTCGACGAATGCAATTCCACTAAGGACAAAACAGCCGTGATGGGTATGTATCTTAGTATGTTAGCACGTTCGTAATTTTCCCGTGAAGCAGGAATACGTAATACCGAATACATACAATACTTCATGTAACCGTGATATTAGTCTAGCAATGAAGGTAAACATCGGTTTCTACCTCCCCCGTAACGCCGACCATGGGACACTGTCTCTCTTCGTACACTAGCTTTTTACAGTATAGGTGTCCGGTCATCGAATGTCACTCATATTCGTTGACATTCCAACGCAGATGGTGTCTGTTTCATGATCTGTTGTTCATTTAAACATGGAGTTAGCTCCAATGATTTAAACCACAGTCCCTTAGTGACTGTTTAAACTCAACTGACCTAGCACGTTCTATAGGTACATGTGTCATACCTACAGGCGATCCACACCAACTATAGCCCTGCATGTGACCCAGGATATGGGCGGGTTATTGTCTGAATAGCCCCAGTAACAAACATTAGTATGCGAGAATTTAGGCAATAATGGCCCAGGTAAAAATTGCACTGGAAATGACCCCCCGGCAGCAATAATTGCAGTGTCTTGTAGCGAGACATGTCCCAAAAAATACAAACAATGACTGTGTTACTTTCTATCTGTCAATGTGCAGTACATTATTTAGCAGAAAACACTGCATGGAGTACTTTTGTTATACTATTTCAAAAAACTATATCTAGGCTACAAAAACTAGAGTGTAGGACAAAGACATAATGTCACAGTCCTGGCTATGGCAATGCATGTACATATTTCATACATTGGGTTATCCAGAATTCAAAATCATGTGAATATATAATTGTTTTTTTACGTTCCTGATGTTCATATTATAAATAAGCAACACGTGATTAAAACTGATCTGTAATAGGTGTTCCCGAGATGTTCCACACTTTACTCTGATGTCAGACATTTTCTAGTAAATAAAGTACTACAGCATGATTGCTAAAACCTCAGACTAGTAAAATACTAGTATTACTAGTCTGAGCTAAAACCAACCACAGTCCTTGCTTTTATCTGATCGTGTCTTGCCACAAAACAGTGTTACTGGGTGTCATTTTGGTCGTCGTGAGTTTCCCATGACTCAAAAAAACAACACATTAATTAATTAATAACAAAACATACCAAACCTCATGACATAATACCTCATTGCGAATTTATCTCCGGGTGTACTGGTTACAGACAATGCACGTTCTAAAAACAAAAGAAAAAGCAAGTGACACGCCATGCTAAATTAACGTAGCGATTCCCTTTACCGCGGGCGCAAGATTTTTATATACACCCAGTAGACAATTGTCGCGGGACTTTAAAACATCTCCAGACACTTTCCTAGACACTCCAATGACCGTTATAGATGTAATAATAATAATGCACCCGGGAACTCAAGCAGCCAATTCGAGTGACTTCTGATTCTCAGTGGCCACTGACCAGAAATTATCCACCGAAAGAACTTACAAATACAACCTATTGACCCCAAAAGGGGACAAAAAAGTTTTGTTTTATTTTCAACGACCAAATTCTATTACGTTTTTGACAATATCTTATTTGTACTTGCAACATTTTTATTTACACTTCATACTTTACCCACAATCCTTTTGCTAGAAAACCAAGATGGTGGAATACATATGAAAAGTATGAAAAGTTGAATATCTAGAGAATGAAAAGTGATATAAAAAACTGTAAATTGACTATTTTTCATGCCATTCTTTGTTTGTAGGATATGATATCTACTTGCCGTTACCGATGCGTATACAAATGATAGGTCTATTTCTGCTAGTCACAGTCCAAGATGTTGCAAGTCAAACGAGTCTGCCAAGCAAGACAGATGCATCCGTAAATTTTAATACAGAAATAACGAATATGATACCCGGCCACGCTGGAAACACCATTGACGTTGACGATATAGGTAGCAGTATGATGATGCACACTGGAAGGAATCACGTGGGAGATAACCCTAGTAGTAACGGCATGGATATGGGTACTGGCGGGCGTCACAAGGGAATCGTACATAGTACTAGCAGTATAGACATGGGTGACGGGCACCACTTGCCAACCGAGGAACCGGTTAGTGCAGTAGTTGATGACCAGAAAACTATCATGATCGCTACGTTCGTTGTCGCAAGTGTTCTTTTTCTGGCTAACGTCGTCTTTGTTTATATTGTATGTTTAAAATATAAACACGGTAAACTTGCCATACGACGGAAATTAGAGGGCGATTCACCCAATAACTCACTTGGCGTTGCACCCGGTCAGAATAATACTGGTTGTCAGTGTGAGCTTGGTAACTTGACGTTATTGAAGATGAATTCTACTATACACTTCGTAACAGAATAGAACATTCAGTATGTATGATATGAATTCTACTATACACTTCGTAACAGAATAGAACATTCAGTATGTATGATATGAATTCGACTATACACTTCGTAACAGAATAGAACATTCAGTATGTATGATATGAATTCGACTATCCAAAAGTTGAAAGACCAATCAAGAGAAGGTAGTTCACAGCTGTAGTACCATCAACAATGACGATGTGAACACCTTCATATTGATCATAATAATACAGATAGCTAAATCAATTTTGAAACTAGCTCAGTGATAATAAGCAGTAGGTGAAAGATATGTACCAGATACTGCCACTTTATACACATTCAAAAAGCAATACAACTACCCCCAAATCCCCAGTATCTGAGATCTAGTCACGTGTGATGAGGTATTTAATCATGAACTCGATTATTGGTAGTCATAAATAGTGTACAGCACAAATTTGGCAGTAAACTCTATCTAACATAAAATTGAACATAACATTCCTTGATAGGAACTTACTAACCTACTCATAATTGTTATTTTATCGATAACTCTTAGTTTGCTTCTCTGTAGTCAACTATTTATTTGCAATGTATTCCATTGTTGAAAATTCAAGGTCTTGCTGTGCTGTCACAGGGTTTTTATAGTAAAGATGTAAACGATGGATGTAGGTGTATCAAAGTTTGTGCATGCCATGCTCGAGGTGGTAGTTGTTCATAGTCGGGGCAACCAACAAACTCTGGCAGCAAAGGATAATGCCACAGACATTCTATGATATGATCAAGACTATTGTTGATGACGCTGTTGATCGGCTGCCAACACTAACACGTCGCTCCAGCTAGTTTTTATTTTTGTTGTCAACCAACCAGGTATTTTATCACAGTAATTATTAGTAGTATTCTCTCACGCTAGCAACCAAAACTCAGACCACAGGGAGCCAAGGAAGTATAATCAACTGTACGCAGTCCCTATGAGCGGGGGGGGGGGTGTATCATCTGGTATCTTGTGTAAGAAATATACAAGGGATGAAGGCTCCAGCGAGCTAAATTTTTTTCAAACTGGGAAAAACAGACGAACAGAATGAAAAATTATGTATAATGTATAATGTGTTTATTGTCTTTTAGGCCACAGGCCACTGGAGAATGTACAGAAATTGTAAAATACATATATATATATATATATATAACAAAATTCTTATACCGATAGTAACGAAAACTCCCTTCTAAGGTTGAATGCTTTATGTAGAAATTTACCAAGATTACGTAGTACCTTTGCTGATTTTGGGCGCATTAGACTGTAATATTTTTCTGAATTGGGAAGATGCCAAAAATACTCAGGAATTAGCTGTTTTCGCATAGAGTGAAATAATGGGCAAATAAGAACAAAATGGTACTCGTCCTCTACATTAGACAAACAAAACTCGCATATTCTTTCATCAATTTCCAACCCTGTATAGCGCACTTCTTCAATGCGCAATCTATGACTAGAACAGCGAATACGTGCTAGAGCATGTCTGTGTTTAGCCTCTGTGACTACAAAAAGATATCTTTTTGGTTCAAGCATGGTTTTAAAACTACAATATGACCTTAGTTTGGCAGTGCAACATATTTCATAGTACCAATCCTGCCTATGAATATCAATTACCCGCTGCTTGAACTGTACCAAAAACAGGTTTACATCCCCCACGCTCTGGGATATCCAAACTATACCAAAGCCGTACATATGAAGTATATTTTTAATTTCAGTGGCCCATGATGTCCTTCCATTTTCATCTATTTTATACATTAGTCTGTAAGCATGCTTTACAACCCTTCCTTCAGGAAGTTCTGTGACTCGTAACCAGTATTTTATACATTTTAACAAGGAGTTTACAAAAATGGGTAACCGCCCACATTCCCCAAGTACGGCTTCAGTACATGTTTTATCACCAACCCCAAGAAAATGTTTACAAAATTTCAACTGCACTCTTTCAGCCTGAATATATTGCTTAAACCCCCAAATTTCTGCCCCGTACAAAAGAATTGGTAAAATTAAAGCATCGAATAGTCTGAAATAAACATCATAATTAAGTATACCAACTTTATACTCAAAAATAAATAAAGAAAACATTATTTTACGTGCTTGTGCGGCCAAATTTGCAACAGCTTTAGACCAGCTGTTTCTACATGACAGCAATAACCCAAGATATTTGTAGGAATTTACAGTTTCAATTGGTTCATCATTCATGAACCATCTTTTTTTTAGTTGAGTTATGGCCACCTTTCCGAAACACTACAATTTTAGTTTTCTTTTTATTTACAGTTATTTTCCATTTAATACAAAAGCGTTCTAAAATATTAATCAGCCGCTGCAATCCCACAATTGAATCAGCAAATATGACTACATCATCGGCATACAATAAAGCAAATAAATCAAACATTTCTTGCGTTTGCTGAACCCCCTGTATCCCACATTCCCAATCATATTATATAATTCATCTATAAACAAAGAAAAAAGAACAGGACTCAATACACTGCCCTGTCTAACACCAATAGTACAAGGAAAGTAATCAGAAATCCCACCATCAAGTCTGATTCACGATTTGACATCACTGTACATTGACTTGACAATGGCTAACATTTTACCTGATATACCAATATTATGTAATTTGATAAAAAGTCGGCTATGGTCAACGGAGTCAAAAGCTCTGGCAAAATCAACAAATATACAGTAAAATTTTCCTCTTTTTTTTTTAAAAGATAATTTTGAACAATTGCATACAAGACCAATATGTTGTCAACAGTACAAAAACCTTTACGAAATCCTGCCTGCATTCCAGAGATGGTCCCAGTATCCTCTGCCCATTCATAAAGTCTGTTCTTTAGTATGCAACAGAATATTTTCCCGAAGACATCCAATAATGTGATTCCCCTGCAGTTATTGGGATCAGATTTTGAACCTTTTTTCAAAAGTGGAATAATTACCCCACGTGACCACCCATTCAGGAAATTTCCCCGTTTCAAAAACACTGTTAAATAATTCATTCATGAGTGGTAATAAATGATTTACAGAACATTTAAAAAAAATCGGCAGGGATTCCGTCTGGACCAGTAGCTTTCCCATTTTTCAGTGATTTCACTATTTTGATAATTTCATTATTAGTGATCCAATCATTCAAATCTCCACAATGAATGAAAATTAAAATCTATAAAAAATACCAGGTTGAAGAATATTAGTTGCCCTTTCAAATTTCGCCAATGCAGAATAAATCAAGAAAACTACACAAATTGACCCCATTTACGAATAATTAACGGTTGGCCCGAACGCATGGCACAGTTGGAGGCGTGGCCTGTTCGGAATTTGTCAACAACCAATCCCGAGCCTGGTTACGAACCAGTTGAGCGAGGCTAACCGAGTCGTAAACTCGGTGTGGTTCGTAACCAGCCTTCATCTCTTGGGTATGTCTTACATAGGAACTGCGTACAGTTGATTATAGTTCCTGGGCTCCCTGTGCTAAGACTGCATTACGTTTCTTTGATCCGTCTATTCGTACAAAGTTTTTATTGAACTTTTTCTGTCGCCATGTCTTCACCGTTTCACCTGCTTTATATTACGTAATAACTTAACACATGCACACTTGGCATATTCGACCGCGCGACAGCAAAGGTGGAACAAAACATCGAAGAATCTATCCGATATCAAATGTGATTAGTGAAAATCGTATCACGATCAGCAATCAAAAGGCTTAGTCTTTTCCACGAAAAGAAACGAAACGAAACCCTAATTCTAACCCAAACCTTAACCCTAACTCGCATTTGTTTTCATTGGCCTGATAATATCTGAGAAAATTTCACACTGTGAAACACGAAATGAATAGCGCCATCAGTGTTCAATAATTCCAAAATGGGTGTCATGTCATGTCAGCACAAATGAATCGAGCTGCAAAAAGTAGGCGGAAAATAGGTAGAAACTAAATATTCTCGACAAATTTATGTGACGTGGCAATGTTTGAAGTAGTTCAAAATTTAAGGTTAGGGTTTCGTTTCGTTTCGTTTAATTTTAATTAAAACAGAACTCCTCTCTGCATCTGTGGACATGCCGGGACGTTGTCCTCGAACACAGCACAGTCAGCTGGCGCACACATGATAATAAAATAAATACGATATTTACTATATGGGGGCCGCCATTTAGTTTTATGTGTCATTCAAGATGGCGGCCCCCATATCGTAAATATCGTATTTATTTTATTATCACGTGTGCGCCAGCTGACTGTGAACACAGTCACTCTACTACTCTCCTAGTAGAGTGACTGTGCCTCGAATAAGAGCCGGACTAAGCTCAAAAGGAATGGGAATTTGATTGTATTAACGTACATTCTGTCAGAGTTCGATCAGAGCCAAACAGTGCCCTCGAATAATGAGTATGAAAAAACTGTACTGAAATCGATTTTGGTGTCGTGTTTGTGTTGTTTCGTTACATGGCACGATGCTGATGGGCTGGGAGAAAAAAAAATCGCGAGTCTGAGCATGGAGGTAGAAAAGACAATGCACTAGTGTTATTATTTAGGTACATGTACTAGTACCTCGAATAAACAGGAAACACGGCAGCTAAAATGTGTTACAACCTATTATTTATTGTCATGCAAAATTACCATTTTGTAATTACTAGTATTCAACTGTTAGTGATATCTAAACTACTAGTACTATGAAGAATCACAGGGTCTCTATCCTCTCTATACTGTAAAGAGGGTAATTATTCACTGGGTTTTAATTTAGCTTATTTCGCTGACTGGAAAATGCGCTAAATTAAAACCCAGTGAATATGTTAAATTTAGCATAGAACACATTATCTAAATGACGAAACCGTGAATTTAAAACCCACTGAATATGCCTGAAATGGTAAATCAGTGAAAATTAAACCAAATGAAAATTAGTCATTTTACAGTATATCATAGAGGGACTGCGGAAGAATCTAAACCTACTAGATCGCTTCTACGATTTTTTTCTTTGGTGTCTTTAAAAAGTTTCCGTTCAGTCGTTCTTTCAAGTTTTTGTTGCATAATGTCGTACGCCATTTTTCCCGTTTCTCGTTGAGCTATCAATCTATCGCAGCGGCAGTAATTCTTTGCTATGCCAAGTGTATATTAGGGCGCGTACATCTTCTTCAAGCCGGATATTGCGTGAAATTACGAAATATGTTGTCTCCGCCATAATTGAAATGATAGGTTACTTGAAGAAGACGATCGAGGGCGTGATTTCGGCTCCGATAGTTGGGCCCTGGTGCGTTTACACCATCGGAGCCATGTCGGGACTCAATCCTATCGGAGTTCAACCCCGAGAGTTTAGTGGAGCCGAACTTGGCTTGAGCCGGCTCGAGCAGAACGCGTTCTCACGGATATTTTTGCTGGCTCGAGGCGGCTCGAGCCGTAGGGCTCCGATAAAATGCTGTCGTGTGAACGTAGCAAATGTCAACCACCAAACTCAATAACGGCTCTTATTCGAGGACAGCGTTCCGGTTTTCCACAGCTGCAGAGAGGAGTTCTGTTTTAATTAAAATTAAAGTTAATCGCCAATTATGTGTGAACAAGCTGCATTTGAATGATGTCTGTGGAATGCGAGATCGCTGACCGGTAAAATAACGGATATATCAACTACTTTAATTGAAACAAATCTGGATATCCTACTGATCACCGAAACTTGGCTAAAATCAACAGATGACCCAGTGATTTCTGAATTTTTCTCCAGTATTAGTGGATACTGCATTCACCAACAACTGCGTTCAAAGCGGAAAGGGGGTGGTGTGGCAATTATTGCGCGATCTAATCTTCTTGTCACCAGTCTGAGTAAACAAACGCATCACTTCAACTTGTTCGAGTGTCGACGTCGCTTTCAAATCCTGTAGTCAACTGCTTCATGTCACTGTTATACACAGGCCACCAATCTCATCAAAGAATAAATCTATCATGCAGAATTTGATTTCTCGTCTCTTCTCAGGCAGCTATTCCTGGAACCGGAAAGTTAATACTTGGGGTGATTTTAATTTTCATATGGATGACTCGGGACTCTCGCGGCGCTAATAAATTCAAGGATCTTCTGGAATATATGAACCTTTCTCAACATGTAAATGTCTCGACTCACAGTAGGGGCCACAACCTTGATATACTAATAACACGTTCTTCCGACTTTATAATAAACAATATACGTGTGTCCAATATCATGGAATCAGACCACAGACTTATACATTTTGGTGTCAACATTCCTCGCCCACAAACGAAGACAATTACCAAATCATATCGTAATTTGAAAGAAATTGATATTGAAATTCTTCACTCGCAAATCGAGGAATAAGATATTATTACACACCCGTGTTGATACATTATGTGAATATTACACTCAAACTGTGATTAACATCTTAAATAATCTTGCCCCTAAACGTGAGAAAGTATCCTAAGACAAACCTCGGGTGCCATGGTTTATTGACGAACTACTCATTATGCGACGGAATGTAAAAAAAGCTTGAGCGGAAATCGACTAAATTAGTTATTGACCGTGAAATATTTATTGCTAGCCGGTCGGAGTATTGTCGTCGGTCGGATTCTGTAAAAGCGGACTATCATCGTTGCCGAATTGATAAGGCAAACGTAAATTATCTTTTTAGTATTATCGATGAATTGATTGGCTCAAAGAAAACCCGCAGGGATATAAAACCTAGTACAATACCGACGGGTGAGCTACCTGATAGGTTTATCAATTATTTCAATGGCATTTAACAATACCATCTCGGACAGGGACAGCGACACTACAGTTGAAACCTACTGTAATACACTATCAGGATTCGCACCTGTAACTGAGGACAATATTGTAAAATTAATCAGACGACTACCATGCAAATCATGTACCATGGATACGTTACCAACCAGACTCATTCAAAATGTATTATTCGGCTTTCGCCATTTATTAAGCGACTTTTTAATTATTAACTCATTTCAGGAGTCGTTCCTAAATTTTTTAAACTCGCCATTGTCAAACCTCTTATTAAGAAGCAAAATCTCAACCAGAATCTTTCTAGCAGCTATCGATCAATATCAAATTTATCGTTTTTTTTATCTAAGGGATTGGTCAGTTACTTCGGCCTAGGGGGGGGGGGGGTCGGCAGATTCCATTTTGCCAGCTCTAAATCTCAGTCGACCCACCCCCTATCAAATAAAAAAAAGTGGGTGACCCCCCCAACATTATATTATTATGTGCTTATGAAAACAAAGGAAACTTTTATTTTGCCTAAATTTGTGTTGGATTTTGGTATTTTACAGAGCAAAATATGCATATTTAAAAGTTAAAAAAACAAAAAAAACTATTTATTTATTTATTTTTCATCATTCATTTTAATTTTTTTATATATCAGCATTTTCACAAATTTAACTTTTTTGATTTGCTGAACAAAAACTGTCACTGCTCTTTGTACTAATTACTGTGTTGTCTTTCCGTCTCCTGTTATAATTGGATAAATCCAGTAAATATCTTATACAATGGTGACTTAAGACTTTAAATAAAATAATCTGATATCAGCAGCACATGGACTTGGGATGTGTTTAAAACTTAACTGTATAATTGGAGTTCTAGCCGCATTGCATAATCTGTTAGTTATTTGGCAACTTTAACCTCAAAATATTTAGCCTATAACATTTTTTGCATCAACAAATTTATAGGTAATAGTTATTATTAAGAACACATTTGCACGATTAACTTTTTTATCATTTGTTCTGAAATAAAATTTAAAAAAAAATATATGCATGAGCGCGTGTGTGAATTCTGGAAAACATGATATCAAAAACAAGGTGACCCCCCCTATTCGCACAATCAGAAACAGGGTAAACCCCCCTACTGATCCACCGACCCCCCTAGGCCGAAGTAACTGACCAATCCCTAAGTCATTGGAACGCATTGTAGCAGAGCTGTTGACATTATATCTTGCTCATAATAAACTTTTTGCAAGATGCCAGTCTGCCTATCGGGCAAATCACAGTACTGAAACTGCACTTCTACGTGTTCATAATGACATTATGCTGGCTTTAAACAATAACAAAGATGTAATTTGCAATATGTTGGATTTATAAGCCGCGTTTGACACGCTAGGTCACACAATTTACTCACACCCCCAGCTGCACGCAGTTCACATTTGTGAGTGTCATTATTTTGTATAAGATTACGTCAGGAGTCAACCATGCTAACTAGCCGCTATTCTATGCCTACGTGAATCACAACGGTTAATCATTGAAAGTAATTTGATATTATGTAATGTATTTGAATCTGGGACACATCCTCCATTTGTATATGAACAGATCTGTGTAATAATAATCTCTTGTAATTCATTTGTATAATATGAGTCACCCCTGAATGTATTGAAATTATGCTTGATCACGTGGTAACCATAACCGATGTTTGATCATGTGGTAACCATAACCGATGTTTGATCACGTGGTAACCATAACCGATCTTTGATCACGTGGTAACCATAACCGATGTTTGATCATGTGGTAACCATAGCCCACAGAAGAGAGTGAAAGTACGTTTCGTCAGATTTATTTTTTACCAGGAATAGAAAGGATTAACCCAGTTATGCAACAGTCAACACGTAAACAGGAAAGAGTAGCCCTGAATTGCGTAAGTTATGTAGCGTGCCTGGACACGTTATCACATTATTGGTAAAAGTTGTTACCATATTGGGTTATCTCATTTATTACATTACTGGAAATTTTTTATTACAGTATCTGTTGACTTGTTATTACATTAGGGGTTAAAACATTATTACGATAATGATATTACATTATAGTTTATTTGACAGTTTTAGATTCCGTAACTGTTGATGTAATACATAAGTCCTGGATCATTGTAATACCGACTTTGGGATCCTGTAAGATTTTCGTCTCTCACCAACTTCTCTCTAGATGTAATTCCTTTTCCGTTGGTTTTCACATAGAAATACTTCGTTTCGGGTCTTTTCATCCATTGATCAAAGTCATGAATAATGTAACAACCTTTGTTATAATCAAATTTTACAAGGAATGACAAGTTGATCCGTTCATCTTCAGGGACTTGTGGTGGTTCGAAAATTTCGGATGGTAACGGATACCCCTGAAAATTACATAAATAATTATATGTTATATATGATATTATAACAATATATTACAACACAAATATAAAACAACTAAAGTCCTCAGTTTTTTGTATAAAAAAATTATTTCAGAAAAGAAACATCAGCCTGTGCATTGCTTTTCAGTACAAAATGAAACAATATAATTATATGCACGTGCAATATGTTATGTTAAGCATTTATTTATTAATTCACTTACCTTTGCCACAACAATTTTGTTGCCTTTATTATCAACTGTCCATTCAAGCATATATATCAAATTCTTGTCAGCTTTACCACCAATGTGGTTGCCAGGAATACCAATCCAACACGGCGTCTCATCGTCACCAGGTATAAACTCTTCCTCAGGAGATCGAATTGTGTACATGCGGAACAATGCTGCAAAAATGTATTAAAAGATGACTTTCTGTACAAACTGAACATCGCAGTGTTCTGTGGCCCGGAACGTGTATTAAAATTCAAAAAAAATATAGTTATGTTGTTTCCAATTTTATTTATTGTAATATTTGTAAACGTTTCGGGTTTTTGTATGTTAGAGACCACACGCCGTTTGGGCGATCGTTTTGTTATATTAACCCCTTGTTAAATGTAACCCCTCGCTGCACCGTTCTTTCGTTTATAATCTCCACTCTAAACTTGCAAGTCGTTGATTCTAAACAATAGTCTAACGACATGTGAACCGAATGTGCGAACGTGGAGTCGCCATCATAACAGCTTTGTTAAACAACGAAAACTATATTATAACTGAACGAGACAAATGTGTAGCTGATAGAGAGTGACATCTGAGTGAGCAATCAGTCAAATTCAAATTGGGCACACTTCCACCATATAGGATCAGGCAATCATCTTCCGTACTATTAAACATCGCTGCACATTACGCTGCACGACTTTCTGTCTACATGCGATATCGCTGCAATACAAATGTATTATCGTGATTTATATTAAATTTTCGGCTTAATAGTGGTTGCCATGACATATACTGATAAAGGTTAAATGATGAGGATTTAGGCTTAATAGTGGTTGTCATGACATCTACTGATAAAGGTTAAATGATGAGGCCAGATGACGGAACTGGTCGAGACCAGTCGACACATTCTAATGAGTTTGCGATTTCAAGCTTATGCGGTGTCTTGGTCGTAGTCCAGAACCACAGGGAGCCCAGGAACTATAACCAACTGTAATACGCAGTCTCTATGAGCGGGGGGGGGGGGGGTATCGGCTGGTATCTAGTGTAAGAAATAGACAAGGGATGAAGGCTCCAGCCAGCTCACATTTTTAAACTCGAAAAAACAGACGAAACAAATAAAAAATAAAATCTAAAAAAAATACCAGGTTGAAGAATATTAGTTGCTCCTTCGAATTTCGCCAAAGCCTTACCTACATTTTACCGATATCTGCAGAATAAATCAAGAAAACTACACAAATTGACTCCATTTAGGAATTCCTAACGGTTAGTCTGAACGCACGACACCGTTGGAGGCGTGACCTGTTCAGCATTTGTCAACAACCAATCACAAGACTGGTTACGAACCAGTTGAACAAGGCTAACCGAGTCGTGACCTCGATGTGGTTCGTAACCAGTCTTGTGATTGGTTGTTGACAAATGCTGAACAGGCCACGCCTCCAACTGTGCCGTGCGTTCGGGCAAACCGTTAGGAATTCCTAAATGGAGTAAATTTGTGTAGTTTTCTTGATTTATTCTGCAGATATCGGTAAAATGTAGGAAGGGCTTTGGCGAAATTTGAAGAAGCAACTAATATTCTTCAACCTGGTATTTTTTTTATATTTTATTTTTCATTCTTTTCGTCTGTTTTTTCGAGTTTAAAAAATGTGAGCTGGCTGGAGCCTTCATCCCTTGTCTATTTCTTACACTAGATACCAGCCGATACCCCCCCCCCCCGCTCATAGAGACTGCGTATTACAGTTGGTTATAGTTCCTGGGCTCCCTGTGCCAGAACGAATGATGTATATTGATGTCAACTGTGGAATGTTATTGCAAGACCATTAGTACCCATAAATATAAACTGACGTCGACAATACGATAGTGGTTTTCCTAATATAGTGACGATTAATCAATTGTATTATGATGTGTAAAACTTTCGTGTGATTGGCTGTGTGTTTGGGGGCAACGCCTCTAAGTCTCTTATACTCTATTGTAATTGGCTAATGGTTGACAAGTAATAAAAGTGATTTGAAGCTGTCTCGGGAAGAAAGCACGAGGCAGGAGAGAATCGAATGCGACACGAATTGAGCTTGTGTGTGTGTTTTTGTGAGTCCAACGTGGGGAACAATCGAATCCCGGTTACCTAAGTGAAAGGTTTCGAAACATCAAAAATACCTATCACAATATCATGATATGGCTTTCCGTCACACGAAACATCGCTGCAAAACAAATGTGTCATGATATGGCTTTCTGTACATATAGGACATTGCTGCAAAGCAGATGTAGTATGCTAAATGTGTTTTTTTCTGCCACTAAAAAGATGAAATAACTAGCGATGATTATGTGGCTATAAGACTAGCGCAAATATACGAATGGGAATTACTTACAACGATCATCGTATCGTCCTTTACCATCGAGCAAAAAATTACCATTGGACTGCTTTTTCTTAACTTGCCAGAATCCGTCATTCTGTCTACTTATAATCGACCAAATCCGAATGAGTCCACCTTGTGGGGGCCACAAAATAGAATTCTGTTAAAATAGAATTTGTTTTGATTATTACTGATTTAATATATCGCATGATGTACATCATGAATTTCTATTTGCGTGTAAGATGAATATGATACTAGATTCTGGATTGCGTCATTTGATTCTTTGCCAAGCAGGCAATTAGGTTGTTATTTAATTAAAATAATTACATTTTTTACAATTTGGTGATAGATTTAAGTCTTTTCATTTCTTCATAAGCATGTAATTGGGTTAGTTCATTTGATTGATTCACCGGCACGTAATTGGGTTAGTTCATTTGATTGATTCACCAGCACTGAATTTGATTAGTTCATTTGATTGAATCACCAGCATGTGATTGGATGAGTTCATTTGATTGATTCACCAGCATGTAATTTGGTTAGTTCATTCGATTGATTCACCAGCATGTAATTTGGTTAGTTCATTTGATTGATTCACCAGCATGTAATTGGATTAGTTCATTTGATTGATACACCAGCATGTAATTGGGTTAGTTCATTTGATTGATTCACCAGCATGTAATTGGGTTAGTTCATTCGATTGATTCACCAGCATGTAATTGGGTTAGTTCATTCGATTGATTCACCAGCATTTAATTGGATTAGTTCATTTGATTGGTACACGAGCATGTAATTTGGTTAGTTCATTTGATTGATTCACCAGCATGTAATTGGATTAGTTCACTTGATTGATTCACCAGCATGTAATTAGATTAGTTCATTTGATTGATTCACCAGCATGTAATTGGGTTAGTTCACTTGATTGATTCACCAGCATGTATTTGGATTAGTTCATTTGATTGATTCACCAGCATGTAATTGGATTAGTTCATTTGATTGATTCACCAGCATGTAATTGGATTAGTTCACTTGATTGATTCACCAGCATGTAATTAGATTAGTTCATTTGATTGATTCACCAGCATGTAATTGGGTTAGTTCATTTGATTGATTCACCAGCATGTATTTGGATTAGTTCATTTGATTGATTCACCAGCATGTAATTGGATTAGTTCATTTGATTGATTCACCAGCATGTAATTGGATTAGTTCATTTAATTGATACACCAGCATGTAATTTGGTTAGTTCATTTGACTGATTCACCAGCATGTAATTGGGTTAGTTCATTTGATTGATTCATCAGCATGTAATTGGATTGGTTCATTTGATTGATACACCAGCATGTAATTGGGTTAGTTCATTTGATTGATTCACCAGCATGTAATTGGGTTAGTTCATTTGATTGATTCACCAGCATGTAATTGGGTTAGTTCATTTGATTGATTCACCAGCATGTAATTGGGTTAGTTCATTTGATTGATTCACCAGCATGTAGTCGGGTTAGTTCATTTGATTGATTCACCAGCATGTAATTGGGTTAGTTCATTTGATTGATTCACCAGCATGTAATTGGATTCGTTCATTTGATTGATTCACCAGCATGTAATTGGGCTAGTTCATTTGATTGATTTACCAGCATGTAATTGTGTTAGTTCATTTGATTTATTTACCAGCATGTAATTTGGTTAGTTCATTTGATTGATTCATCAGCATGTAATTGAGTTAGTTCATTTGATTGATTGATTCATCAGCATGTAATTGTGTTAGTTCATTTGATTTATTTACCAGCATGTAATTTGGTTAGTTCATTTGATTGATTCATCAGCATGTAATTGAGTTAGTTCATTTGATTGATTGATTCATCAGCATGTAATTGGGTTAGTTCATTTGATTGATTGATTCATCAGCATGTAATTGCGTTAGTTCATTTGATTGTTTCACCAGCATGTAATTAGTTCATTTGATTGATTCACCAGCACGTAATTGGATTAGTTCATTTGATTGATTCACCAGCACGTAATTGAGTTAGTTCATTTGATTGATTCACCAGCATGTAATTGGGTTAGTTCATTTGATTGATTCACCAGCATGTAATTGACTTAGTTCGTTTG
The DNA here is from genome assembly GCF_978046115.1 of Saccoglossus kowalevskii. Lineage (NCBI taxonomy): Eukaryota > Metazoa > Hemichordata > Enteropneusta > Harrimaniidae > Saccoglossus > Saccoglossus kowalevskii. The sequence continues at coordinate 42,715,905 of NC_140641.1, read as the reverse complement.
ATTGATTCACCAGCACGTAATTGGGTTAGTTCATTTGATTGATTCATCAGCATGTAATTGGGTTAGTTCTTTTGATTGATTCACCAGCACGTAATGGATTAGTTCCTTTGAATGATTCACCAGCATGTAATTGACTTAGTTCATTTGATTGATTCACCAGCACGTAATTGGGTTAGTTCATTTGATTGATTCATCAGCATGTAATTGGGTTCGTTAATTTGATTGATTCATCAGCATGTAATTGGGTTAGTTCATTTAATTCATTCACCGGCACGTAATTGGGTTAGTTCATTTGATTGATTCACCAGCATGTAAGTTGGTTAGTTCATTTGATTGATACACCAGCATGTAATTGGGTTAGTTCATTTGATTGATTCACCAGCATGTAATTGGGTTAGTTCATTCGATTGATTCACCAGCATGTATTTGGGTTAGTTCATTCGATTGATTCACCAGCATGTAATTGATTTAGGTGTATGTAAACAGTTTGCGCCCTATGTAGTGACTACGTGCTGTTTTTTATTTTGTATAAATGGTTTCAAAGACTGTACTTCGATATAAATATGGTTAGTGATATTTGAATACATAGTTATAAAAATGCTCACATTTTTAAGGCTCAATGTCACCCATCTACACAGTATTAGGTCTAGTGTCCCGCCCCTGGATATGTCCTCATATAATTGACAGCCTGAGGGCTATCAAAAGTGACACGACCCCGGATATTAGATGTGACATGAACACGACTGTCCAAATAATACTAGACTAGTACGAACCGAAATGGTGTGGATTCTGTATGAAATAAATATAGATTGAATATTCTTAAATGTCAAAATTCAGATTTTACAACGTTGTTATCAGTCCTTAACCCGAACATTTGGCTGTCCAACATGTTTTACATTGCACATTCTTTTTAAATAGGGATACTTTACTTTGGACATAATAGTGACATAAATGGTGTGACAATCATACAAGTCTTACGGAGATGTTCGGTTCTATGTCATCTTGAGGTGGGTTCACTATACAGGCCATGTCCTTATGATGTAAGTCTGGATAAACCTGTTTCCGGACAGGATACAGTCCCAAGCTACTCCCCTTGTGTGTAATTGAACGCGACAATAATTACGCCGAATTCAGAGCGAGATACAGAGAAAGACAATTCTACGAAAAAGTCTATTGTTATTATAGTAGGTTTATGTGTCGATACTTTCGGCAAAACAACTACGTCACCCCACTTGATCACTGACTGTTTAACCCGTAACAATAAATTAAATGATTATATGAAATGGTCCAAATCACAAAAACTGTATCATACATTATAGCATAACTATAATATCTCATACACAGTTGTAGGCTGGTACATTAATCTAATGCAATATTTAAGTTTTGACACAAGAGAAGTGCATAAATGGAATATTGTAAGCACTGTTTGCAGTAGTTTGGTATGATTCATTCAATGTATGGCTATGACAGCTTATTTAAAACGTATACGCCAAAGCATTCTTGATAAAGTTGAAAATCATTGCATCATCGGTGCAAATTGCGTAATAGGCTTATAGTTTCGAAAACCTTCATCGCTGTTATGTAGCTTTATTTATTAATATTACTTTTATTCTCAATCCCTTCCAGTGTAATAATCATTACAATATTTTGAATATTTCAGAGTTCATGATTTTACCTTTTATTCGGACCATTGCCAAATTTCTTGTCTTCTTAAACTACCAGAACATTTATCATATTAGAAAATGACACAAACAACGAACAATTATACTGTCTACCCAAAACATGGAAATGGAATCTATTGTACACCTTCACATATCAAGATACATTAGCCTCAGACATGGTACAACAACAACAAAAATAATTTATTTCTAGAGAGAAAATATGAAAAAAATAATGATGGGGTTAATGAAGCAGTTAAAGCATTTAACTCAATAATAGATACTTCACCAACACCAATATTAAACACACGTAAACCACAGTCAAAGAAAAGAAAGAAAAAGTGGTTTGATAAAGAATGTCAAACAATAAAAAATGATCTCATAAAAACAGCTAAGTTGCTGAGCAAGTTTCCATATGATAACAACCTTCGTGAGACAAATTACAGTAAAAAGAAAAAATTCAAACGATTTATTAAAAAGAAAAAAAGAGAGGAACAAAATTTATGAAAGATTCAAAGAAAGATAGCAGCAACCCAATATCACCTGAGAAATGGTTACAATACTACAAAATTTTAAATGAAAATACCACTCAGAATAGTGACAACAACAAACATACTAAAATAACAAATCTAGAAAAAAAATATCTCACATGACCTTAATATAAATAAAAACATAACAGAAGAAGAAACTAAACTATCAATAAACTGTCTTAAATCTAACAAATCTGCTGGTTATGATGATATATGTCCTGAATTATTGAAACATGGCTCAAATTATTTAACTAAGTCACTAACAAAATTATTCAATTTAATACTAAATGCAGGTATATTTCCAGACATGTGGAATACCAGCATCATAACACACCTATATAAGAAAGGTGACAGTCATGATCCGAATAATTACAGGGGAATTTCTGTCTCCAGCAGTATCGGCAAAGCGTTCTGCTCCATCATAAACTGAAGACTTACACAATACTTAGAGGACAACAAAATTATCAACAATAATCAAGCAGGTATCAGGGGTAAATTCTCTTACTCTCGGGGTCTCCACACTTGTCAGGGGGAATCTCGTCTCGTCTCTCTATCTCGTCCCCTTGAGGTACGGGATCGGGAAAGTCACTTTAACTTTACAGTCAAGTAAGACACACACAACGAAATACGTTTCAGCTCTCGTCTTAGTCGGTCAATCGAGCACTCTATAAGACACGGCGCCCTGGAAAAAAAAATCCCCAAGACTCTGGCAAGGCTGACCCAAGACTCTCTTAGACTGCGTCAAGGCTCGCCCCAAGGCTCTCCAGGACTCTCTCGACTCTCCAGGACTGCCTCTCTATTGCGTCTATCGTGCTGTGCTCCCCAAGACCAACTCAAACTCTCTTTATTCATTTTCACAACTCTAACCAATTACAATGCAGTAAAAAGACTCTAGGGCGTAATCTTCAATCATAAAGCCAATCATACTAAGTACTGAATACGTCATATCTTTTGATTAATCGTTCACTACATTAATAACTATGGATACCAACTGTCAGAATCGCGACGGATATCTCGTAATTAGTTCCAAATCACTGAGCCAAGTTCCGTCCAAAACTTCAAATAGGCCTAAACGATGACAGACATAACACAGCAATTCAGCTAATAATCAACTAATATAGTAATTAAGTCGGTCAACAGATACGCAAAAACAAATTCATGACACAGGTTTCAGAAAAAATCATCGCACAACAGACCAAATATTTGTACTTAAAACAATAATTGAAAAATATCTTAAAAAGAATAAAAAATTCTATTGTTGCTTTGTAGATTTTCAAAAAGCTTTTGATAATGTATGGAGAAATAGGCTATTTTATAAACTTTTAAAAGCTGGTATTAATGATAAACTATATTTAGTTATAAAAAACATGTATCTCCAGACATACGCAACCATAAAATCAGGGCACAAAATCACTCGTATGTTCGAAATTAAAAAAGGAGTAAAACAGGGCTGTGTTATGAGTCCAACGCTTTTCAATCCAGCCATACTGAATGATAAAACTGTATCATCATTATTATAAGCAGATGATTTAGTTCTTATGTCTCAGACAGCACCCGGTTTGCAAAATTTAATAAATATTTTGAGACGTATTGTTCTGAATTGAACCTAGAAATAAATGTATCTAAAACAAAAATCTTAATAAATCATTAAAAACATCTGAATACTTCTATTACAAAAATACGTTTATTAGCTGTGTGACAAGTTATACTTATCTTGGGATAATAATCTCATCATCTGGAAATTTTATAGAAGCGAAGAAAACATTAGCAGAGAAAGCATGCAAAGCTATGTTTATACTGAACAAAACATTGGAAGGGAACACTGACATCAAACTCTTTCTGAAATTATTTCATTCAAACATTAAACCCATTTTACTCTATGGTGCAGATGTCTGGGGATCAGACATTTTGGATTTTGGAAAATGGGAGAAATTTCCAATTGAAAAAAACGCACCTAAAATTTTGTAAGAGAACACTTTGTTTAAACAGATATACAAGCAACGCAGCATGTAGGAGCGAAATATGCAAACTACCACTATTAATAGAAATTAAAAAAATGCTAATAAAATACTGGTTAAGACTAAAAGATATGCCAGAGAATAACCTTACAAAACAAGCATACTATGAACAACGAAAATCACAGCAACATACATGGTTATCATCAGTAAATAAAATATTAAAAGATAATTATTACACATCATTAATAAATTTTACAACAGGTATTCCAAAAAGAAACATTCATAAGATTATAAATAACATTGAAGCAAATATAAAGCAAAAAAATATGTAAACCAGTGGAAGTCACAAATCTCAAAAGATAATAGTAAACTTAGAACATTTGCAAAAATCAAATTTAAATACTCTTTTGAGCTGTATTTGACACTACAAAACATTAACCATAGAAATGCATTACTAAAATTGAGAACAAGCACACACAAACTTGAAATTGAAAAGGGCAGGTACACACACCCTAAAACACCAGTAAATGAAAGAAAATGCAAACAGTGCAACATGAATGTGATTGAGGATGAATTTCACTTTCTCATGATCTGTCCAAAATATGGAAACTTACGCCAACAACTTATATCTGAATTTATTTTTCTATCACATGATGCACACAATACTTTCATTCGATTGCTCAGTGCAGATGATTGTGAAATTATAAAAAAGGTTTCACAGTTTATTTACAAAGCCTTTCAAGAAAGAATAGATAATTGATAGCTTTGAAATTATTATTATTAGTCTTAGTTTTATTATTATTAAACTTATTAGTATTAGTAAAAAAAAATTAACACATTATATTTTACTTTTATACTTAACATTATAATATTTTCCCTTTCTTTATTATTTCATTATTATTATACCTTGTTATACTTTTATTGCTACTGTACTGATGGAAATACTGTATTTCTAAAGATGCAATAAATAATTATTATTATTATTATTATTATTATCCTTACAGCCTGAATTGATTTCTGCCTACTGAAAATATACCGCCCTCTGTGCTGACATCGAGGTCACAACTCGGTGAGCCTTGCGCAACTGGTTCGTAACCAGTCTTGTGATTGGTTGTTGACAAAATGCTGAACATGCCACGCCCCCAACTGTGCCGTGCGTTCGGGCAAACCGTTAGGAATTCCTAAATGGAGTCAATTTGTGTAGTCTTCTTGATTTATTCTGCAGATATCGATAAAATGTAGGTAAAGCTTTGGCGAAATTTGAAGGAGCGACTAATATTCTTCAACCTGGTATTTTTTTTAGATTTTATTTTGCATTCTTTTCGTCTGTTTTTTTGAGTTTAAAAACTGTGAGCTGGCTAGAGCCTTCATCCCTTGTCTATTTCTTACACAAGATACCAGCTGATATCTCCCCCCCCCCCCCGCTCATAGGGAGTGCGTACAGTTGCTCATAGTTCCTGGGCTCCCTGTGGTTCAAGGCTCAGTGCCACCCCTCTACACAGTGTTAGGTCTAGTGCCCCGCCCCTGGATATGTCCTCATATAATTGACAGCCTGGGGGTAAATACAACTGCCACGACCCCAGATATTATATGTAACATGAAAACGACTGTCCAAATAATACTAGACTACGAACTGTTATACATTTAACATTCTATTTAAATAGGGAGACTTAACTTTGGACATAATAGTGACATAAATGGTGTGGAAATCATACAAGTCTTACCGAGATTTTCGGTTCTATGTCATCTTGAGGTGAGTTCACTATATTGGCCATGTTCACTCGTTGTAAGTCTGGGTAAACTTGTTCACGGACTGACTGGATACAGTTCTAAGATACTCCCCTCGTGTGTAATTGGGCACGACAATAATTACGCCGAATTCAGAGCGAGATTCAGAAAAAGACAATTCTACGAAAATGCCTATTGATATTATAGTAGGCTCCAGGGTCGGTACTTCCGGCACAACAACTACGTCATCTTGACCGCTTTTCTCTGGGTCACTGACTGTTTAATTTATTAAGAATAAACGAAATGATCATATGAAATGGGCCAATTGCAAGTCACACAGTTGTATTATACTTCGTGGGCGTGTTATAAAATCCCGGACAACGATTGATTTTATGCACACGGGTCACGACGCTCTCTTATTGGGTAAAACATATTGGCAACGGACTGTTGACACAAGCTTCCACCCTCTACTCAGCCAATCACATAGTAGATGACTCATACATTTAGCGAAATCACAGCACTTTCGTCGATATAATTAATTGCCTATGATGTCATCGTCAAACTTGTTAGACTCAATCAATAAATGAGTGCACTGTTTCTGTTGTATCAACGACCCCCTCGGGGGGGGGGGTCTCTTTCCCAATTCAATATGTCAAGATTCGTAATGGGGGGGGATTGCCTAAATAGTTATACCAGAATGCGCTCGCATGGGACTGATTTACCTGCTTAAACTGTCTTTTAGATATAATCTGACGACAGCATAATACAATAACTGACATTTTACTTTTGTGTAGAATTGTATAGAAGAGATTTGGGTGGATAGAGATAACGGAGGCGAGATAACAGTGGCTTGAGGAAGTAACGAGGTTTATTACACTCACATAAAACAGCATCTGACAAGTACAAGGACTACTTCTCTATTTATAGGGGAATGGTGCATTCTTGAATTTAGGCGGGAAGAGGATATATTACATGTTTGTAATAGGTCAATAAGGAAGGAATCTGATTGGCTAAATTATATGCGTTGTGATAGGCCGAATCCTTTGTATGCAGAATCCAAAAGTTGCATTAAGCTCGAGTGCTTATAATGATTCCCGATATGCTCCGGGCCGCGAGATGAAACAATAAAAGGCTAAAAATACGAGTGTACGAATATAAAAGACAATAATTCGATAATTAGAAATTCGAAAATATACGAAATACGATAAAACAAAAAGAAAGATCACTAAATTCAAAAAGTTTCAAAGTTCAGTAGTATACGAGTTATATAGACCATTAAATACGAGCATGAAATCAACACACATTAAATAGTTCGGCATATTGTCATATAATAGTTCGATTCAAGAAACGAGTATAACAGTTCACATATCGTTCATGTCCTGAATGCGTAATCGGGCTATAGTCGCGGCTGTTCTGGGTGGACGGCGAGTAACAGTTTCATTAATTCCGGGTAGAACAGACTTCACAGCAGGAGATTTCTCGATAGATAGCATGGGCGCGTTGTTCTCACATGCTTCTAAGGGATATAGTTTCGTAATCGGTCTGTTTGTAAATCCACTGGTCGTCTTGAGTTCAGCAGAACGTACAAGTCCATCATTTCCGACATTCAATCCCTGAACGGTGGCTAAACGCCAATTTACACGACGAGCGATATCACTATGCATTAACACAACATCACCGACCTTAATTGTATTGTCCGTTGCACCAACCGTATTGTTGTGTCGTTCTCGCAAAGACATTCGCTAGTCCAACGTTTCCAAAATTGTTCTAGTAATTTACATATATGAGCGTAGCGTTTCTCGAGATCTAGTCGATTTCCAAATGTCGGGTCAGATAATTCATCGTCGTCCACGACGAAATGCGGAAGTGGCGTAACCAAGCGACCAATTAATAAATGTGACGGAGTGAGCGGGGTTGCGTCGTCAATGTCCGTAGACACATACGTCAGGGGACGGTCGTTTAGAGTAGATTCGATTTCAGTTATGATAGTATTGAGTTCGTCGGATGTTACGAATGAACGACCCAAGACTTTCTTTATAGCAGTTTTGGTGAGGCCAATCAAACGCTCCCAAAAACCCCCGAACCACGGTGCTCGTTTGGGTATGAATGACCATTGCACGCGTCTGTTCGTGAGATAGGTTTGAATTTCAGGGGAATCCAATAATCGTTTGATTTCATTAGCAGCAGACAGATATGTAGACGCGTTATCTGATATCATTTTCTTGGGGAGCGATCTTCGTGCCGCGAATCTGCGAAATGCGTCTAGAAATGACTTTGTGGACAAGTCCGGCACGAGTTCAAGGTGGACAGCACGAGTAACAGCGCATGTAAATAAACATACGTATGCCTTTGTTTCTCTGCCGTGAGGTTCTCTAACGTAAAGTGCGCCAGTAAAGTCAACTCCGGTAACCGCAAAGGGAGGGGTGACGTTAACTCTGAAAGACTGTAATGGCGCTGAAATCGGTGATTGGTATGGTTGTCCACACACACTTTCAGGCATATTACGCATTTCCGTAGTATTTTGCGCGCGATTTGTCGAATTTTGGTAATCCAGAACCGTTGTCTTATGTGCGTAATCGTAGCTTGTAGTCCCGCATGTTTCAGGTTAAGATGAGAGTTCACGATCATGAGTTGAGTAAATCGATGTTCACCTGGCAGTAGTATAGGAAATTTCGTAGAGAAATCATCCATTATCATCGACAAATAGTTTGAGTTGTTTCACCAACGCGGTTTTCTTACTATGCCGTACAGAACGTATATCATCACAATAGCGATCGCGTTGGATGTCCTTAATCCAAACCAATTCGGCTGCATTTATTTCATCTGCGGAGAGGAGACCGTAATTCCGTTTTTTCGCGCGTTTCAAACACGATATGAATCTGAGAACAAGGGCGGATACGCGAAGTAATTTATGGAGGGAACTGAATTTGTCGGCATCTATGATGTGTTGAATTCCTATCGGAACATCTGGTTGATAAAATCCACGGGGTTTCGGAATGTCACTAGTAGATTCATTGTCCGTAATCGACACGATAGGATCACATTCCGTGACTGACACGTGGTTGATAGCACTGTCAAACAATTCGCAGACAGGCCAGTCACCGTTCTTTAACCAGGGTGGTCCATTCCACCAAATGTCGGAGTTTCTGAAGTTGCGAGCCGAGATTCCACGTGTTACCAAATCTGCAGGATTGTCCCGAGTTGGACAATACTTGACTAAGCATGAAAACGAATTAATTTCCTTGACGCGGTTGGCAACGAAGAGTGGAAGTTTTTTATCACTTTGTATCCAATGTATCACAATTTGACTATCAGACCAGAGCACACAGCGTGTGATGTTTATCTTGTCTTTCAACGCGTCAAATACGTATTTCATTAGTCGGATAGCGATCAAAGCAGCCATTAATTCCAAACGGGGAAGGGTTATATCGCGTTTTAGTGGCGCGACTCTGCTTTTGGCTATGACGAGCGTTGATTTATTTTCGTGTCGTAGATAAACAGCTGATCCGTATGCCTTGTCACTGGCATCTCCAAAGACGTGAAGTTCACAATTTTGAATTTTAGTGTCCGAGTCTATGTATCGATGTTTAAACACGGTGTTCGAACAAATATCCAAGTCGTTAGCGATATCGTTCCATTGATTGGTCATGTCATCATTAAGAGTGTCATCCCAGTCTAACTTTCTTTTCCACAATTGTTGTATGAATATCTTTGCCTTGATATGGACTGGAGATAAAAAACAAGGGGGTCATATAGACTAGCTGTATCCTGCACGACTTCCCGTTTTGTTATTGGGTTGTCATGGTGACGGGTAGCCATTTTCTTCGTGTACGCTAATTCATCTGAATCAATTTGCCAACGGATTCCCAATACATTGACGTTTGTATTTGGGTTTTGAGTGTCCGTTTTCTTAGCGAGGGTGCGAACTTCGGCATTATTTGACGACCAGGCACGAAGACGAAATCCACTCGACTTCATCAATTCATTGGACTCGTTAATGTAATTAACTGCTTCAGTGCTATTATCGACTCCGCTCACGACATTGTCCACGTAAATGTTTTCTTTCAGATCGGTTGATGTCGAAATAGATGAATTCGACTCCAAATGCGATTTGAGTACAGCATTGAGAATAAATGGCGAACATACAGCACCAAAGAGCACAACCTTGAACTTGTATACTTTGAACTTACTCTCGGGGTTGGACGGGTCCGACAACCAAAGAAATTTAGCGTATTCGCGGTCTTTTTCTTCAAGTCGAACGTGGAGAAACGCTTTTTCGATGTCGCTCGTTAAACCGACGCGATTGAGACGAAATCTGAGTAATATTGCAGGCAGATCATTCAATAGCGCGGGACCAGTTTGTAGACAGTCATTTAAGCTTGGAGTTTCGGCCGTTTGTCGACAACTGCAATCATACACAACGCGTATAGGGGTTGTAGGCGAGTCTTTCTTTACTGGTCGGTGAGGTAAATAGTGTCCACGTTTGTTGTCGTCGTTAACAACCTCTTCAATAAAATCGCGTGATTCTTGGTCATTAATGATGTCATCGTATGTTTGTAGTAAGTCTCGAGGTAGATTACGGATCATGGAACGTGTCCGTTTCTCAGTGATATGAAAGTTAGTGGGTAGAGGAGGGTGGTCTGGTTTCCATGGTAACGCTGCTGTGTATTGTTTAATTTCTTTCCTCAGATAATTATCGCGATAGTGTTCAAAATCGTTTTGCGTAGTTACGGAGGCGTTCGTGGTGTCCTTTATACCTATTGTCTCGAGTTCCCAGAAGTTTTGTAGTTGAGTGTTATCATCACGTGGGTTGGCAACTATGTGTAGAATAGTCGCGTTCGCAGTGAAGGCACTTTCTCGTGAATGTGATTGCATAGGCCCTGACAATAAATACCCGAGTTTAGAGGAAACGGCGGTTGGACCAGGTCCGCGTACAATGTGGTCACCAACGAAATCCCAGTAATAGTCAGCGCCAATGAGAATTGAAATTTCGAACGAAACAATTCCAGAAATGGGATGAGCCAGATTCAAATTACGCAGATAAGGTAACTTCATGATTGACGGTGTGATTAGATTCTTAGTTGGAGTAGAAATCTTAGGAACAATGAGTGAAGAAATGTCTAATCTGTCTCCCGTTATAGTATGCAAAGAGACAGTAGAAATGTCAAATCTTCTGGCGCGTGTGTCTTTATCCCCAAATGTTGCCAAGTTGATAAATTCCGATTTGACAGGCGTAATGTCGAGTTTGCTAGCGAGGTCCATAGTTATGAATGAGCGCGTGTCACCCTCATCAAATAATATAGTAGCATCGATGGTTTGATGACCGGCGGATACTTGAGTTACAGCAGTCTTCAGTAAGACTGGTCCATTATGTGTCGGAGTATCTGCCGTTTTCAGAAAGTTTACATGAGTTTGCGTAGAACTTTGTGCGACATTGGACTGAGTTGTCGTATATTTGGAGTTTGTAGTGCAACCAGTGTTTCCCTTGCACAATGATGTGTGATGTTTTCTTTTACAAATACGACAGCTATACTTAGAGTTACAGTCACTAACCTTATGTTTCCCGAAACAATTGAAACACAATCTATCACGTTTGATAATTTGATGTCTTTTGTCAGCATAGGTGACAACCACGCAGTCGTTGGAGCGATGAGAACCTTTACAATAAGTGCACGTAGATGGTTTCCTCGGTGCGGCCGTTGCGTTTCCCGCGTAAAACGCTGCAGTGACGAGAGGTTCCGGTTCGGCTTCTTCGCGGTCATGGCAGTCAACGGAGAAACCGGCCTGAATGGCTTCAATTTCACGACGAATGGCTTTACGTAGTTCGGGTAAAGTCCATTCATTGTCCCCATGGTCCCGCGCAATTTGTTTCCGCGTGTTACTTGGTAGTTTGTCCTTCACTATGGGTATCAATAAACCGCCGTAGGAATCTTCATCTTTTCCTAGCGATCTGAGACCTCGAACGTAGCTTTCCAACGTGTCATAAAAATTCCTGAGGCTGTTAACATCCCCATTTGGTTTAGAAATACCCCACAGTGCTCGCATGTAGGCACTTATGATTTTGTGTGATTGTCCGTATCTTTGAGTCAGTAGATCGATCGCGTGTTCATAGTTAGCGCTTGTAAGAGTCAGTCCGTCGATTGTTCGCGCGGCTTCACCCGTTAGTTGCGATCAAAGGTAGTTGAATTTTTTAATGTCATCCAGATTAGTATTATCGTGTACCGCCGAGTAGTATGCATCCTTGAAACTCATCCATTTGAGAATATCACCGTTGAAAGTGGGTAACGAAAATTTTGGCAAACTGATTGTCTTGGTAGAATGCACGGTAGGAGTAGGTGCCGCACTGGCACTTGGAGTCGGGCTTGGAGTAGTTTGCGTGGGTTGCGGCTGTGTAGATAATTGTATAAAACGACTTAGCTTGTTTTTCCTGAGATATATCTCGTTGAGATGATCGTCCGACTCGACGATAACAGCTTCCAATTCGTCGTCTGGGGTTCTTTCCTGAATTTCTTTGTCGATATCGACGAGAATTGTGTATTTGGTTTCTACTAAATCACGGATGGACACGAGTGATTGCAGGTCGTCATCACGGTCATGGTGGAATGAAGCGATTACTTCATCGGATCTATTGAATAATTTCGTCATTTGTCCACGATGTCCACTTCGAGAAGCTTTTAACTTTGCCAGTGTTGGTTGAGATGCTTGTGGGTCCGTCATCTTGCTATCCTGGTCTCGGCACCAAAACAATGTGTAGAATTGCATAGAAGAGATTTGGGTGGATAGAGATAACGGAGGCGAGATAACAGTGGCTTGAGGAAGTAACGAGGTTTATTACACTCACATAAAACAGCATCTGACAAGTACAAGGACACCTTCTCTATTTATAGGGGAATGGTGCATTCTTGAATTTAGGCGGGGAGAGGATATATTACATGTTTGTAATAGGTCAATAAAGAAGAAATCTGATTGGCTAAATTATATGCGTTGTGATAGGCTGAATCTTTTGTATGCAGAATCCAAATGTTGCATTAAGCTCGAGTGCTTATAATGATTCCCGATAACTTTTACTTTAGTATTCATTATTATTATTATTATTATTATTATTATTATTATTATTATTATTATTATTATTATTATTATTATTATTATTATTATTATTATTTTTAGAGAAGCAGTCATGTAACGTTACGTCTCGGATTCTGAGATAAATCTCTCAGCCAATCAGATTGTTTTAGTTTTAGCCTATCACAGGCGAGATGTTATTGACCTATCGTACACATTCCCGCCAATTTATATTTGCGTTACGATTACTACTTTATAGAGTTGTGTTTTCTAACACGCTCGTTCAGAGAGTATATATACTCAGAATTTGTGTATTTCACCAGTGTTCATCTGTTGTTACTACTTACTATATCAGTCTATCTGGCAATAAACCACCACTGTGTTTTTTGTATAAAACTGATCTGTCTGGTTCTGTTCCGGTATAGTCTTCCCGAATCCTACCCCGGGGAGTTAACTGCTACACACTACATTTACTCCCCAACATTTTGGTGCCGAGACCAGGATCTACAAGCAAGATGCCGGAGTCAGAACAACCCGCCGGGCAAGGAGAAAACGCCAATGGTGATCAACAAGCTGCAGCGTTACAGAAACTAAAAAGATCGCGTCGAGGTCAACGCTCACAGATGACCAGACTATTCAACAAAGCCGATGCACTCACGGCCAAGTACGAAGAAGACAGCACCGATAAACAGGCCACGCTCGACACGCTGGAAGGGCTTAATGATCAACTTACAAGTAAGTTCCATCTACTTGCCGACCTAGAAGTTAACATTTTGGATCTCACCTCAGACGAAGACTTTGATGCGGAAAACGAAACGTCCGGTGACTATCAAGCTGATATATATGAACGCAATCACAATATCGCCATGTTTGTGAGAAAGAACAGACTGAAGACGACGCCTGAGACAACAAACAGCAGTAACACTCAACCACATCCAACGCGGAAAACAGTCGCGCTACCAAAGATCGAATTACAAACCTTTTCCGGTAATGTTTTAGAATGGGCAAGTTTCTTTGATATCTTCAAGTCATCCATTCACTCTGACACTACCTTAGATAACATTCAAAAGTTTGTTTATTTACGAAGTATGTTGAAAGATGAAGCTGCAAGAACTGTCGGCGGTTTGACGCTGACGGATGCTAACTACTCACACGCAATCGAGCTACTAGAGGAAAGATACGGACAAAAGCATCAAATTATTGACGCCCATATGACTGCGTTATGGAATCTAAGTAAACCCGTGGATGACGCGAACAGTTTGAGACACTTCTATGACTCACTCGAGAGTCACGTCCGAGGACTACAATCGTTGGGGAAGGATGAGCTTACCTATGGCGAACTTTTAGTTCCTATGATAAGAGAGAAACTACCTCCAAGCATACGCAAACAGATTGCCAGAGATCATGGTAGTTCAGCCTGGACCTTACCTGACCTACGCAAAGCAATTCTACGTGAAATAGACACACTGCAAGCCGGTAAGCCAATAGACGGTTTATTCACCATGAATGATACATTGCAGCCGGAATTAACCGCTGCGTTTCACACAACAGCACAGTCAACGAAAAAGAGACCGCAAACTTGTCCCTTTTGCAAGGGTACGCACTTCGCATCGAACTGTACGATAATTACTGATACACGTAAGAGACTGGACATTGTTAAGAAAGATCGACTTTGCTTCAATTGTTTCGGTAAGCACAGAGTTTCTGAGTGCAAATCGAAATACTCGTGTCGCGTCTGCAAGAAACGCCATCATACCGCTCTACACTACGACGCGAACAAGCCTGAACGGTCATCTACATCGTCAACTACTACTTCTGAAATCACCGTGACCCTGACCAAAGCTAACCCTTTGCTAAATAAGAAAACCGCCATCGGACCCGTGCTGTTGAAAACCGCGCTTGTGCCGATATCAGCCGGGAACGGAAATCCTATACGCGCTGTTGTTCTTTTCGATGAAGGGGCAAATATGACATTCACAACAGAGAAATTTGCCCGAGAGTTGTCCGCGAAAACGACACGCCGCGAGCACATCAAACTATCAACATTTGGCGACAAAACGTCCAATGTACGCGCCATGGCATTCACTGAGTTAACCGCACATGAATTGAATGGAAATACCTCGACGATCGACGCAATGATTATACCTGAAATATCTTCGGACTTGACTAATCACATTTCCCAGGAAATTCATAACATGAGCCATTTGAAGGGATTACATTTCGCTCATCCAGTTTCTGATGATGAGAAACTTCCTATTGATATATTAATAGGGGCTGATCAATATTGGAATTACGTTGGATCTCAAGTAATTTCTGGTATGGTCGGTCCAACCGCCGTATCCTCCAAATTTGGATATTTGCTCTCCGGGCCCTCTGGAACTACTAATACAGTGGATCCTAATGTACGTATGCTTCACGTGATTTCTACTCCGGACAATTATGTTACCAAGAATACTATTGTAACGGAAAATGGCCGCGAAATTGTTGATAACGTGGATATTCAATATACTCGCCGAGGCGACGACGCAAAAGTCCAAAATGTGTGGGACTTGGAACTAATTGGAATTAAAGAAAGTCCGGAAACTGACAAACGTATGAGCTACGAATCGTATAAAGACACGCATCTGAGGGTCGACCAAGGAAAATACGTCGCACGACTACCATGGAAAGAGGATCACCCACCACTGCCGACGAACTATAGTGTTACTGTGAACCGTACACGTAACATGATTCGCCGACTAACACCCGATGTAATCAAAAAGTATGATGACATCATCGCCGAACAACGACGTCGTGATTTCATCGAAGAAGTTAACGAAGACGATACAAGAATCGGACACTATTTACCGCATAGAGCGATAAAGAAGGACTCGGCAACTACACCCATTAGAATTGTGTATGACTGCAGTTGTAGTCAGGGTGCTAGCTTTCCGAGCTTGAATGACTGTCTACAAACCGGCCCATCGTTGATAAATGACCTACCAGCCATTCTACTACGATTTCGCTCAAATAACATTGCATTAACGAGTGACATTGAAAAGGCCTTTCTGAATGTTAGATTGGAAGAAGACGAGAGGAAATTCACGAAATTTCTGTGGCTGTTAGACGCGTCTGACCCAGAAGGTAAATTCATAACATTACAATTTAAAACAGTATTGTTTGGCGCTGTTTGCTCGCCGTTTATCTTAAATGCGGTTATAAAAACGCATTTAGACGCCAACAACACACTTTCTACAGCCAAAACATTAAAGAACAATATTTATGTTGATAATGTGATCGATGGTGTTGATACTACGGAAAATGCCATAAAATACTATAAAGAAGCCAACAAGCTAATGACGACGAGCGGATTTAAACTCAGGGCGTGGTCTTCTAATTGTGAACAATTGAACGAACTTTCCAAACGCGACAACCTCAATGAGCCCGCCGAAACTGTGTCTGTTTTGGGAATGCGATGGTCGACAAAATCGGATAAGTTGACCTACCCCAAAGTTAATAATGTACCGCTATTAACTGATCTAATTACGAAACGCGACGTTGTCAGTTTCACTTCCGCGTTATACGACCCGATTGGTTACCTAACTCCAGTCCACGTTAAAGCCCGGTTATTCATACAGTTGTTATGGAAACTCGAACTAGGCTGGGACGAACCTCTTAACTCGGACCTATGTTCGATGTGGATGCATATTGCTGAGGATCTAAACGATGCAAGAAATATTCAGGTGAAACGTCAATATTTCCCTGAAGTCAATCCTGATGCCGAGTTCGACTTACACGCTTTCGCCGACGCCAGTCCCAAAGCATATGGTGCGGTGATCTACCTAAGATGTGCACAACAAACTTCCTTTGTGATGGCGAAAACCAGAATCGCGCCAATGACCGAAACTACGCTACCAAGATTGGAACTTATGGCAACATTAATTGCTACACGTCTCAGTAAATATGTCAAAGATGCGCTATCTGACACGTATAACATTACTAATTTCTATTTGTGGTCAGACAGCCAAATCACGCTTCACTGGTTAAATAGTGACAAGAAACTGCCGATCTTCGTGAAAAATCGTGTGGATGAAATTTGTGAATTTCAGTCTACTAGGAAATATTGTCCCACCGAAGAAAATCCCGCTGACTTACTAACCAGAGGGATTACCTACGAAAACCTGGAAAATTCTGATTTGTGGTGGAAAGGCCCAAAATGGCTACCAACAACAAGCGATTGGCCGAGTTGTCCTGCCTTTGATGCAAATGTATTGCATTCTGCGATTGAGCCAAATGAAACTGATCTAATTAACCCACGCACGAGAAGTGGGGTCAATGAACTACCTGCCCACAATGTTGGAATTTTCACTACTCCAGCACGGGAAAATACTATTGATAATCAATCGTGTGCTGTTACTAATCCTACTGATCGGGGAATTCATCGTATTATGGATATTTCCAGATATAACGATTTGGACAAATTATTACGTGTGACCAGCTATGTGCTACGTTTTATCAACCGGATTAAGTCTAACGATATAAACACTGGAATGATAACCGCTGATGAACTGAACCGCGCTGAAAATATGTGGGTCAAACATATTCAACGTCAATACTACGGCGATACAATCCAATCCGTTAAATTTAATTTAACTCGATGTGCTCCCATCGTTCAACAACTGAATTTGTTCGTGGACGAAGATGATATACTCCGCTGTGGGAGTAGAATCCATAATGCTGCATTAGATTTTGTGACGAAATTTCCAGCATTAATACCCTCGCATCACAAACTAACGGACTTGATCATTCGGAAAGCACACAATCTGATGTGTCATGAAGGAGTTCAATCTACAGTGACGCATATACGACAGAAATATTGGATACCTAAAATACGGATTATTGTGCGTAACGTCATTCACAAGTGTGTGAAATGCAATAAAGTTACAGGGAAACCGTACGCAAACCCAGTTCAGGCACCGTTGCCGAGTTACCGAGTGAACATTGTCCCTGCTTTCACTATAACTGGTGTAGATTTCACGGGAAATCTATTTACGAAATCAGCTGATGGAACACGCAATAAAGCGTACGTTTATTTATTTACTTGTGGGGTGACACGTGCGATTCACCTCGAACTTGTGCCTGATTTGTCAACAAAAACGTTCATGCACGCATTCAGAAGATTTGCTGCCAGACGTTCACTTCCAAGTCGCATGTTGTCTGATAATGCATCGACCTACATTTCCGCGGCTGATGAAATTCGCACACTATTTGATACACCGGAAGTCCGAGACTTTCTCGCTGCACACCGAGTGCAATGGACTTTTATACCGAAACGTGCCCCGTGGTATGGAGGTTTTTGGGAGAGATTAATTGGGCTAACAAAAAATGCTATTAAGAAGACACTGGGTCGAGCGTTAATAACATTCGACGAACTCTCAACATTAGTAACAGAAATTGAAGCCGTTCTCAATGATCGACCCCTTACGTACGTGTCATCAAGTATTAATGACAACATAGCATTGACTCCGAATCACCTACTTCACGGGCGGACATTGACCTCATTGCCATATATCGAAGTCACTGACGACGAAATACGCGATCCTACTTATCAGTTCTCAGACCACCGTGAAATGAATAATCGTTATGTCCACTTGTCAAGATTACATGCTCAATTTTGGCGAAGATGGTCGACCGAATATTTGACTGCCCTTCGAGAGAGACACCCAACTACAG
The DNA here is from genome assembly GCF_978046115.1 of Saccoglossus kowalevskii. NCBI lineage: Eukaryota > Metazoa > Hemichordata > Enteropneusta > Harrimaniidae > Saccoglossus > Saccoglossus kowalevskii. The sequence goes on along the minus strand of NC_140641.1, from coordinate 42,697,257 downwards.
GAAGTAAAGGGAATACAATAAAAGTTGGAGATGTTGTGATAATCCACAGTGATGTGGATAAACGCCAGAAATGGCATCTTGGCACCGTAACTAAATTAGTTTACGGCAACGACCAACTTGTGAGATCCGCTGAGTTAAATACAGCTAACGGACCTACCAATCGGCCGATACATAAATTGTATCCGTTAGAAGTTGTTTCCAAGGAATTAACGTCGCCTGAAAGTAATAATCAATCAGATGTTAGATTACCTGCAGAGACAATACAAAATATTGGACTAACCGCTGACAAAGATGTCACCACCACCCAGATGACTGGTGACACTATTCCTAAGCGACCAACAAGGGATTCTGCCGTGGCAGCCCGAATAAGAATTGTTGATTTAATGTGACTTTCGAAATTTCAATTTCATTTTCATTATTATGTTTTTATTCGTAATATTCAACCAAATAAATATGGACAGTCGGCTGAAATGCCTTCCGTGGACACTTTATTTACTTGAATCTTTTATCCAATACCGTTATTATTGTTCGAGGTACATGATTTCATTGATAATGTAGTAGACATACATTTTCATATGTTTTTATTTTTGAGGCGCGGAGAATTTAGAGAAGCAGTCATGTAACGTTACGTCTCGGATTCTGAGATAAATCTCTCAGCCAATCAGATTGTTTTAATTTTAGCCTATCACAGGCGAGATGTTATTGACCTATCGTACACATTCCCGCCAATTTATATTTGCGTTACGATTACTACTTTATAGAGTTGTGTTTTCTAACACGCTCGTTCAGAGAGTATATATACTCAGAATTTGTGTATTTCACCAGTGTTCATCTGTTGTTACTACTTACTATATCAGTCTATCTGGCAATAAACCACCACTGTGTTTTTTGTATAAAACTGATCTGTCTGGTTCTGTTCCGGTATAGTCTTCCCGAATCCTACCCCGGGGAGTTAACTGCTACACACTACATTTACTCCCCAACATTATTATCATCATACATTATTATAATACAAACGGTGCTATCAATCCCGCATGATAGACGTTGTCTATGAATAATTATTCATCACAACATATCAAAATTAAACTATATTTTATGAAAATAAATTCTGTATATCAAATCAAAAAACGAATTATCAGCGTACAGAAGTATTACACAGAGTATAATAAAAACACAACGGTTACATTCCTTATAAACGTACAATGGTTATGAACTTTCTACTGTTACAGGGAGAAGTCACCAGACATCATCTGTCCTCGGATATTTAGCATCTGGTTCATATGAACGTATCAGTTCTTACTTCACACGGAATTTCGCTATAAAATTTCTGACAAGCCAACAGACAAACCGGTAGGCTGAATAGCGATCCGCTCCACTAAAAAACAACGTATTTCGGGTGTTGCCATGGAAGGACATGGACGTGAAGCTAACATCGGTTTATAACTAAAACCGGGTCCAGTGTACGAAGTTCGCAAAGAGTATTTAGTTCCGAAGTCACTTCACTTTATTTACTACCGCGTATTTTGCTGTTATCGTTAATATATTCACACAAGTTGACCCTTTAAGCTAGATTTCGATAGATGACATTTTTTTTTTCAATCCGACCATTTTGCCGCGATTGTATTTTCTAGATTCTTTGATAAAACGCAACATTTACAGTTCATTACAATCCGATTAAAGTCCAATGTAGACATATGTCTAACATGTTGTACATTGAACATTCCCTTTAAATAGGAAGACTTTACTTTGGACATAATAGTGACATACATGGTGTGGCAATCAGTGGCGGATCCAGCAAAATGTATTGGGTGGGGGGCAAGCTTCGCTTAACATTACGGAGCGAAAATCGCAGAGAAGCTATGCGTAATCCAGATGATATGAATCGTCATGCGTTGGGCCCCCCTCTGGATCCGCCACTGGTGGCAATCATACAAGTCTTACCGAGATTTTCGGTTCAATGTCATCTTGAGGTGTGTCCACTATACTGGCCATGTTCACTCGATGTAAGTCTGGATAAACTTGCTCTCGGACAGGATACAGTCCCAAGCTACTCTCCTCGTCGACAATTATTACCAGTACGCTGAATTTATAGTGAGATTCAGAGAAAGACAATTCTACGAAAAAGTCTATTGATATAGTGAAAGAGCAATGTTATTTTTCATAATTTTTAAGAACATTACGTCTTCGTTCTTTTCAATGGCGGTGATTTCACAGTTGTTAAGTAAGATTTTTCTTTCATTTTTGAAATACGAGCAGCTCAAACGAAAATGATTTTATCTTCAATATCGCCTTGATCCCATTGATAACTGGCTAATATTATCTACATTGTGTGTTCTTTTACTTCCTGCAGTTCCTCGTGACCAATAATATTTTCAATATGTTTTATCCACTTTGATTTAATTACCTTGTTTTCATTTAGCGCATTTTAAAATATTATTGTCAGCAAAAAGTCTATACCAATATTTAATTTTTGCTATAGTTATTTTTATTCTGATTGGAAGTCTACCTAACTCTGCTCCTACACCAATAGTTGGTGTCACTTCACTGACACCACGTCTAAAACTGACTACCCACTTGCTCTAAAATATTGTTGTCATTAGAAATCTCGTCAGCCCAAATTTCAGCACCATACATTATGATTGGTGTTATTAACTGGTCAAACAGTTTCAAGAATGATGAAGTTGATATCATATTATGATTCAGTATTGAATATCGGACACTAAATAACGCCTTCATTGCTTTATTCTTTAACATTGATTGTGCTAATTTAAACTTCCCATTAGGTGTAATCATTATACCAAAGTAGCAAAATTCTGTTACTGTTGTTATGTTTTTGTCATCTAGTGTGAATGTAAGATTTGTTATCTTTCTGTTACCAGTGTTGAAAGCCATTACTTTTGGTTTGTTTATGTTTACAACAAGATCCCATTGGTTACAGTAATTTGAAAGTTTGTTCAAACAATTTTGTAACCCATCTTGAGATTCTGACAACAATACAAGGTTATCTGCATACAAGATTATGTCGCCAATAAAAACAGGTTTATCAGTGTTTTACCCCAAAGATCTCTGGCAGGCCATTCATAATAGGTTCCTGTGTCAGTACGCCGGCACAACAACTACGTCATCTTGCAGATTGACCGCTTCTTACTGGGTCACTGTCTGCTTAACCCGGTAAGCAATAAACTAAACAAGTAACCTGTAGAATGCTGTATGGGTAATATTTTTATATTGATTTTTGTTGCATTTGCAGCAAATAGTTACCAAACAATGAGAAATCTATAGGATTGGATATACCTCTCAGCTGGCTTCACATGCATAGTTCAAGACTGCCTAACCGGTGCTTATACCAGGATTTAGTTGCAGCACTGTGCACGTGGTCTGTGGTTACAGCTCCATTTTCCGAGTAATCACAAGAAATTGACATTACAATAGAAAATAAAAGACTGGCACTCCCATACAATTAATAGCAAGTGAAATTCCTGGAATTGAAACATAGATTTTGAAGTCACTGGTGTAGGCATTGAATAACTTCAAGTTGGCATAAAGACGAGGTAGTTTATTTAATCAGTGCTGAACTAGAGGTTGAAATTATAATTAAGTTCGTTGTCATATAATTTGTTTATTTAAATTTCTCCTGAATTCAAATAGAATACACTGGTGAAAGGATGTTTTTGAGGTGTGGTTACATTGTGTATGGAGTGGTAGGGTTGGGTGTCATATAATTTTTTCATTTTCAACTCTCATGAAATCACACAGAATTTCACTTAATTTATTTTCGATGAAAAGTTTTCAAGCATACGGTGTGAATCAAATTTTCACTGTGCTGTATCAAGTCTCAATAGAGTATGAGGGAAATGGCATTTTCACTGGAATTTATTTTAGCGGAAAAATGTTAACAGTGAAAGGAAGTATTCCACATTATTACATATATACTGCAGTTTATTTTGATTCGTCCCTGAAAACAAAATCGGTACTTCCACACCCCACATGCAAATGAGGTCTGAGAGCGAATAAAGTAGTCCGTTCAAGAGTAGCGTTTTTCGAAACATAGCAGAAATACACAATATTTAGAAGTACGATACTTTACGTTTGGGTACATGAATATATTTGCCGAGTGAAATGAAATTTGAACAACAGTAATGGTACTTCTAAGCAGTAACTTATTTTGACTAAAACTAATTTGCATATCACCCATGCAATGATGTTTTTGGTATTTTCACGGTCAATATGCAAATGAACATGGTATTGGCGATTCGCTCCACTTGGATTGCCCTTAAAATCACTTTAATTTTGTGTATCTGTGTGTGATTTCTAGTGTTTTCCCGTATTAATTCTTCTGTGATTTGTTTGGCTTGGCCGATTTCGCTCAAACTTAGCAGGTAGGTCACACCTTCACCCTAGTTATCAGGAAATGTATCTCCTACAAATTTTGGATACAACACCTCAGACATAGCTCTTTTTGCTCAGCTTGGGTGTGGGCACAACTGAATTTTTTAATACCTTCACGCCAAATGTATCACACCCTACATTTCTATGATTAAAAAGCATGGACGTAGCTCATTCTAATCCGCTTGAGTGTGGGCAACAATTTACTGAGATTTTTTTTGGATTTGCTAATTTTGTTTATAATTGACAGGCAGGTCGTACCGTCACTAATTGGCAAAACAATCCTGGTCCACAGCTACCATGGCCACAGCCAAACACTGTTTTTTTAATACTTTCGACCCCAAATTTATTACCTCCCACTAGTCTTGTATTCATGCCTTTTATTTTGGCTACGTTGCACACCGGTAAGAGATCACCGACGCCGACATTGTTACACTGTATCAACGTAATCCCGACGCAACTTTGAACTTTGAATGAACTGTAAATGCTGCCTGCAATCTAGAAAATACTATCGGTTGGAAATAATAAATTTAAGGGATTGTTCAGTTACTCTGGCCGGGGGGGGGGGTCGGCAGATTCCATTTTGTCAGCTGTAAATCTCAGTTGACCCACCCCTATCAACAAAACAAAGTGGGCGACCCCTAACATTATATTTTAAAACATGCCGACCCCCCCCCCCCGAAAAACAAAGAAACATTAACAGTTTTGGCTCTGACATGATTACAAAATGTATGATGTGCATTGAAAATATCGTGGTTTGCCGTAATTTTTAGTGTTTGCATTTAATAGACCAGTCACCTTAGGAGGGGAGGGGAAGCATAAAGCCAAAAAACGACTACAGAAAAGGCTGCAGGAAGTAGGGAAATCTATGCTGCTAAAGATAGTAAATAAAAACAAAGCTGTGGAGTACTCACTTGATAAACGCCCTTATAAGATAGGAAAAGAGGATTTGAATCTAGGTGGTTTGAAAACTAATTTGGATTTAATATATCTTTCATATCTTATAGACCAGGAAAGCTTTACACCTGAAGCACAGTCTGTGCTTATGAAAACAAAGGACACTTTGATTTTCGTATAAATTTGTGTTGGATTTTGGTATTTTACAGAGCAAAATATGCATATTTAAAAGTTAAAAAAACAAAAAAACTATTTATTTATATACATGAATCCATTTAACTTTTTTGATTTGCTGAACAAAAACTGTCACTGCTCTTTGTACTAATTGCTGTGTTTTTCCGTCTCCAGCTACAATTGGATAAATCCAGTAAATATCTTATACAATGGTGACTTCAGACTTTAAATAAAATAATCTGATATCACATTGACTTGGGATGTGTTCAAAACTTAACTGTATAATTGCATGGGGCTCTGCCGCATTGCATAATCTGTTAGTTATTTGTCAACTTCAACCCCAAAATATTTAGCCTATAACATTTTTTGCATCAACAAATTTATAGGCAATATGGGTAATAGTTATTATTAAGAACACATTTGTACGATTAACTTTTTAATCTATTGTTCCGAAATAAAATTTAAAAAAATATATGCATAAGCGCGTGTGTGAATTGTGGAAAACAGGGTGACCCCCCCCCATTCGCAAAATCAAAAACAGGGTAACCCCCCTACTGATCCACCCCAGGCCGAAGTAACTGACCAATCCCTAACAACAGCATACGTCCTAGCAATAAAATAAAATGACTTCTAAGGACTGAATGTTTTTTTTGCGAACTTTGTATACGGTGCCCGGTTTTAGTTATAAACCGATGTTAGCTTCACGTTCATGTCCTACCATGGCAACAGCCGAAAACATATTGCTAGTTTTTTTTTAGTGGAGTGGATCGCCAACCGGCTTGTTTTCATTGGCAAAATCGTCCAGCAACATGTTTGGCATATTAGGTGTACATCACATGGACTACTACGATTGAGAGAACTTTATGTATGTTGAATGAGTTTTATAAACCCCGAAGGGCTCTTGGAAGATCCACCCGCAGTAAAATTAGCCATTGCCATGGAGGCGCAACCATCAACATCAAAATCCCAGGAGGTTTCTGCTGGCGACGTTACCCAGTTCCAAATAAAGATCACCAACGCCAAATAAGCAACATTTTAACCGGTAATCAAGATTAATTCAATCCACGGCTAACAAGCAACATCACAACTGAAGTTGTAGCGTGAAGCTCAGCGACTACTGCTGACAACGTAAGTCATGCTTGCGTGCCTTCACCATTGTATTCAAACGAATCACGTGGTGTGCCGTTCTCTTTCAAACCCGGGATTCGATCAATAGGGGAGTTTCAGTAAAAAAACACATTGCAAATCATGCAAATTAAACATTTTCAAACCAGTATACTAAAACAGAAATGCTCAGCGATGCAAAAGAAGGATAGATGTTACTTTTCATTATACACATCTCTGTTGATACAATCCCTCACATATTCTATTCCCAGTTATACCTGCGTAAATGGATTAGCCTCTTTTGATATTGACATTCAGACTAAAATCACGTGACAAGCTGTTAAAATTGGCTGTTGCATACACTTTCGCCGGTCTGGAAAATGTGTTTAGTTAGCTCTCATTCAAGTAACAATGCAGATTTCCCAGTGGGAGTGAGACTATTCGACTCTGCCATTAAAAAATAGGGGTGTTTTGAGCAAAAAAAGAATAACCCTGGAGTGCACACAACACACTGAATTTCGGAACAATTCTTGCATTATTTACAGCAGCAGAATACTACAGAAATATCAGACGAAACATGAAAACACTATATATATGTATTTCGGCCTGAACCCTCTCCATTGCAATTCCAGGAATTACCCCCATATGTGCAACCATTTTCCACCTTGGTACCACCCAAGCCTGAAAACAAAATCTTAATACCACGCTGAAACGTTTGGTAATGATCATATGAAATGGGCCAAGTCACACATTTGTATTACAATAGTACTTCATGGGCGTGTTATAGAATTCCGATCAACAAATGCTTTTACGCACACGGGGAATAGTTAGAGTCACGACGCTCTCTTATCCGATGAAAACATACCACCCTCTACTCATACTATTTAGACTGTTAAACCCGGTAACAATAAACAAAATGATCATATGAAATGGGCCACGTCACACATTTGTATTATACTTTATGGGCGTGTTATGAAACATACATACAACACGATCAACATACACACGTCAGCGGGGATTTCAGACTTTCTATTTTTAACTACATGGAGTAAAACTCATGGGAGTCAATATCCTAGTTGTCAGTAAATACACTCTGTCGTGAAGGAGGTAAGTGTCTGTTTTCATGGAACATGACTTTCTTGACAAGCTTGAAGCATTTGACAAGTGAATTGTTAGATTTAGTGATGGGCGAAACAGTGCTAACAGTCAGTGCTAACAGTCAGTGAATGTAATGTAAACATGACTATAAAATAATCATTAACTTGCCACTAATTTTTTTTTAGCGGGAGATTCCGTAATGTAAACGTAGCTAAATTGTATTACATTGGGGAATTACTAACGCGTTATAATACATATACTTAGCAAGTAGTTGGCAATATATGTTCAGCTATTTTGGACGTCAAATCGACCTACATGAAAACAAATGAGCACATTTGTCATAATTTCTATTCCCGTGAGTATTTAGTAGAGTTTAAGTCAGATCATACACACTATAAATATGGTCTATGGCCGAATTACATTTGTTTCAAAGTTGAATGTTTTAACGTTTAGACAAACTTGTTGTGGTATCTATGTCACGAGGTCTCACTGAAAAACGAACTGACGTAAACATAGGAAGCGATACATCGCGTGAAATAGATCAAATATATAAATTGTGCTAAAACTTTCGTTATATTGCCTGGCCAAAACCTTTGAGAAATTATTTCAACGCCACATATATTATATATACGTTTGTGCAAATCATTCGTTCTCATGAATAATCTAATACATGATTTAAGCTTAGTGACGTCAATTGTAACGAATGTGTTTACGCACACCTTTATGTGTAGCTTAGGGGGTTTCCACAGCCTTTATACGTAGTTTGGTCGGTTTCCTCAACCTTAATATGTAGTGTAGGGTTTCCTTAGCCTTTATACGTAGTTTAGTCGGTTTCCTCAACCTTAATATGTAGTGTAGGGGTTTCCTTAGCCTTTACAAGTAGTTTAGTCGGTTTCCCCAACCTTAATATGTAGTGTAGGGGTTTCCTTAGCCTTTATACGTAGTTTAGTCGGTTTCCTCAAACTTAATATGTAGTGTAGGGGTTTCCACAGCCTTTATACGTAGTTTAGTCGGTTTCCTCAAACTTAATATGTAGTGTAGGGGTTTCCACAGTCTTTATACGTAGTTTTGTGGGTTTCCTCAACCTTAATATGTAGTGTAGGGGTTTCCTCAGCCTTTATACGTAGTTTAGTCGGTTTCCTCAACCTTAATATTTAGTGTAGGGGTTTCCTTAGCCTTTATACGTAGTTTAGTCGCTTTCCTCAACCTTAATATGTAGTGTAGGGGTTTCCACAGCCTTTATACGTAGTTTAGTCGGTTTCCTCAACCTTAATATGTAGTGTAGGGTTTCCTTAGCCTTTATACGTAGTTTAGTCGCTTTCCTCAACCTTAATATGTAGTGTAGGGGTTTCCTTAGCCTTTATAAGTAGTTTAGTCGGTTTCCTCAACCTTAATATGTAGTGTAGGGTTTCCTTAGCCTTTATACGTAGTTTAGTCGGTTTCCTCAACCTTAATATGTAGTGTAGGGTTTCCTTAGCCTTTATACGTAGTTTAGTCGGTTTCCCCAACCTTAATATGTAGTGTAGGGGTTTCCTTAGCCTTTATACGTAGTTTAGTCGCTTTCCTCAACCTTAATATGTAGTGTAGGGGTTTTCACAGCCTTTATACGTAGTTTAGTCGGTTTCCTCAACCTTAATATGTAGTGTAGGGGTTTCCTTAGCCTTTATACGTAGTTTAGTCGCTTTCCTCAACCTTAATATGTAGTGTAGGGGTTTTCACAGCCTTTATACGTAGTTTAGTCGCTTTCCTCAACCTTAATATGTTGTGTAGGGGTTTCCTTAGCCTTTATACGTAGTTTAGTCGGTTTCCTCAAACTTAATATGTAGTGTAGGGTTTCCTTAGCCTTTATACGTAGTTTAGTCGGTTTCCTCAAACTTAATATGTAGTGTAGGGGTTTCCACAGCCTTTATACGTAGTTTAGTCGGTTTCCTCAAACTTAATATGTAGTGTAGGGGTTTCCACAGTCTTTATACGTAGTTTAGTCGGATTCCTCAACCTTAATATGTAGTGTAGGGGTTTCCACAGCCTTTATACGTAGTTTAGTCGGTTTCCTCAACCTTAATATTTAGTGTAGGGGTTTCCTTAGCCTTTATACGTAGTTTAGTCGCTTTCCTCAACCTTAATATGTAGTGTAGGGTTTCCTTAGCCTTTACAAGTAGTTTAGTCGGTTTCCTCAAACTTAATATGTAGTGTAGGGGTTTCCACAGCCTTTATACGTAGTTTAGTCGGTTTCCTCAAACTTAATATGTAGTGTAGGGGTTTCCACAGTCTTTATACGTAGTTTAGTCGGATTCCTCAACCTTAATATGTTGTGTAGGGGTTTCCTTAGCCTTTATAAGTAGTTTAGTCGGTTTCCCCAACCTTAATATGTAGTGTAGGGGTTTCCTTAGCCTTTATACGTAGTTTAGTCGCTTTCCTCAACCTTAATATGTAGTGTAGGGGTTTCCTTAGCCTTTATAAGTAGTTTAGTCGGTTTCCCCAACCTTAATATGTAGTGTAGGGGTTTCCTTAGCCTTTATACGTAGTTTAGTCGGTTTCCTCAACCTTAATATGTAGTGTAGGGGTTTTCACAGCCTTTATACGTAGTTTAGTCGCTTTCCTCAACCTTAATATGTTGTGTAGGGGTTTCCTTAGCCTTTATACGTAGTTTAGTCGGTTTCCTCAAACTTAATATGTAGTGTAGGGTTTCCTTAGCCTTTATACGTAGTTTAGTCGGTTTCCTCAAACTTAATATGTAGTGTAGGGGTTTCCACAGCCTTTATACGTAGTTTAGTCGGTTTCCTCAAACTTAATATGTAGTGTAGGGGTTTCCACAGTCTTTATACGTAGTTTAGTCGGATTCCTCAAACTTAATATGTAGTGTAGGGTTTCCTTAGCCTTTATACGTAGTTTAGTCGGTTTCCTCAACCTTAATATGTAGTGTAGGGGTTTCCACAGCCTTTATACGTAGTTTAGTCGGTTTCCTCAAACTTAATATGTAGTGTAGGGGTTTCCACAGTCTTTATACGTAGTTTAGTCGGTTTCCTCAAACTTAATATGTAGTGTAGGGGTTTCCTTAGCCTTTATACGTAGTTTGGTCGGTTTCCTCAACCTTAATATGTAGTGTAGGGGTTTCCTTAGCCTTTATTCGTAGTTTAGTGGGTTTCCTCAACCTTAATATGTAGTGTAGGGGTTTCCACAGTCTTTATACGTAGTTTAGTCGGTTTCCTCAAACTTAATATGTAGTGTAGGGGTTTCCTTAGCCTTTATACGTAGTTTGGTCGGTTTCCTCAACCTTAATATGTAGTGTAGGGGTTTCCACAGTCTTTATACGTAGTTTAGTCGGTTTCCTCAAACTTAATATGTAGTGTAGGGGTTTCCTTAGCCTTTATTCGTAGTTTAGTGGGTTTCCTCATCAACCTTAATATGTAGTGTAGGGGTTTCCTCAGCTTTTATTCGTAGTTTAGTGGGTTTCCTCATCAACCTTAATATGTAGTGTAGGGGTTTCCACAGCTTTTATACGTAGTTTTGTGGGTTTCCTCATCAACCTTAATATGTAGTGTAGGGGTTTCCTTAGCCTTTACAAGTAGTTTTGTGGGTTTCCTCATCAACCTTAATATATAGTGTAGGGGTTTCCACAGCTTTTATACGTAGTTTAGTGGGTTTCCTAATCAACCTTAATATGTAGTGTAGGGGTTTCCTCAGCTTTTATTCGTAGTTTAGTGGGTTTCCTCATCAACCTTAATATGTAGTGTAGGGGTTTCCACAGCTTTTATACGTAGTTTTGTGGGTTTCCTCATCAACCTTAATATGTAGTGTAGGGGTTTCCTTAGCCTTTATAAGTAGTTTAGTCGGTTTCCTCAACCTTAATATGTAGTGTAGGGGTTTCCTTAGCCTTTATAAGTAGTTTTGTGGGTTTCCTCATCAACCTTAATATGTAGTATAAGGGTTTCCTTAGCCTTTATAAGTAGTTTTGTGGGTTTCCTCAACCTAAATATGTAGTGTAGGGGTTTCCTTAGCCTTTATAAGTAGTTTTGTGGGTTTCCTCATCAACCTTAATATATAGTGTAGGGGTTTCCTTAGCCTTTATAAGTAGTTTTGTGGGTTTCCTCATCAACCTTAATATGTAGTATAAGGGTTTCCTTAGCCTTTATAAGTAGTTTTGTGGGTTTCCTCAACCTAAATATGTAGTGTAGGGGTTTCCTTAGCCTTTATAAGTAGTTTTGTGGGTTTCCTCATCAACCTTAATATGTAGTATAAGGGTTTCCTTAGCCTTTATAAGTAGTTTTGTGGGTTTCCTCAACCTAAATATGTAGTGTAGGGGTTTCCTTAGCCTTTATAAGTAGTTTTGTGGGTTTCCTCATCAACCTTAATATATAGTGTAGGGGTTTCCTTAGCCTTTATAAGTAGTTTTGTGGGTTTCCTCAACCTTAATATGTAGTGTAGGGTTTCCTTAGCCTTTATACGTAGTTTTGTGGGTTTCCTCATCAACCTTAATATGTAGTATAAGGGTTTCCTTAGCCTTTATAAGTAGTTTTGTGGGTTTCCTCAACCTAAATATGTAGTGTAGGGGTTTCCTTAGCCTTTATAATTAGTTTTGTGGGTTTCCTCATCAACCTTAATATGTAGTGTAGGGGTTTCCACAGCTTTTATACGTAGTTTTGTGGTTTCCTCATCAACTTTAATATGTAGTGTCGTGGTTTCCTTAGCCTTTATACGTAGTTTTGTGGGTTTCCTCAACCTTAATATGTAGTGTAGGGGTTTCCTTAGCCTTTATAATTAGTTTTGTGGGTTTCCTCATCAACCTTAATATGTAGTATAAGGGTTTCCTTAGCCTTTATAAGTAGTTTTGTGGGTTTCCTCAACCTTAATATGTAGTGTAGGGGTTTCCTTAGCCTTTATAAGTAGTTTTGTGGGTTTCCTCATCAACCTTAATATGTAGTATAAGGGTTTCCTTAGCCTTTATAAGTAGTTTTGTGGGTTTCCTCAACCTAAATATGTAGTGTAGGGGTTTCCTTAGCCTTTATAAGTAGTTTTGTGGGTTTCCTCAACCTTAATATGTAGTGTAGGAGTTTCCTTAGCCATTATAAGTAGTTTTGCGGGTTTCCTCATCAACCTTAATATGTAGTGTAGGGGTTTCCTTAGCCTTTATAAGTAGTTTTGTGGGTTTCCTCATCAACCTTAATATGTAGTGTAGGGGTTTCCTTAGCCTTTATAAGTAGTTTTGTGGGTTTCCTCATCAACCTTAATATGTAGTGTAGGGGTTTCCTTAGCCTTTATAAGTAGTTTTGTGGGTTTCCTCAACCTTAATATGTAGTGTAGTGGTTTCCTTAGCCTTTATAAGTAGTTTTGTGGGTTTCCTCATCAACCTTAATATATAGTGTAGGGGTTTCCTTAGCCTTTATAAGTAGTTTTGTGGGTTTCCTCAACCTTAATATGTAGTGTAGTGGTTTCCTTAGCCTTTATAAGTAGTTTTGTGGGTTTCCTCAACCTTAATATGTAGTGTAGGGGTTTCCTTAGCCTTTATAAGTAGTTTTGTGGGTTTCCTCATCAACCTTAATATATAGTGTAGGGGTTTCCTTAGCCTTTATAAGTAGTTTTGTGGGTTTCCTCAACCTTAATATGTAGTGAAGGGGTTTCCTTAGCCTTTATAAGTAGTTTTGTGGGTTTCCTCAACCTTAATATGTAGTGAAGGGGTTTCCTTAGCCATTATAAGTAGTTTTGTGGGTTTCCTCATCAACCTTAATATGTAGTGTAGGGGTTTCCTTAGCCTTTATAAGTAGTTTTGTGGGTTTCCTCAACCTTAATATGTAGTGTAGGGGTTTCCGTAGCCTTTATAAGTAGTTTTGTGGGTTGCCTCAACCTTAATATGTAGTGTAGGGGTTTCCTTAGCCTTTATAAGTAGTTTTGTGGGTTTCCTCAACCTTAATATGTAGTGTAGGGGTTTCCTTAGCCTTTATAAGTAGTTTTGTGGGTTTCCTCAACCTAAATATGTAGTGTAGGGGTTTCCTTAGCCTTTATAAGTAGTTTTGTGGGTTTCCACAACCTAAATATGTAGTGTAGGGATTTCCTTAGCCTTTATAAGTAATTTTGTGGGTTTTCTCAACCTTAATATGTAGTGTAGGGGTTTCCTTAGCCTTTATAAGTAGTTTTGTGGGTTTCCTCAACCTTAATATGTAGTGTAGGGGTTTCCTTAGCCTTTATAAGTAGTTTTGTGGGTTTCCACAACCTAAATATGTAGTGTAGGGATTTCCTTAGCCTTTATAAGTAATTTTGTGGGTTTTCTCAACCTTAATATGTAGTGTAGGGGTTTCCTTAGCCTTTATAAGTAGTTTTGTGGGTTTCCTCAACCTTAATATTTAGTGTAGGGGTTTCCTTAGCCTTTATAAGTAGTTTTGTGGGTTTCCACAACCTAAATATGTAGTGTAGGGATTTCCTTAGCCTTTATAAGTAATTTTGTGGGTTTTCTCAACCTTAATATGTAGTGTAGGGGTTTCCTTAGCCTTTATAAGTAGTTTTGTGGGTTTCCTCAACCTTAATATGTAGTGTAGGGGTTTCCTTAGCCTTTATAAGTAGTTTTGTGGGTTTCTTCAACCTTAATATGTAGTGTAGGGGTTTCCTTAGCCTTTATAAGTAGTTTTGTGGGTTTTCTCAACCTTAATATGTAGTGTAGGGGTTTCCTTAGCCTTTATAAATAGTGTTGTGGGTTTCCTCAACCTTAATATTTAGTGTACGGGTTTCCTTAGCCTTTATAAGTAGTTTTGTGGGTTTCCTCAACCTTAATATGTAGTGTAGGGGTTTTCTTAGCCTTTATAAGTAGTTTTGTGGGTTTCCCCAACCTTAATATGTAGTGTAGGGGTTTCCTTAGCCTTTATAAGTAGTTTTGTGGGTTTCCTCAACCTTAATATGTAGTGTAGGGGTTTCCTTAGCCTTTATACGTAGTTTAGTCGGTTTCCCCAATCTTAACATGTAGTGTAGGGGTTTCCTCAGCCTTTATAAGTAGTTTAGTGGGTTTCCTCAACCTTAATATGTAGTGTAGGAGTTTCCTCAGCCTTTATAAGTAGTTTTGTGGGTTTCCTCATCAACCTTAATATGTAGTGTACGGATTTCCTTAGCCTTTATAAGTAGTTTTGTGGGTTTCCTCAACCTTAATATGTAGTGTATGGGTTTCCTTAGCCTTTATAAGTAGTTTTGTGGGTTTCCTCATCAACCTTAATATGTAGTGTAGGGGTTTCCTTAGCCTTTATAAGTAGTTTTGTGGGTTTCCTCAACCTAAATATGTAGTGTAGGGGTTTCCTTAGCCTTTATAAGTAGTTTTGTGGGTTTCCACAACCTAAATATGTAGTGTAGGGATTTCCTTAGCCTTTATAAGTAATTTTGTGGGTTTTCTCAACCTTAATATGTAGTGTAGGGGTTTCCTTAGCCTTTATAAGTAGTTTTGTGGGTTTCCTCAACCTTAATATGTAGTGTAGGGGTTTCCTTAGCCTTTATAAGTAGTTTTGTGGGTTTCCACAACCTAAATATGTAGTGTATGGATTTCCTTAGCCTTTATAAGTAATTTTGTGGGTTTTCTCAACCTTAATATGTAGTGTAGGGGTTTCCTTAGCCTTTATAAGTAGTTTTGTGGGTTTCCTCAACCTTAATATTTAGTGTAGGGGTTTCCTTAGCCTTTATAAGTAGTTTTGTGGGTTTCCACAACCTAAATATGTAGTGTAGGGATTTCCTTAGCCTTTATAAGTAATTTTGTGGGTTTTCTCAACCTTAATATGTAGTGTAGGGGTTTCCTTAGCCTTTATAAGTAGTTTTGTGGGTTTCCTCAACCTTAATATGTAGTGTAGGGGTTTCCTTAGCCTTTATAAGTAGTTTTGTGGGTTTCTTCAACCTTAATATGTAGTGTAGGGGTTTCCTTAGCCTTTATAAGTAGTTTTGTGGGTTTTCTCAACCTTAATATGTAGTGTAGGGGTTTCCTTAGCCTTTATAAATAGTGTTGTGGGTTTCCTCAACCTTAATATTTAGTGTACGGGTTTCCTTAGCCTTTATAAGTAGTTTTGTGGGTTTCCTCAACCTTAATATGTAGTGTAGGGGTTTTCTTAGCCTTTATAAGTAGTTTTGTGGGTTTCCCCAACCTTAATATGTAGTGTAGGGGTTTCCTTAGCCTTTATAAGTAGTTTTGTGGGTTTCCTCAACCTTAATATGTAGTGTAGGGGTTTCCTTAGCCTTTATACGTAGTTTAGTCGGTTTCCCCAATCTTAACATGTAGTGTAGGGGTTTCCTCAGCCTTTATAAGTAGTTTAGTGGGTTTCCTCAACCTTAATATGTAGTGTAGGAGTTTCCTCAGCCTTTATAAGTAGTTTTGTGGGTTTCCTCATCAACCTTAATATGTAGTGTACGGATTTCCTTAGCCTTTATAAGTAGTTTTGTGGGTTTCCTCAACCTTAATATGTAGTGTATGGGTTTCCTTAGCCTTTATAAGTAGTTTTGTGGGTTTCCTCATCAACCTTAATATGTAGTGTAGGGGTTTCCTTAGCCTTTATAAGTAGTTTTGTGGGTTTCCTCAACCTTAATATGTAGTGTAGAGGTTTCCTTATCCTTTATAAGTAGTTTTGTGGGTTTTCTCAACCTTAATATGTAGTGTAGGGGTTTCCTTAGCCTTTATAAGTAGTTTTGTGGGTTTTCTCAACCTTAATATGTAGTGTAGGGGTTTCCTTAGCCTTTATAAGTAGTTTTGTGGGTTTCCTCAACCTTAACATGTAGTGTAGGAGTTTCCTCAGCCTTTATAAGTAGTTTTGTGGGTTTCCCCAACCTTAATATGTAGTGTAGGGGTTTCCTTAGCCTTTATAAGTAGTTTTGTGGGTTTCCTCAACCTTAACATGTAGTGTAGGTGTTTCCTCAGCCTTTATACGTAGTTTAGTCGGTTTCCTCAAACTTATTATGTAGTGTAGGGGTTTCCTCAGCTTTTATTCGTAGTTTAGTGGGTTTCCTCAAGCTTAATATGTAGTGTAGGGGTTTCCTCGGCCTTTATAAGTAGTTTTGTGGGTTTCCTCAACCTTAATATGTAGTGTACGGATTTCCTTAGCCTTTATAAGTAGTTTTGTGGGTTTCCTCAACCTTAATATGTAGTGTAGGGGTTTCCTTAGCCTTTATAAGTAGTTTTGTGGGTTTCCTCAACCTTAATATGTAGTGTATGGGGTTTCCTTAGCCTTTATAAGTAGTTTTGTGGGTTTCCTCAACCTTAATATGTAGTGTAGGGGTTTCCTTAGCCTTTATAAGTAGTTTAGTTGGTTTCCTGAACCTTAATATGTCTTGTAGGGGTTTCCTTAGCCTTTATACGTAGTTTAGTCGGTTTCCTCATCAACCTTAATATGTAGTGTACGGATTTCCTTAGCCTTTATAAGTAGTTTTGTGGGTTTCCTCAACCTTAATATGTAGTGTAGGGGTTTCCGTAGCCTTTATAAGTAGTTTTGTGGGTTTCCTCAACCTTAATATGTAGTGTAGGGGTTTCCTTAGCCTTTATAAGTAGTTTTGTGGGTTTCCTCAACCTTAATATGTAGTGTAGGGGTTTCCTTAGCCTTTATAAGTAGTTTTGTGGGTTTCCTCAACCTTAATATGTAGTGTAGGGGTTTCCTTAGCCTTTATACGTAGTTTAGTTGGTTTCCTCAACCTTAATATGTAGTGTAGGGGTTTCCTCAGCCTTTATATGTAGTTTTGTGGGTTTCCTCATCAACCTTAATATTTAGTGTAGGGGTTTCCTTAGCCTTTATAAGTAGTTTTGTGGGTTTCCTCAACCTTAATATGTAGTGTAGGGGTTTCCTTAGCCTTTATAAGTAGTTTTGTGGGTTTCCTCAACCTTAATATGTAGTGTGGGGGTTTCCTTAGTCTTTTTAAGTAGTTTAGCTGGTTTCCTCAACCTTAATATGTAGTGTAGGGGTTTCCTCAGCCTTTATACGTAGTTTAGTCGGTTTCCTCAACCTTAATATTTAGTGTAGGGGTTTCCTTAGCCTTTATAAGTAGTTTTGTGGGTTTCCTCAACCCTAATATGTAGTGTAGGGGTTTCTGTAGCCTTTATAAGTAGTTTTGTGGGTTTCCTCAACCTTAATATGTAGTGTAGGGGTTTCCTTAGCCTTTATAAGTAGTTTTGTGGGTTTCCTCAACCTTAATATGTAGTGTAGGGGTTTCCTTAGCCTTTATAAGTAGTTTTGTGGGTTTCCTCAACCTTAATATGTAGTGTAGGGGTTTCCTTAGCCTTTATACGTAGTTTAGTTGGTTTCCTCAACCTTAATATGTAGTGTAGGGGTTTCCTCAGCCTTTATATGTAGTTTTGTGGGTTTCCTCATCAACCTTAATATTTAGTGTAGGGGTTTCCTTAGCCTTTATAAGTAGTTTTGTGGGTTTCCTCAACCTTAATATGTAGTGTAGGGGTTTCCTTAGCCTTTATAAGTAGTTTTGTGGGTTTCCTCAACCTTAATATGTAGTGTAGGGGTTTCCTTAGCCTTTATAAGTAGTTTTGTGGGTTTCTTCAACCTTAATATGTAGTGTAGGGGTTTCCTTAGCCTTTTAAGTAGTTTTGTGGGTTTTCTCAACCTTAATATGTAGTGTAGGGGTTTCCTTAGCCTTTATAAGTAGTTTTGTGGGTTTCCTCAACCTTAATATGTAGTGTAGGGGTTTCCTTAGCCTTTATACGTAGTTTAGTCGGTTTCCCCAACCTTAACATGTAGTGTAGGGGTTTCCTTAGCCTTTATAAGTAGTTTTGTGGGTTTCCTCAACCTTAATATGTAGTGTAGGGGTTTCCTTAGCCTTTATACGTAGTTTAGTCGGTTTCCCCAACCTTAACATGTAGTGTAGGGGTTTCCTCAGCCTTTATAAGTAGTTTAGTGGGTTTCCTCAACCTTAATATGTAGTGTAGGAGTTTCCTCAGCCTTTATAAGTAGTTTTGTGGGTTTCCTCATCAACCTTAATATGTAGTGTACGGATTTCCTTAGCCTTTATAAGTAGTTTTGTGGGTTTCCTCAACCTTAATATGTAGTGTATGGGTTTCCTTAGCCTTTATAAGTAGTTTTGTGGGTTTCCTCATCAACCTTAATATGTAGTGTAGGGGTTTCCTTAGCCTTTATAAGTAGTTTTGTGGGTTTCCTCAACCTTAATATGTAGTGTAGGGGTTTCCTTATCCTTTATAAGTAGTTTTGTGGGTTTTCTCAACCTTAATATGTAGTGTAGGGGTTTCCTTAGCCTTTATAAGTAGTTTTGTGGGTTTTCTCAACCTTAATATGTAGTGTAGGGGTTTCCTTAGCCTTTATAAGTAGTTTTGTGGGTTTCCTCAACCTTAACATGTAGTGTAGGAGTTTCCTCAGCCTTTATAAGTAGTTTTGTGGGTTTCCCCAACCTTAATATGTAGTGTAGGGGTTTCCTTAGCCTTTATAAGTAGTTTTGTGGGTTTCCTCAACCTTAACATGTAGTGTAGGTGTTTCCTCAGCCTTTATACGTAGTTTAGTCGGTTTCCTCAAACTTATTATGTAGTGTAGGGGTTTCCTCAGTTTTTATTCGTAGTTTAGTGGGTTTCCTCAAGCTTAATATGTAGTGTAGGGGTTTCCTCGGCCTTTATAAGTAGTTTTGTGGGTTTCCTCAACCTTAATATGTAGTGTACGGATTTCCTTAGCCTTTATAAGTAGTTTTGTGGGTTTCCTCAACCTTAATATGTAGTGTAGGGGTTTCCTTAGCCTTTATAAGTAGTTTTGTGGGTTTCCTCAACCTTAATATGTAGTGTATGGGGTTTCCTTAGCCTTTATAAGTAGTTTTGTGGGTTTCCTCAACCTTAATATGTAGTGTATGGGTTTCCTTAGCCTTTATAAGTAGTTTAGTTGGTTTCCTGAACCTTAATATGTCTTGTAGGGGTTTCCTTAGCCTTTATACGTAGTTTAGTCGGTTTCCTCATCAACCTTAATATGTAGTGTACGGATTTCCTTAGCCTTTATAAGTAGTTTTGTGGGTTTCCTCAACCTTAATATGTAGTGTAGGGGTTTCCGTAGACTTTATAAGTAGTTTTGTGGGTTTCCTCAACCTTAATATGTAGTGTAGGGGTTTCCGTAGCCTTTATAAGTAGTTTTGTGGGTTTCCTCAACCTTAATATGTAGTGTAGGGGTTTCCTTAGCCTTTATAAGTAGTTTTGTGGGTTTCCTCAACCTTAATATGTAGTGTAGGGGTTTCCTTAGCCTTTATAAGTAGTTTTGTGGGTTTCCTCAACCTTAATATGTAGTGTAGGGGTTTCCTTAGCCTTTATACGTAGTTTAGTTGGTTTCCTCAACCTTAATATGTAGTGTAGGGGTTTCCTCAGCCTTTATATGTAGTTTTGTGGGTTTCCTCATCAACCTTAATATTTAGTGGAGGGGTTTCCTTAGCCTTTATAAGTAGTTTTGTGGGTTTCCTCAACCTTAATATGTAGTGTAGGGGTTTCCTTAGCCTTTATAAGTAGTTTTGTGGGTTTCCTCAACCTTAATATGTAGTGTGGGGGTTTCCTTAGTCTTTTTAAGTAGTTTAGCTGGTTTCCTCAACCTTAATATGTAGTGTAGGGGTTTCCTCAGCCTTTATACGTAGTTTAGTCGGTTTCCTCAACCTTAATATTTAGTGTAGGGGTTTCCTTAGCCTTTATAAGTAGTTTTGTGGGTTTCCTCAACCCTAATATGTAGTGTAGGGGTTTCTGTAGCCTTTATAAGTAGTTTTGTGGGTTTCCTCAACCTTAATATGTTGTGTAGGGGTTTCCTTAGCCTTTATAAGTAGTTTTGTGGGTTTCCTCAACCTTAATATGTAGTGTGGGGGTTTCCTTAGTCTTTTTAAGTAGTTTAGCTGGTTTCCTCAACCTTAATATGTAGTGTAGGGGTTTCCTCAGCCTTTATACGTAGTTTAGTCGGTTTCCTCAACCTTAATATGTAGTGTAGGGGTTTCCACAGCCTTTATACGTAGTTTTGTGGGTTTCCTCAACCTTAACATGTAGTGTAGGGGTTTCCTCAGCCTTTATACGTAGTTTTGTGGGTTTCCTCATCAACCTTAACATGTAGTGTAGGGGTTTCCTCAGCCTTTATACGTAGTTTAGTGGGTTTCCTCATCAACCTTAACATGTAGTGTAGGTGTTTCCTCAGCCTTTATACGTAGTTTAGTCGGTTTCCTCAACCTTAATATGTAGTGTAGGGGTTTCCTTAGCCTTTATAAGTAGTTTTGTGGGTTGCCTCAACCTTAATATGTAGTGTAGGGGTTTCCTTAGCCTTTATAAGTAGTTTTGTGGGTTGCCTCAACCTTAATATGTAGTGTAGGGGTTTCCTTGGCCTTTATAAGTAGTTTTATGGGTTTCCTCAACCTTAATATGTAGTGTAGGGGTTTCCTTAGCCTTTATAAGTAGTTTAGTTGGTTTCCTCAACCTTAATATGTAGTGTAGGGGTTTCCTTAGCCTTTATACGTAGTTTAGTCGGTTTCCCCAACCTTAACATGTAGTGTAGGGGTTTCCTCAGCCTTTATAAGTAGTTTAGTGGGTTTCCTCAACCTTAATATGTAGTGTAGGAGTTTCCTCAGCCTTTATAAGTAGTTTTGTGGGTTTCCTCATCAACCTTAATATGTAGTGTACGGATTTCCTTAGCCTTTATAAGTAGTTTTGTGGGTTTCCTCAACCTTAATATGTAGTGTATGGGTTTCCTTAGCCTTTATAAGTAGTTTTGTGGGTTTCCTCATCAACCTTAATATGTAGTGTAGGGGTTTCCTTAGCCTTTATAAGTAGTTTTGTGGGTTTCCTCAACCTTAATATGTAGTGTAGGGGTTTCCTTATCCTTTATAAGTAGTTTTGTGGGTTTTCTCAACCTTAATATGTAGTGTAGGGGTTTCCTTAGCCTTTATAAGTAGTTTTGTGGGTTTTCTCAACCTTAATATGTAGTGTAGAGGTTTCCTTAGCCTTTATAAGTAGTTTTGTGGGTTTCCTCAACCTTAACATGTAGTGTAGGAGTTTCCTCAGCCTTTATAAGTAGTTTTGTGGGTTTCCCCAACCTTAATATGTAGTGTAGGGGTTTCCTTAGCCTTTATAAGTAGTTTTGTGGGTTTCCTCAACCTTAACATGTAGTGTAGGTGTTTCCTCAGCCTTTATACGTAGTTTAGTCGGTTTCCTCAAACTTATTATGTAGTGTAGGGGTTTCCTCAGTTTTTATTCGTAGTTTAGTGGGTTTCCTCAAGCTTAATATGTAGTGTAGGGGTTTCCTCGGCCTTTATAAGTAGTTTTGTGGGTTTCCTCAACCTTAATATGTAGTATACGGATTTCCTTAGCCTTTATAAGTAGTTTTGTGGGTTTCCTCAACCTTAATATGTAGTGTAGGGGTTTCCTTAGCCTTTATAAGTAGTTTTGTGGGTTTCCTCAACCTTAATATGTAGTGTATGGGGTTTCCTTAGCCTTTATAAGTAGTTTTGTGGGTTTCCTCAACCTTAATATGTAGTGTAGGGGTTTCCTTAGCCTTTATAAGTAGTTTAGTTGGTTTCCTGAACCTTAATATGTCTTGTAGGGGTTTCCTTAGCCTTTATACGTAGTTTAGTCGGTTTCCTCATCAACCTTAATATGTAGTGTACGGATTTCCTTAGCCTTTATAAGTAGTTTTGTGGGTTTCCTCAACCTTAATATGTAGTGTAGGGGTTTCCGTAGACTTTATAAGTAGTTTTGTGGGTTTCCTCAACCTTAATATGTAGTGTAGGGGTTTCCGTAGCCTTTATAAGTAGTTTTGTGGGTTTCCTCAACCTTAATATGTAGTGTAGGGGTTTCCTTAGCCTTTATAAGTAGTTTTGTGGGTTTCCTCAACCTTAATATGTAGTGTAGGGGTTTCCTTAGCCTTTATAAGTAGTTTTGTGGGTTTCCTCAACCTTAATATGTAGTGTAGGGGTTTCCTTAGCCTTTATACGTAGTTTAGTTGGTTTCCTCAACCTTAATATGTAGTGTAGGGGTTTCCTCAGCCTTTATATGTAGTTTTGTGGGTTTCCTCATCAACCTTAATATTTAGTGGAGGGGTTTCCTTAGCCTTTATAAGTAGTTTTGTGGGTTTCCTCAACCTTAATATGTAGTGTAGGGGTTTCCTTAGCCTTTATAAGTAGTTTTGTGGGTTTCCTCAACCTTAATATGTAGTGTGGGGGTTTCCTTAGTCTTTTTAAGTAGTTTAGCTGGTTTCCTCAACCTTAATATGTAGTGTAGGGGTTTCCTCAGCCTTTATACGTAGTTTAGTCGGTTTCCTCAACCTTAATATTTAGTGTAGGGGTTTCCTTAGCCTTTATAAGTAGTTTTGTGGGTTTCCTCAACCCTAATATGTAGTGTAGGGGTTTCTGTAGCCTTTATAAGTAGTTTTGTGGGTTTCCTCAACCTTAATATGTTGTGTAGGGGTTTCCTTAGCCTTTATAAGTAGTTTTGTGGGTTTCCTCAACCTTAATATGTAGTGTGGGGGTTTCCTTAGTCTTTTTAAGTAGTTTAGCTGGTTTCCTCAACCTTAATATGTAGTGTAGGGGTTTCCTCAGCCTTTATACGTAGTTTAGTCGGTTTCCTCAACCTTAATATGTAGTGTAGGGGTTTCCACAGCCTTTATACGTAGTTTTGTGGGTTTCCTCAACCTTAACATGTAGTGTAGGGGTTTCCTCAGCCTTTATACGTAGTTTTGTGGGTTTCCTCATCAACCTTAACATGTAGTGTAGGGGTTTCCTCAGCCTTTATACGTAGTTTAGTGGGTTTCCTCATCAACCTTAACATGTAGTGTAGGTGTTTCCTCAGCCTTTATACGTAGTTTAGTCGGTTTCCTCAACCTTAATATGTAGTGTAGGGGTTTCCTTAGCCTTTATAAGTAGTTTTGTGGGTTGCCTCAACCTTAATATGTAGTGTAGGGGTTTCCTTAGCCTTTATAAGTAGTTTTGTGGGTTGCCTCAACCTTAATATGTAGTGTAGGGGTTTCCTTGGCCTTTATAAGTAGTTTTATGGGTTTCCTCAACCTTAATATGTAGTGTAGGGGTTTCCTTAGCCTTTATAAGTAGTTTAGTTGGTTTCCTCAACCTTAATATGTAGTGTAGGGGTTTCCTTAGCCTTTATACGTAGTTTAGTCGGTTTCCCCAACCTTAACATGTAGTGTAGGGGTTTCCTCAGCCTTTATAAGTAGTTTAGTGGGTTTCCTCAACCTTAATATGTAGTGTAGGAGTTTCCTCAGCCTTTATAAGTAGTTTTGTGGGTTTCCTCATCAACCTTAATATGTAGTGTACGGATTTCCTTAGCCTTTATAAGTAGTTTTGTGGGTTTCCTCAACCTTAATATGTAGTGTATGGGTTTCCTTAGCCTTTATAAGTAGTTTTGTGGGTTTCCTCATCAACCTTAATATGTAGTGTAGGGGTTTCCTTAGCCTTTATAAGTAGTTTTGTGGGTTTCCTCAACCTTAATATGTAGTGTAGGGGTTTCCTTATCCTTTATAAGTAGTTTTGTGGGTTTTCTCAACCTTAATATGTAGTGTAGGGGTTTCCTTAGCCTTTATAAGTAGTTTTGTGGGTTTTCTCAACCTTAATATGTAGTGTAGAGGTTTCCTTAGCCTTTATAAGTAGTTTTGTGGGTTTCCTCAACCTTAACATGTAGTGTAGGAGTTTCCTCAGCCTTTATAAGTAGTTTTGTGGGTTTCCCCAACCTTAATATGTAGTGTAGGGGTTTCCTTAGCCTTTATAAGTAGTTTTGTGGGTTTCCTCAACCTTAACATGTAGTGTAGGTGTTTCCTCAGCCTTTATACGTAGTTTAGTCGGTTTCCTCAAACTTATTATGTAGTGTAGGGGTTTCCTCAGTTTTTATTCGTAGTTTAGTGGGTTTCCTCAAGCTTAATATGTAGTGTAGGGGTTTCCTCGGCCTTTATAAGTAGTTTTGTGGGTTTCCTCAACCTTAATATGTAGTGTACGGATTTCCTTAGCCTTTATAAGTAGTTTTGTGGGTTTCCTCAACCTTAATATGTAGTGTAGGGGTTTCCTTAGCCTTTATAAGTAGTTTTGTGGGTTTCCTCAACCTTAATATGTAGTGTATGGGGTTTCCTTAGCCTTTATAAGTAGTTTTGTGGGTTTCCTCAACCTTAATATGTAGTGTAGGGGTTTCCTTAGCCTTTATAAGTAGTTTAGTTGGTTTCCTGAACCTTAATATGTCTTGTAGGGGTTTCCTTAGCCTTTATACGTAGTTTAGTCGGTTTCCTCATCAACCTTAATATGTAGTGTACGGATTTCCTTAGCCTTTATAAGTAGTTTTGTGGGTTTCCTCAACCTTAATATGTAGTGTAGGGGTTTCTGTAGACTTTATAAGTAGTTTTGTGGGTTTCCTCAACCTTAATATGTAGTGTAGGGGTTTCCGTAGCCTTTATAAGTAGTTTTGTGGGTTTCCTCAACCTTAATATGTAGTGTAGGGGTTTCCTTAGCCTTTATAAGTAGTTTTGTGGGTTTCCTCAACCTTAATATGTAGTGTAGGGGTTTCCTTAGCCTTTATAAGTAGTTTTGTGGGTTTCCTCAACCTTAATATGTAGTGTAGGGGTTTCCTTAGCCTTTATACGTAGTTTAGTTGGTTTCCTCAACCTTAATATGTAGTGTAGGGGTTTCCTCAGCCTTTATATGTAGTTTTGTGGGTTTCCTCATCAACCTTAATATTTAGTGGAGGGGTTTCCTTAGCCTTTATAAGTAGTTTTGTGGGTTTCCTCAACCCTAATATGTAGTGTAGGGGTTTCTGTAGCCTTTATAAGTAGTTTTGTGGGTTTCCTCAACCTTAATATGTTGTGTAGGGGTTTCCTTAGCCTTTATAAGTAGTTTTGTGGGTTTCCTCAACCTTAATATGTAGTGTGGGGGTTTCCTTAGCCTTTATAAGTAGTTTTGTGGGTTTCCTCAACCTTAATATGTAGTGTGGGGGTTTCCTTAGTCTTTTTAAGTAGTTTAGCTGGTTTCCTCAACCTTAATATGTAGTGTATGGGTTTCCTCAGCCTTTATACGTAGTTTAGTCGGTTTCCTCAACCTTAATATTTAGTGTAGGGGTTTCCTTAGCCTTTATAAGTAGTTTTGTGGGTTTCCTCAACCCTAATATGTAGTGTAGGGGTTTCTGTAGCCTTTATAAGTAGTTTTGTGGGTTTCCTCAACCTTAATATGTTGTGTAGGGGTTTCCTTAGCCTTTATAAGTAGTTTTGTGGGTTTCCTCAACCTTAATATGTAGTGTGGGGGTTTCCTTAGTCTTTTTAAGTAGTTTAGCTGGTTTCCTCAACCTTAATATGTAGTGTAGGGGTTTCCTCAGCCTTTATACGTAGTTTAGTCGGTTTCCTCAACCTTAATATGTAGTGTAGGGGTTTCCACAGCCTTTATACGTAGTTTTGTGGGTTTCCTCATCAACCTTAACATGTAGTGTAGGGGTTTCCTCAGCCTTTATACGTAGTTTTGTGGGTTTCCTCATCAACCTTAACATGTAGTGTAGGGGTTTCCTCAGCCTTTATACGTAGTTTAGTGGGTTTCCTCACCAACCTTAACATGTAGTGTAGGTGTTTCCTCAGCCTTTATACGTAGTTTAGTCGGTTTCCTCAACCTTAATATGTAGTGTAGGGGTTTCCTTAGCCTTTATAAGTAGTTTTGTGGGTTGCCTCAACCTTAATATGTAGTGTAGGGGTTTCCTTAGCCTTTATAAGTAGTTTTGTGGGTTGCCTCAACCTTAATATGTAGTGTAGGGGTTTCCTTGGCCTTTATAAGTAGTTTTATGGGTTTCCTCAACCTTAATATGTAGTGTAGGGGTTTCCTTAGCCTTTATAAGTAGTTTAGTTGGTTTCCTCAACCTTAATATGTAGTGTAGGGATTCCTTAGCCTTTATTCGTAGTTTAGTCGGTTTCCTCAACCTTAATATGTAGTGTAGGGGTTTCCACAGCCTTTATACGTAGTTTAGTCGGTTTCCTCAAACTTAATATGTAGTGTAGGGGTTTCCTCAGCCTTTATACGTAGTTTAGTCGGTTTCCTCAAACTTAATATGTAGTGTAGGGGTTTCCTCAGCCTTTATACGTAGTTTAGTCGGTTTCCTCAAACTTAATATGTAGTGTAGGGGTTTCCTCAGCGTTTATACGTAGTTTAGTCGGTTTTCTCAACCTTAATATGTAGTGTAGGGGTTTCCGTAGTCATTATAATTAATTTAAAGGGTTTCTTTAGCCTTTATATGTAGTGTAGGGTTTCCCCAACCATTATACGTAGTTTAGTCGCTTTCCTCAACCTTAATATGTGGTTCAGGGGCTTCCGTAGTCAATGTAATTTGTTTAAAGGGTTTCTTTAGCCTTTATATGTAGTTTAGTGGGTTTCCCCAACCATTATACATAGTTTAGTCGGTTTCCTCAACCTTAATATGTAGTGTAGGTACTTCCTTAGTCTTTATGAGTAGTTTAGTCATAAGGTGAAATTATACATATGAATTTGTGTTTTCTTGTTAGATTTTTCACGTGTATGTTCTCAATGATGGATTCTCACAAAAATGTCCAATTACTGTATCCCGATTTAACGGTAAGATTTCGAATTCACGTTACTTCGGCGATTTATGTAATGATATCGTATCAGTAGTGTGAAGTATATCCCAATATCACATCAAAATAAATTCAGTCTATTTTAATCCTGTAATATTATATTATCGTGTCCGTAGGAACTCAAGCAGCTTTATTTTGGAGAGGTTGAAGTTGAAGATTCAAATAAGTCGGTATGTATTAATGTATAAACATTCAACCCAGTAAGCAAATACTATCCAATCCGCATATCATTGACAGTAATAATATATATGAATGACAGAAACATTGGGTCGCTTTTTAAAACATTTTATAAATATATATATATTTATATAAATCGAAATGACCATTAGATTCAAATTTTCCAATCAAGGAACGGTGTTATGACATCATCGTTAGTTTTAATTTATATTAATGAGTCAGTTCATCATCATCATCATCATCATCATCATCATCATCATCATCATCATCATCATCATCATACAATTAAGCGCTTTAATTTGAAATATGTAAATATGTGGGCAATCGTAGATGTCACTTGAATGAGCATGTACACGCATTAATGGTGAGCTCTTGACCTAATTTGAATAAATACATACACTAAAGTACACCTTTCTTTTAAATCTCTATATAAACGTTTAAAACATCACTTAAACTTCTGTACATTATAACGTTACCTAAACTGGTATACTAGAAATCTGTACACAGACTGCCAGTGTTATAATTACTTAAACTACCGAAAGCAACGCCACACAACGCAACCTAACATAAATATGAGATGTAAGGCCTGCATATGTATTTAGCAAATGCTTTAGACGTTATCATACAATTTGAATCATTGTCAATGAATTAATGTTACAGAAACACCAAGACACTGTGAAAACAACAACCAATATTTCAAATCAATTACAGTGGCCCCTCGCTAAGTCGCGGGTGTCGGGATCCAAGCAAAAACCGCGACTTATTAATGGTCGCGATTTACCGAGGGGCCTCGTGAAATGGGGCGGGCATTGAAAACATATAAAAAGCACATATACACCCATGGGATTATTTATAGTGTGTCTTCTTCATTAAAACACATCACAATCACGATTGATAAACGTACACAAGTTATTTAAAAGGTTATAAACAAATTGTATGTTGTATCATCCCATGTGTCAGGTAGTATTCAAAAAAGAATCGATCATGATTATGTTTGCTGTAAACATTGCAGTGATGCGTTGATTATTTTGTTTGTGTCTGATATTATGTGGGTTGTTTGCTGTTGCTTGCGACTTCGACGGTAACAGCTTCCAAAATAAACCAGTTCCATCGCAATTATAAATTTGTTTTTCGGTAAAAGTTCCGACAGCCTACATGTTCATGTATAATAAGTATGTTCATACTGTATATATTGTATTGTTAGCTGTCAGAGGGAAGTAGAAGTCTTGACCATGCTAGTCGATCAAGTCTCGGAATACCGGTAAGTTGTATAATCATGTAGTATCTGGCTTAATTACCGTAGCTCTTCTAATTGTACCCGTTCTGGTCCTAAGGCAATATCACACTGCTCAATGCGAGATAGATATATCACAGCGGCCCTTGCTGATAAATAACAAGGATATTAGAAATACGCAACGCTTAAAATAATACTTTATTAAAAGATTTAACACATACGTGTCTCACAGAGTGAAGTATTGTGGCCTCGAAATGGAGATAACCTGCGAATAGCTTCTCGGCTAAGTCGTGAGCGAGACGGGTTTTTACGAGTAAAAAAAGATAACTCTAGGAATCCATTACTGGTTGATGCTAAAGGGTCCATGGACAAAACAAATAGTAAGTATACTATATTATTAGTGTCAAACTCTAACACTGGTATATTAGTATGTTGATAGTACGTACTAGCGCATTATTGGTTTTGCAACAACAACAAATGTCATTTGTACATTTCCCGTACCATCAAAGATGGAAGGAAAGGTATATTAAGGGGAACATTTTTGTCCGGCGTTGTCGGCATCGTTAATAATTGTTATTGTATGCACAATAACTTTACTAGTTCCATTCCAAACTTTATCAAACTTGGTCCCCTTATTCATCAGTATAAACTATTTCTTGAGTTTGAACAACAGATGTCCTGCATGAAAATATCATGCAAAATTGAGAAAATCTAATAAAATATTTTGACTGTTTCTACTTGACTGATCACTGGTGATACACATCAAAGGTCACTGATCTCAGTAGAAATATGCATTGTTGTATGTGTTCAATGAAGCAAATCATTTATCTTGTAATAATATCCATTGTAATGTATCTCCCAAATCCCATGGGAATACTGTACTGGGTTTCAAAACCAACTCATGGAGAGATTTTTTGCACAGTCTGATACACATTTGCAAACCTACCAATAAAATCTTTACAGAAAACAAGATGTCAGAAAATCAATATAAGCACTCCTATGAACTGGGTGCCAAACTTTGATCAAGATCTGAAGCTAATAGAAAATCTGTTTAGTTCATAGTTATCAAATCAAAAACAATACATAAAAAATACATAAAAAGCAAAACGTTGCATCCCCATTTTGAAAAGAATCATTGTACTAAAATATATGTATTCTGTATTTGACAAATAGTTCATTCGACAAATGGAAATTCACAGGAATTTGTTTCAGCTATTAGAACAGAATGATATACCTGTTTAATACTAATTTAAAAACGCACTTCAAAAACAAAGATTGCAGTATTTGAAGATGTAGATTCTCAGAAGGCAACAGTACAGTTGACTTTTCTCTACTCTGAACACCATCACACTATTTAAGTTGATTTGCATACGTAGCATGATAGCTATTAATAGAGGGTGTTTTTTTTACTTTCCATATAATACAGTAGTCACACAGTGAATCATTAAATTTTGACAGACACCTGTACAAAATACTTGGACAAAAGCCAGCTAAGATTTTCTGTTATCTTGCATGTTTTATGAATCTATTTACGTCCAAATGCAGCACTTTTTTCTGTGATGAAGCATTTGTTTTTATACTAAAATATCTGAATTACTTTGAATAAAGCTGGAAATTATGTCCCTTAAAATAATTAAACAAATTAGGTACCAATGTTTTTTTAAGATATTTACATCTATCAAGGACATTCGGTAGACTGATTCCCCACTGTTGGTTCAACCCCAAAACATGTTTGTATTCAAAATTAATTATGACAATACATATTCATATTGAAACAAACTATGATAAAGGGAATAATATTATATAACAAAAGGCAAGGTCACCAGAGTTCAACTATGTTTTTAATTTGCAAACGTCATATTCATGAAGGTGATGACAAATCAATATTCACAGTAGCTCTTTTGTGGCAGCCACTCTCACATGATGTATTGATTGACAGTACACATCCAGCCACTCTCACATTATGTATTGATTGACAGTACGCAGCCAGCCACTCTCACATTATGTATTGATTGAGAGTACGCAGCCAGCCACTCTCACATTATGTATTGATTGACAGTACGCAGCCAGCCACTCTCACATTATGTATTGATTGACAGTATGCAGCCAGCCACTCTCACATTATGTATTGATTGACAGTACGCAGCCAGCCACTCTCACATTATGTATTGCTTGACAGTACACATCCAGCCACTCTCACATTATGTACTGATTGACAGTACGCATCCAGCCACTCTCACATTATGTATTGATTGACAGTATGCAGCCAGCCACTCTCACATTATGTATTGATTGAGAGTACGCAGCCAGCCACTCTCACATTATGTATTGATTGACAGTACGCAGCCAGCCACTCTCACATTATGTATTGATTGACAGTATGCAGCCAGCCACTCTCACATTATGTATTGATTGACAGTACGCAGCCAGCCACTCTCACATTATGTATTGATTGACAGTACGCAGCCAGCGACTCTCACATTATGTATTGATTGACAGTACACATCCAGTCACTCTCACATTATGTATTGTTTGACAGTACACATCCAGCCACTCTCACATTATGTATTGATTGACAGTACACATCCAGCCACTCTCACATTATGTATTGATTGACAGTACACAGCCAGCCACTCTCACATTATGTATTGATTGACAGTACGCATCCAGCCACTCTCACATTATGTATTGATTGACAGTACGCAGCCAGCCACTCTCACGTTATGTATTGATTGACAGTACGCAGCCAGCCACTCTCACATTATGTATTGATTGACAGTACACATCCAGCCACTCTCACATTATGTATTGATTGACAGTACACATCCAGCCACTCTCACATTATGTACTGATTGACAGTACGCATCCAGCCACTCTCACATTATGTATTGCTTGACAGTACGCAACCAGCCACTCTCACATTATGTATTGATTGACAGTACACATCCAGCCACTCTCACATTATTTACTGATTGACAGTACGCATCCAGCCACTCTCACATTATGTATTGCTTGACAGTACGCAACCAGCCACTCTCACATTATGTATTGATTGACAGTACGCAGCCAGCCACTCTAACATTATGTATTGATTGACAGTATGCAGCCAGCCACTCTCACATTATGTATTGATTGAGAGTACGCAGCCAGCCACTCTCACATTATGTATTGATTGACAGTACGCAGCCAGCCACTCTCACATTATGTATTGATTGACGGTATGCAGCCAGCCACTCTCACATTATGTATTGATTGACAGTACGCATCCAGCCACTCTCACATTATGTATTGATTGACAGTACGCAGCCAGCCACTCTCACGTTATGTATTGATTGACAGTACGCAGCCAGCCACTCTCACATTATGTATTGATTGACAGTACACATCCAGCCACTCTCACATTATGTATTGATTGACAGTACACATCCAGCCACTCTCACATTATGTACTGATTGACAGTACGCATCCAGCCACTCTCACATTATGTATTGCTTGACAGTACGCAACCAGCCACTCTCACATTATGTATTGATTGACAGTACACATCCAGCCACTCTCACATTATTTACTGATTGACAGTACGCATCCAGCCACTCTCACATTATGTATTGCTTGACAGTACGCAACCAGCCACTCTCACATTATGTATTGATTGACAGTACGCAGCCAGCCACTCTAACATTATGTATTGATTGACAGTATGCAGCCAGCCACTCTCACATTATGTATTGATTGAGAGTACGCAGCCAGCCACTCTCACATTATGTATTGATTGACAGTACGCAGCCAGCCACTCTCACATTATGTATTGATTGACGGTATGCAGCCAGCCACTCTCACATTATGTATTGATTGACAGTACGCATCCAGCCACTCTCACATTATGTATTGATTGACAGTACGCAGCCAGCCACTCTCACGTTATGTATTGATTGACAGTACGCAGCCAGCCACTCTCACATTATGTATTGATTGACAGTACGCAGCCAGCCACTCTCACATTATGTATTGATTGACAGTACGCAGCCAGCGACTCTCACATTATGTATTGATTGACAGTACACATCCAGCCACTCTCACATTATGTATTGATTGACAGTACACATCCAGCCACTCTCACATTATGTATTGATTGACAGTACACAGCCAGCCACTCTCACATTATGTATTGATTGACAGTACGCATCCAGCCACTCTCACATTATGTATTGATTGACAGTACGCAGCCAGCCACTCTCACGTTATGTATTGATTGACAGTACGCAGCCAGCCACTCTCACATTATGTATTGATTGACAGTACACATCCAGCCACTCTCACATTATGTATTGATTGACAGTACACATCCAGTCACTCTCACATTATGTATTGATTGACAGTACACAGCCAGCCACTCTCACATTATGTATTGATTGACAGTACACATCCAGCCACTCTCACATTATGTACTGATTGACAATACGCAGCCAGCCACTCTCACATTATGTATTGATTGACAGTATGCAGCCAGCCACTCTCACATTATGTATTGATTGACAGTACGCAGCCAGCCAGTCTCACATTATGTATTGATTGACAGTACGCAGCCAGCCACTCTCACATTATGTATTGATTGACAGTACACATCCAGTCACTCTCACATTATGTATTGTTTGACAGTACACATCCAGCCACTCTCACATTATGTATTGATTGACAGTACGCAGCCAGCCAGTCTCACATTATGTATTGATTGACAGTACGCAGCCAGCCACTCTCACATTATGTATTGATTGACAGTACACATCCAGTCACTCTCACATTATGTATTGTTTGACAGTACACATCCAGCCACTCTCACATTATGTATTGATTGACAGTACGCAGCCAGCCACTCTCACATTATGTATTGATTGACAGAACGCAGCCAGCCACTCTCACATTATGTATTGACTGACAGTACACATCCAGCCACTCTCACATTATGTATTGTTTGACAGTACACATCCAGCCACTCTCACATTATGTATTGATTGACAGTACGCAGCCAGCCACTCTCACATTATGTATTGATTGACAGAACGCAGCCAGCCACTCTCACATTATGTATTGATTGACAGTACACATCCAGTCACTCTCACATTATGTATTGTTTGACAGTACACATCCAGCCACTCTCACATTATGTATTGATTGACAGTACGCAGCCAGCCACTCTCACATTATGTATTGATTGACAGAACGCAGCCAGCCACTCTCACATTATGTATTGATTGACAGTACACATCCAGTCACTCTCACATTATGTATTGTTTGACAGTACACATCCAGCCACTCTCACATTATGTATTGATTGACAGTACGCAGCCAGCCACTATCACATTATGTACTGATTGACAGTACGCAGCCAGCCACTCTCACATTATGTATTGATTGACAGTACGTAGCCACCCACTCTCACATTATGTATTGATTGACAGTACGCAGCCAGCCACTCTCACATTATGTATTGATTGACAGTACGCAGCCAGCCACTCTCACATTATGTATTGATTGACAGTACGTAGCCAGCCACTCTCACATTATGTATTGATTGACAGTACGCAGCCAGCTACTCTCACATTATGTATTGATCGACAGTACGCAGCCAGCCACTCTCACATTATGTATTGATTGACAGTACGCAGCCAGCTACTCTCACATTATGTATTGATTGACAGTACGCAACCAGCCACTCTCACATTATGTATTGATTGACAGTACGCAGCCAGCCACTCTCACATTATGTATTGATTGACAGTACACAGCCAGCCACTCTCACATTATGTATTGATTGACAGTACGCAGCCAGCCACTCTCACATTATGTATTGATTGACAGTACTCAGCCAGCCACTCTCACATTATGTATTGATTGACAGTACGCAACCAGCCACTCTCACATTATGTACTGATTGACAGTACGCAGCCAGCCACTCTCACATTATGTATTGACTGACAGTACACAGCCAGCCACTCTCACATTATGTATTGATTGACAGTACGCAGCCAGCCACTCTCACATTATGTATTGATTGACAGTACGCAGCCAGCCACTCTCACATTATGTATTGATTGACAGTACGCAGCCAGCCACTCTCACATTATGTATTGATTGACAGTACGCAGCCAGCCACTCTCACATTATGTATTGATTGACAGTACGCAGCCAGCCACTCTCACATTATGTACTGATTGACAGTACGCAGCCAGCCACACTCACATTATGTATTGATTGACAGTACGCAGCCAGCCACTCTCACATTATGTATTGATTGACAGTACGCAACCAGCCACTCTCACATTATGTATTGATTGACAGTACGCAGCCAGCCACTCTCACATTATGTATTGATTGACAGTACGCAACCAGCCACTCTCACATTATGTATTGATTGACAGTACGCAGCCAGCCACTCTCACATTATGTATTGATTGACAGTACACAGCCAGCCACTCTCACATTATGTATTGATTGACAGTACATATCCAGCCACTCTCACATTATGTATTGATTGACAGTACACAGCCAGCCACTCTCATATTATGTATTGATTGACAGTACACAGCCAGCCACTCTCACATTATGTATTGATTGACAGTACGCAGCCAGCCACTCTCACATTATGTATTGATTGACAGTACACATCCAGCCACTCTCACATTATGTATTGATTGACAGTTCGCAGTCAGCCACTCTCACATTATGTATTGATTGACAGTACACATCCAGCCACTCTCACATTATGTATTGATTGACAGTACACATCCAGCCACTCTCACATTATGTATTGATTGACAGTACACATCCAGCCACTCTCACGTTATGTATTGATTGACAGTACACATCCAGCCACTCTCACATTATGTATTGATTGACAGTACGCAGCCAGCCACTCTCACATTATGTATTGATTGACAGTACGTAGCCAGCCACTCTCACATTATGTATTGATTGACAGTATGCAGCCAGCGACTCTCACATTATGTATTGATTGACAGTATGCAGCCAGCCACTCTCACATTATGTATTGATTGACAGTACACAACCAGCCACTCTCACATTATGTATTGATTGACAGTACGCAACCAGCCACGAAATACATTTTTAGCGCATGTAACAATTTCTTACCATGTATATTTGAGTATTAGGTACAGTTGAATAACATATTTCACGTTTCTGTTACAAGCTGTTTTGTCGGTGATTTCTACTACACAGGTCTGTTCAAAGTGTTTCATTTGCCTTCAATGACCCGATCGTTTTCTGCACGCGATGAAATGTGGGTGTTGATTGGAATTCCAGGGGAAAGAGTTGATAGAAGCGCAAATAAAGTGTTTTTATTGAAAACTGCGATTAAAGATGGCAAAAAGACAATTGTAGCCAAGGTAAATGCTTTATTAGACTTTCTATCATGATATTAATTTTTCATTATTATGTCATGACATTTGGGTGTATCAAGCTGTGCGATCAAACGACCGCGATATTTCCTAACCGATACCGAGACGAGAAACGAGACAGAGAATTTGTTTTTGCAAATACATTTATTATTTTAAAAAACTACCCCCTCACCCGAATTTTCTAGTAGAAGAATATTCATCTAATATGGTAACACTCAAAGTATCCATCCACGTTTGGTTCTCATTTTCTACTCATAATGATAATAATATTATACTTATAATATATTCCAATATATATATATATATATATATATATATATATATATATATATATATATATATATATATATATATATATATATATATATATATATATATATATATATATATATATATATATATATGAGGTATATGAGTTATATTGTCTATGAGGAAGTAAAGTATTTATTTAATTTCTATGTTAGTATTACAACGCATTGTTTTTGTTTTTCCAGAGTTATGACAAACCCTCAACAGACTTACTACCGATTATACCAACTGATGACCTTAGCAGTTTACAGTTTTTGCTTGAATACGAAGGAGGGGGTAACTTCGCTATTCGTGACACTGATACATGGATGGACGACGACTTCACGACAAGATACTATTACATCAAAGTGAATGGTGATGGTAAAATTACAAGAGTAAAACGTAATCGTCACGTGGACAGAGATGAATATAGCAATCCTGGCATGCAATTCAGCCTGGTGCATCTTGGGAGTGACGATGATCTTATTGATGGGGAATAGTTCATTGAGGTTCAGCTGACGTGCTTCCATACACTGATAAAAGCAAATGTCTAATAACCATTAACTGTATGTTCAAAAAATGTATTGAATACGGTTGTTCGGGTTCGAGTAGCGTTACTATTCGCTGGTCACTCTTAAATACCCAGTGGCGAGTTATCTTTCATTATCTTTCAATTTATGACAACGACCATGATGGCATGTCCATTGACTTTATTGATAGTATACGATTTGAATCAACATCAAATTGCTGGCAGCAGTGAATAATTAGAAGATTCATGTTTGTTCTTTGATTTGATTTCTATTTTCAAGGAAAAGGTTTATTATGTTGATTATGTTGACCTTGGATTTATTGAGAAATATGTGATCTTTTGAAAAGTAAGGGAATATCGTGAAATTCTAATAGTGAAGGAAACAGACAAATTCTATAAAAAAATAGAATGATATGGTCTATGTACACTTAGTGTTTGTATCTCAAGTCAGTAACACTTCACTCAATCTCAGTCAGTTTCATTGAATTCTTCTGTATATTTAAATACGTCCAAGACAGAAAGTGAGTATCCCATAGTACATTCATGTGTTGTCATGGTGCGATAAATACTATTTAATGAACTCGTGGTTTTTATAGTAATATAACACTAGTATTATCATTATAAGTGAAATCTTTTTCATAGTCCCTACTGTGAGATAGTTTTCTACATGGGTAATCAATTGAAATATCGTACAATTTAAAATTAGCTAACTTTAGTTATACTCCGGTGTAATTCAGCATTTAATGTCAACAATTACGTTTTGGCAATTCAATCGTAAAATGTGTTCCGTTGTGTTTTGTTAATTTATCTTAAATAATATTGTATTTATCGTAGTGTTACAGTCTCCCAATAATAGCATGAATAATTAATTAGTTGAATTATTATAGCCATTAGTTTTAGTGGTATTTGGAGTATGTACTTATATATTTATTAAAGTATTATGTGAATGTCATTTCTATGAATTACACACATTGAACTATTATTGAATGTTATTGATGTCAAAATAATATTTTTTAAATATTTAATGAGTTATAATTCAATTGTTTATTTTATTTGAGATGTTTTTTAATGATGCTATTATTGTATCGCGGCAGTATTGATTGTAATTAGACTAGATGAAAGTAGGAGAGTTTTAAATATTTATATACACAATTGGTGAATAAATGTTTATTTTTTATAATTGACTGCAGTGAATTGCAATTGATAATTTAAATAAATAACCGAATATAGTGATAGAACCAACGTGACTGATTTGGTAAACAAATACACAACAGCCAAGAAACACAGGACAAAGCAGACTTTCTAATTCCCGTATAAGCCGATTGAATCTTCATAATTCAGACACAATTTCAAATGTGGCAATGTTACTGATGTCGATATGACCCCTAACTTGACCATTCAATGATGCAAATTTGGTGGCAAAATATACGAATTCAACGCGATACCACTGGACATTGGTCTTATAAAATAATTACGTAAGTGTAATTTTTTCATTACTAACTGGACATACATTTGAGCTAGTTTTAATGTACGTTTTTATTTCTCTATGACAAGCGAGAAAACTCAGACACGCTGTGCTACATATCATGCTGTTAAAATTCTACTTCGAGTGTCACCAGTCAGCCTGGCGGTGGTTTCTACTTCAAATTTAGGACAGTGACTGCAATCAACTATTGTAATATATTACATTGGCAGGATTGAGTACGAGAAACTAAAAATGATTAATGGTCACGTGCCGTGCCAATATAACTGAAGTGGAGACAACGTTGTATTTATGGCTAAAAACATTGAACATGTCTTTGAACAAAATCTCAAAATTCTCAGGAACGTGGCTCTAACATTATACATGGATTTGACAACATCAATCTGATTAAAATCTGATGTAGTGTACGGGCTTTAATTATTTTGGCTATAAACTTATTTTAATTTTATGTTTTATTACTTTTGTTATTAATGCCTTTTTATTTTATTATTTTACTTTGATTTTGATTTTGTGATTTTTTTAAAATTCCGCCCTACATACATCTGAGCCGATGCCTATGTAACGAGATTTCAACGAGACCCACTGTCGACGATTTTAGTCAACGAATCACAGACCTTCTTCTATAGCGCACATGATGACGTCACTGGGCAGAGTCAGGTGGCAAACACACTCAAACATAAAATGGCGGATTATACCGACGTTAGGACCGAGAAGAACACGGCTTTTCGGTAAGTTTATCATTGTCAAATGCAACGAAAGTCATTTTTTTATGTTTATATTGTGGCTCGAATGGTTCGAGTTTAGATCGTTACTTTGCGTAGTTATTCTGCGAGTGACGATTTTGTTTCCACCGGTTCGACCGAACACCGGTGTCTTTTTCCAGTCGCTTGCCCTGGAGACGGGTGATGTTTTGTTGACGATCGGGTCAAAACCGTCTACGGTATTGAAGCCGTAGCTGTAAATATTCATCAAAATGTATCAACATTTTGTACATTATACAATAACTCTTTATTAAAGTAATTGAGCTGATTTGGACTGGAATAAAATATTTTTTATTTGGAACACATCGCAATTGATCAGGAAATATTTTATTGCTCCAATTTTCTGCGTCGATGCCGTGGGCCGGTGACCGTTATACAATTTAAAATTTGCATTGTTTACTATAGCTGTTTACAGTGTTCTAATCATTACGATTTACTTATTTTTTTGCTTCCATTCTAGATAATTATGCTCAGTGTTTGATGTAAAATTGAAGCGATGACTGAATAAACGAACCTTGGCTGGCGTAGCTGCGGATCCGTAGCTCTATCTTGCGACTGACAACTGTTTTACCTTTTTCTTTATTACTTGGACGTCTTCTTTTCAAATTTTGTATTGTAAGTCGAATATAGAGCTACGGGATCTGTCCCATCCGAACTCGGGAAACTGTGTGTTCGTGAAGCACCATATCCAAACAATCGCTGTTATTGTCGAGAATGGTGAC
Source organism: Saccoglossus kowalevskii (assembly GCF_978046115.1). Taxonomy (NCBI): domain Eukaryota; kingdom Metazoa; phylum Hemichordata; class Enteropneusta; family Harrimaniidae; genus Saccoglossus; species Saccoglossus kowalevskii. The sequence continues at coordinate 42,657,466 of NC_140641.1, read as the reverse complement.
ATAGCTCACCTTTATTGTCGTTTGGTCTTTTGTATAATAATTAGAAAACACAACGAGTCAAGTTTTATGTTGTAATAACCATTTGTATCGAAGAATTCAGTCGTTTTGCGACAAAAACGTCGTTTTCTCGACCTTCTTCGCCGCCATTGATATCCCAGAATGCTTTACGCCAATAGAACGAAATCTCGTTTGGGGATCACGTGATCAACTTTGACTGAAAAGAATATCGCCGTGAATTTTTTTAATCGTTAAAGAAAATTAATAAATTAAACAAAATTGTATAGTAACTATTTTTATTATGGAATTAATATATTTCTTTAATTATTTTAAAAAAAATAATAATGGTTATTTCCCTTGGAATTTATTTAAGACTTTTACATGTTTTAAAACCTCACAGAAATATTTCTTAATTCACATATCACTTCTTTACCGACTAACTCATTCACTTGCTGGCTCACTTTATTAATTGTTCTAAATAATGTTTTGTCATTTATATATATTTTTTTTCAATTTTATATATTTTATAATACAGAAATTCATCCTGAAATTTGACCGATTCATTTTTAAATTTTAGTGGCTATTTTGGATTACGTTGTGTCAATGAACTGCAATAACAAACACCTAAATTAAAGGAACAGTTACATGAAAAATATTTATTCTGGAGATATTAACCATATCAGTATAGAACTTGTAACTATGTGAAGATAAAATAGCAATGCTGTAGTATACATATTTTCATGGCCTCAGTACATGAGCGGAGTGTTCAAACTAAGCAATAGTATGTAACATTTATATTATGCATATTAGATTGAATGTACCAAGCTTTAAATTAGCATATGATTTTCCACCACATTTCCTCTATTAGAAGCACACCTTCAAAAAGAAAAACATGTAAACCAATTAAACCATTTATTTGTATTGTAATGACAAAATATACTGTTTTATTGTAAAAGTTTGGAACATCCATGGATGTGCTTCTAATATAGGAAACACAGTACATATACTGGTACTTGTATTTCAAAGTGGGATATAGATCAACAAAAATAAGAATGCAACTAATTTCCTGAAAATTATTTTTTCTATTTCAGAGTTAAATAAATACATGTATTGACAATCAATCAACAGATGTATTTAACAATGTGGACAATTCAAATCAGTCTAAAATGCAAAAAAAGTACAAGTTACAGAAAAATGTTTCTTACCAAGACTGTTCGCTACAGTATACAATGTAGTCATGTTGTTTAATAAATTTTAATATTAGCACTGGAGAATATAATAGTAATACACAAGTTCTTACAGTTATCAACATTGTACCAGTACTCTGCTGATACAGGGATGTGTTATTGCTGATTTTTTAAAATAAATTACCTAAGTGTATCTTTATTTAACATATACCTTCATTTCATTCATACACTGGCAGTGAGGTCACTTAATTTAAAGATTGTTACACTTTGAACAAAAGCATATACATGTGTATTTCCTTCTGAGACTCTTGCCTTTAATTTTTGTCTGGCTCCAAAGTGCATTGTGGGTAGTTTACATGTAAAAAATCTCCTTTTTAAATACCTTGACAACAGGGATTCTGATAGAGAACTAATGTTATTTGCCTTGTAGCACAGAATGAAAACTTTAATTTGATACAACATAACCACAAAACACTTCCATACAAATTCTTTGACAAAATTCAATGTACCATAATCTATTTGTTAACAGGTGCTATGTTCCTCAACATTACGTAATACAATATTCTTTTCTTTTCAGAATCAACATTCTCATTTTATGAAAGAAAACAGTGATTCATATGATACTAATATGCATAATACCCAGAATGCACCAATTGATCAGACAGGGAAGAAAGTGAAAGAGATAGACCTAAATAAGAACATTACATAAATTTGGAGCTTTTGTCCAGAGTGGGACCATAAGGTGGTAAAGCCATCTAACATCTAACAATTGTGACAATGTCTCTTTCTAAGCAATAAAGATGTGACCATGAAATGACCTTGAAGATTTGTATGTGGGGGGGGGGATCTTTGTAAATCTCGACTCGAACTTGAACATTTTTGGAAAACGTATAGGCCCATGCAGTTAAGTTTTCAAGACAATGTACATTCAAAAGGTACGTACAATGTTCTATAATGTATGGGAAAATAAATAAGTCAAAAAAAATAACTTGCACAAAAAGATATCTTTGAGAGAGAGGACCTTTTCATATCATGTGTCTGAATCTCAAAGCAATCTGGCTGAAGGTTTCATAGAAGAATTAAAAATATGTAAAAATGAGTAAAATACACCAACAAATTCACTAAAAATAGACCCTTGCATATGATGTCATTGGATTACAAATTTTGCCAATTTTCAAAGCAATGAAACATATAGTTCATAAAAAAATAATAAATTTTCGACCAAGAATCACAAAAATATTCACCAATAATAGAGGATTCAATATTTTGTCATGAATAATAAACAAACTTGCCAAGTATGGGGATGTTCGACTTATGGCTGTGTTTCACATATACGCCTGTGTGTGTCCAATATATGGGAGTACTTTTGCAGTCGAGCCTTTAATTTGGTTGGTTTTTTTATTAGGATCTCATGCCTTAATCCTTTGAATCCAGTATGATATCTTTGCCCAACTTTATCAAATAAATGATCTGCCTTGTATTCCTTAACAAATTTGTCTATGTCCTTCTTATAGGATCCTTTTGATGTCTTTGATGTATTTGCAAACTTGTCAATAATATCTGCAGCAAAGATCTTATCAAGGTCCTTTCCAACATTTCCAACAATTTGGCTGCATCTAGCAATTTGTAGATCTGTGTACTGCCCATGGCTGTTTTTAAGATTCTCTAAATTGTATGAAAGAAGATGAAATAAATTAGTTTGGTTATTGTATTATCATGCTAGCCTGAGGTTTGAGAACATGGGATTAGGCAAAAGGAAACATGGAGAAATTAATATTTTTAATTTAAGAAACTTTTCTATTCCATATCAGCTAGGTTTCCATTAATATTTTGTAATAAGAAAACATTTTTCTTTATCGTAGCAATAAATATTATATTCTCATGTATGACAATATAAAGGATTATAGATACAATTTTAGGCATCATGCAACTTGCAAAACAGCTTGAGTGGAATACCCATGAGTAATACTCAAGGTACACAAATGTAGGTTTGACTGCATTAGGGTAGACCATTGGAAACTTTGGGAGCAGATCTACAGAGTATCTGTATGAACATCCATGCAGTTGTAATTCAAATAAATTGTAATGAATGATATACAATGCAAGATTACTTTTGCTTACTTTTGAATTCATTATTTAAGAATTCGTTGATGAGGTCCAGTGCAAGGTTGTGCCCTTTCCCTCCTACCATATTTGCCGTGCTGTTCCAGATCATATCTGCAGCTACACGTTTGGTTACAAACCCTGAAGCACCTGTAAAATATTAGTTTACATTCTTAAAGTTTTAAGTTTTATCAGCTAGCAATGGTCAAAAGTTAAAACTGGTATGAGGTTATAATTCATTGGTCCATAATTTCCCAGTAAATGACCACTGCAAAAAGCAATTTAGGGGTAGATCATTACATACTCAGGGGGGGGGGGTCTTTGGCAGGAGAATAGAGAAAACAACTGATGCAAAGAAATTTTATGAAATATAATTTCTGCATGAAACAACCCGAGCAAAAAAAATACCTGCTGAGGTACTCGCACCACCCACCCATCTACTTACAAGATATCAATCTGTGACCAAGTATCAAGTACTTGTTGTGGTTTTGTTTCCAAAAATCTAACATGTTGATTTTCCAGTTACTAAGCATTCCATCACCATCATTTTCCCTTTCACAATCTTTGTTGACCATGTGGTATAAACCACGCCACGTGACAGCACTACTGTATTCATTTATTGAATCAACATTTGGATCATGGACCCGTTCACATTCAGCGCAGCAATACCAGGCTTCATCTGTAATGAACAACTAGCTATTGTCAATTGCCTAGTCCTATTCTATTTTGGTAGAATATGTTGTAAATAGATGTAATTCCTCAAACATGTTAACAAATTGAAGGCTAATATTGAAAACTGGGTTAATATTTTTCCCTAAAATTTTGTTGTAATTATTACCTGGCAGTTCAGTTAAACCTCTACATTGTAGATGGAACCATTCTCCATTTTGACACATGGCTCCATTCTCACAACCAATCCACGTATCTTCTACATTTCTTTTACAGCAGAATATTGACCACTGCTTACAATTATCATCACACCACCAATCTTGTTTGGCATCCTGCTCATCCACTCCCATGCATTCAAAGTGATACCAGTGTTTGCCACTACAATTTATACCTGCTGAACATTCTATCCAGTTACCATTCAGCCCTCCTTAAAAAGACAAATCATTTATTTAACTTGTTTTGATCATAACTTTTATCCAGGACAATGCATAAATAATTTGCAATAAATAAAAGCTATGTGTTTAACATGGAATATTGCAAGGTACCTGCAGAAAAACTGTACAAATTACGGACTACCTGGCTGGAATTGTTTATACTGGTATATGCTGAATCACATAACATCATATGACACTTCTAACTTCTAAATATGAGTGAATATACTGTTAATAAATTAAGTTGATGAGTTTGGCCACCAAACTTAACATTATGCTGTTGAGTGTACAACTACATAATGTACTCACCTTCCCCATTACAAATACAATAATCTTCTTCATCCTCATCTTCTACTGTCACATCATCACCATCACCATCACCTATCACCTCTGATATGTCATCTTTGCTCACATGTGGCCATATATGAAGGACAACATCTGATGCTATTTTATCTATGTATGTTTTCTTCATCTCTCTGTTGGGGTCCTTAGGATGATCATTAGGAATTTCATCCAGTGACTTTATATTTAGAAATTTCAAAGCCAACAAACATACCATTCCCTCTGTATAAAAGTCAAGGAAATCAGTTACGTGGTTTACACAATCCATGACATTCTTCTTTACCTGTCGATGACCAAACAGGCTCTTCACATTAAATAAAGTTCCCCTTTCATCTATATTTGGTGCATAAAAGTAGTCACTCATAGTATCCTGTATGTGTAGCAATCAGACAAAATCAGGCAATTAATTAATTGATAAATGTGTATAACTTTTGAGCTGCAGTTGGATGTTATGTAAAGGTAGATTTGGGATGGGATGGATATAGGTCAGATCAATAGTAGAATCTGTACTCAGTCAGTGGAAAGAAGAATGGATGGATGATGATGAAAGATGCATGGTCAGATGCATGCTAGTGTAGATGGATATTAATGTAAATTTGGGTTCTTGGGAGTAAAGAAGGTGACAATTTGAAATCATGGGTAGGGTGGGGGTGGGGCTGGCACAATAAGCACTTCTAAAAAACAAAAATGGTACAGCAAGGTAATCTTCCAGCCAACCCTTCCCCAAGGATGGTCAGGAGGTGATTTTACATGGGATACATGAATGCATGATCCCATTTATCATGTTTCAAAATAAAATAGTTGTATACTTACTTGCAGTAAAATACACCGCTTGTGAAACTCTTGTGCTCGTGGTTCTTGACCTGTGAATCTGTTTGTCACATCACTACTTGTCGACATTGCAACCTTACATTCAACCATTCGCTCTACAGATAGTTGATCTCCGTGCACTAGTGTTACATGTGGCTTGTTATTTACTACAGGAACATATACAGACAGCTTCTTCATTATTTCAATCACACCTCTCCCTGATGCAGGATTTTCTGGAATAACGCCCAAATTAACCTATAAAAATAACTTTCACAATTAAACGAGAATATGTTCCAGCATTGGTGGATTTAAGAGATAAGAGAAGCAGCAATAGTACCCCAATCACCACAATAGTATGCAATAACAAATGTTGAACTTCAATCCACTTGTTGTCTCCGGTCACAATTGCCAAAAATTATTAAGTCATTATACTACCCCCTGATGGCCTCACCTGCCTTTATATTTATTTTAAATGACCGTGAAAACTTTATTGATCCAATAGATATACCCTGCCATAAAATAGATTGTTTACTTTATTAGAACAATGGGTTCTCACAATAAATGAGTAACTTTATTAATCTAGTAGTACTGGTCCTAATTAAAAGAAATATACTAATGAAAGCACAATGGCTGGAGTACAAGACAAACAGAATTTAAATTTTTTTACTTATTGAAAATTATCCAAAAGTGTCAGTAACAAATATTTTCCAGAAAGAAAAAAAGATTTCCACAAAAACCACTGATCACATCCATGCACCTCAACCAAATCCAACAAATGACTTTAAGATGTAAAATATTTAGCAACAGAGCAGCAAAAAATAGGTTCCACTTTTAAATCTGAACTGCATGTGTATGTGCTTTAGCACTTACATTTGCTCATATTATGTATACTCACAATATTGCTTTTCATCTTGGAAGCATCACTATATCTGTGGGAAATGTGTTGACTGACAACATCACTGAAATCATGGAGACATTGTAAGTGCTTAACTATAATTCTCTCCACCATGGATTTCATTCTGTTTTTCAAAAATTCCCAATCATTGTCATTTGGCAGATATGTCCTCAGGGGTATATCCTTTGCATCTTTAACAGTATCGTCATCTAAATCTCGAAAATTAATTCTGTTTTCCACACCATAAGCCAGGGCTCATATCATCATCTTATTAGCTTTTGACTGAGACTGATGCCTCACTTCACTGAGCTTTTGCACGTTATCCCAACACAATGAAAACCCAGGATCTGTGGGAATACAATGATCAATATATCCACACCTTTATAATCATACAAATGAGATTAATATAATTAAAGTTTTGTGTTTGAGTTAACTGTAGTCTCCAAAGATGTCATGAAATATTTGTATTAATTTAATAGTTACATTTTGAAAACCTCACTGGACTAGAAGATTTATAATTTTTTCCATTTAAGATAACGAAACAGAAAAGGTATTTTACGCAGGCGATTTTAATTAAAGCATGGATTACAATTATTATAAGCACGGTATTATAAGAAAACTTACGCTTGCTCTCTTGAATGGATGCATCAATATCATCTCCATGATCACCAATATCATCATCCGTATAATGTAACATTTCAGGGTTTAGTTCCCTAACACCAGAAATGACACTGCTACTGTCAGAGTCAGTTCTTTCAATTTCATCACTGGTCTCAATAGAATCATCACTTGTACTCTGATCTAGATCTGATGGTGAATCATCAGAGTCACTGGAAAATATATCAGTGTTTGGAGAAGCCACATCTCTAAGAGGTTCGACAGCAGTTCCAGAAGTATAACCATCCTATTGTAAGTTAGTAACAATAATGCTGGTCAAAGCCCACTATACCGTACTACACATTTAAATTGTAAGTATAGGTTTAGGGATGACATACATGCTTTAATTATGACCATTCCCTTGAGCTCTAAGCACTCATACATGCATATATTGCTTTGTGCCAATCACAGAAAACAAGAAGCCTGCCACCAATCCACCCACACTTCCATTGTCTGTTCTTATATATATCTATCCATATGGCTAAATAACCTAGCACTAAAGGACATCCAAATATTGCACAGAAGATTATGGTTTAACCTTTCAACTTATAAAAATAAACAATAGTATACCATAAATCACAACAAATCCATTGGGTAGCTTTGCACCAGACAAACATATTTAAGTCACCAGGTCTGAATAATTCACCAACACTACATGTTTGGAGCATCTTGAACCACTTACGTATAAGTGGTGGCACCATGAGGTATCCAGAATGGTTATCAACATACCCTGCCAGCAAGATACACTTGTTAAGATAAACAAATGTTTATTACCTCTACTTTATGTTTCCAATCAATAATCTTAGTGTCAAATTCTTTTCTCAGCTTGTCTATGACCATTCTTGTTCCCTTCACACCTAAACATATACCAACTTTATTATACCAAGTAAGCAACTGAAATGTAAACCAAATATAACATATTAGTTGTCACTGCTTTGTTTGCTTAATTTTAAAACCATGACTCATTAAAGTGGCACAGAATGTATCCTGCTAAATAATTTACCTTCTGGCTACACCCACTTCTATACATCTGTATTGAGTTTATACTTTGCAGATATTTGAAGCGACTTCTTTTGCGCAAATGCAAGATATTTCCCATGATGTATCCCAGTCCAGGAGTTAAAGGTCCAAGTTTGCCATCCTTTTCACTGCCATATTGATAAAAAAGTTAAAGCATTACAGATACAGTACTTTTTGAATCATTGTTGCACTTTTACATACTATTACCAATTTTATTTCCTCTATTAGAAGCACACCTCCAATAAAAGCACATGTAACCCCAAAATAATATTTATTTCTGTTACAAACACATTTTTTCAAATTACATATAATCACATGCACTTCTAATAGAGGAAATATGGCATAATTTATTATACTGTATCATATAGCAGGAAATTAACAGAGATGCAATAGGAAAATATCAATGAGAAATTGACTTACAGTAGCACAAATTAATACATGTACTATGAAATATTTTATATAGAATTACTGAATCCCTTAAGAAAACAAAATTTAAAGTATGGGTATTTACATTGCTAATTTGTCAGTTGTTCTTGAGCTTGTTAAACTGGATTCCAACACTGTATGCAGCATTGGAAGGTTTTCTTTGGTCTCATCTAGTATAGATCCCCATTTAAAGGCACTAATACTTTCACATGATATTGCCGGTGATGATTTGGTGGATTTCTTCAAATAGGATGCCATCTGTTTTCTACATTCAGAGATAACAACTGCTAAAAACTCCTTTTTAGCATTCTGGCTATGCTGAACAAGAATTCTGAATGTGGTACCATATTTGTAATTTGCTAATGCTTTTATGGCCATGGAGATAAAGCCATCATGCACAGGAACCTGCAAATAAATTTACATAAAGGTTAACCTTTCACTGCCATTGTCAACTTTTGTCACTTTTCACGAAATAGATTTGTATAAAATCTACCTAATTTCTCACAAATTTGTATGTATACTTGTATACAACAAACAATTCCAATTTTTTCCAAAATAAACTGAACAATTATAAAATACAATCATTTTTAAATACAAATTTGGGTGGGAAAATGGTGGCAGTGAGAGGGTTGAAGGAGAACATTATACTCCTGGTGATTGCCTTTGATGATTATTTGCCTGTGAGTGGTGGTCTTTTGTTTTCTATTGTAAATGTTGTCTCTTGGCCATATTTACTTCAAGGTAAATCCAATTAAAAACATTCCCCTTTAATATGCAACTAAAAAAGTATTCCACAACACAATGTTGTAAATAAGAAGAGTTCACCATTTGAAATAAAAAATAAATCCTACACAGAAAAAAAATCAACACTGGAAAAAAACATTTTTTTAATGAACGACCCCTTATTAAAAATATTCATAATTTATAAACATTGTAATGAAATGGCAGAATCCACTCACCCTCTGTGCCTTAACCCTCTTTAGACTAGGGCTTTTAGTTGGTGTTCTTTTAATTGGTGAGGATAATGTTATTCTTTTCCTCTTCTTTGAAATGTATGTACCCTCTTTCTCTCTCTTCTCAAATAATTGTGTTGATGCATGACTTTCCAGTGATTGTCTGTAGGACTTACTCAGACTCACATAACATTTACCACACATATACCTGTCTTCCTCCAAAGATGGCTTGCATGGAGTCAGTTCACATTTGACCAGTTTTTCAAGTGCCTCAACAACAGAACCTTTGGAATGTTTTAGTTGACGTTTTACACTAAATTTTTCATTTTTTTTCAGAGCCAAACCACAATTTATGCATGCCATGATGACACAACATAAAAGAGAAATTAAAGGACCCCCTAAGTTACTTAATAAATTAAATTTATAAATCCAATACAAATGTATTACTTAACAGAATGAATGAATGATGAATGAGTGAGTGAGTGAGCAGGTGAGTGAGTGAATGAAAACAAATAATGAATGAATGAAAGAAAAATGAATGAGTGAGTGAATGAATGAATGAATGAACAAATAATGAGAGAATAATTGAAAAAAGAATGAATGAATGAATGAATGAACAAATGAATGAATGAAAAAATAATGAATGAATGAATGAAAAACGAATGAGTGAGTGAATGAATGAATGAAAAAATAATGAGAATAAATGAAAAAAGAATAAATGAATGAATGATAAATGAATGAGTGAGTGGGTGAGTGAGTGAGTGTGTGAGTGAATGAATGAATGAAAAAATAATGAGAGAATAATAATGAATGAATGAATGAATGAATGAATGAATGAATGAATGAATGAATGAATGAAAAAATAATGAGAATAAATGAAAAAAGAATAAATGAATGAATGATAAATGAATGAGTGGGTGAGTGAGTGAGTGAGTGAGTGTGTGTGTGTGAGTGAATGAATGAATGAAAAAATAATGAGAGAATAAATGAAAATGAATGAATGAATGAATGAAAGAAAAAAATGAATGAGTGAATGAATGAGTGAGTGAAAAAATAATGAGAATGCATGAAAAAATAATGAATGCTTATCTACTGCCTATCCTACATGCACACCTACCCTTGCACACAAAACAACACACACACATTACACACTTACACTCACTTCCAAGCTCACACATGCACATCTCCCTACTCTTCAAAGCTGCCAAATAACTTGTATCCATCCCATCCACAAACAATGTATTCAAAATTGCTACCCTTATACACAGTGCATTCTCTCCACACACATTTTTACACAATTCTTTCATATCATCCTCACATTTATACAGCAAACTACGACCACTGTTATACATCACCCCTCTAGAAAACTCTCCATCTCTCCCAGCTCTCCCAACCTCCTGCCAATACTCTAACACACTCGTACACACACCCCAATGAATCACACATCTCACATCACTAACATCTACACCCATACCAAATGCCACAGTTGCTATCACACATCTTATGACACTATCAACCTTCACAAATTCTTTCACGATTCTCTCTTTGTCTTCATCAACTAATCCTGCGTGAAACATTTCAATTAATCTCTTTCCCTGCACAAAGTTATCGCTCCCGACTACATTACACAAAGCAGCATACACTGCACCACATTGGGCAATGGACCTGTGGAGAAAAATTATTATTATACAATTATATAGACATATATATACACACAATATTTATTTATTTATTTATTTATTTATTTATTTATTTATTTATTTATTTATTTGTTTATTTATTTATTTATTTATTTATATTTACCTGACATAAATTATTGTTTTGTCAGCCTTGACTCTTTTATCTTTTAGTTGTTTTATGTAATAGTCCATTTCAATTTCTATTTCTTTTCCACCATTGACATACTCCAAAAATATGTTTGGTCTACAATAGTAATAAAATGACACTACAACTGCAACTACATGTACTAATATGATGATGAAAATGATAATTGGACATGTTTTTAATTTATTACCTATCAGGCACAACTGCAACAACCTCCATGGCTGATCTTTTAAAGTGCAAATGCACTAAAATCCTATTAACAATATCATTTGTTGCTGTTGCCGTGAGTATAAGAAATGGTCTGCCACCATACATACTTCGGAAATCCACCAATTTCTTATAATGGGGTCTAAATGTTTGGCCCCTGTGAAATAAAGCAATAAAAATATATTCAAATATTGATTTTAATTTTGATAAATAATTCTTGGTGATGCATATGACCCTTTTTTGAGGATACTAGTAACTACTTACCATGTATCAAGAATATGTGCCTCATCTATAGCCACAAGGCAGACATTCTTTCTATATATTGGAGATCTCAGTATATCACTCCATGAGTCAATGCTCTCAGGACAGAGAAAAACAACACTAAAAATTCCATTCTTCACATCTTAAATAATATAATAATAATAATAATAATAATTAATAATAATAATAATAATAATAATAATAATAATAATAAAGAAGATAAATTATAACTTACCACTTAACATTTGTTCGGTCATTTCTGACTTCATCATCAAACATACAGACTGCACACCAATATTTTTCAGAGCATTGCACTGGCTCACCATTAAGCTCTTCAGTGGTGTAACCACTAAAGAAATATGTTGTGTCCTAGGTGACTCCTCATTCAAAATCAATGGAGGGATTACAAAACATAAACTTTTACCATACCCTGTTGGCAAAATGCCAAAGGAATTTCTCCCTTCCAATATTGCATTGATAATTTCTTTCTGTTTATCTTTAAGATTGTATGGTAAATTAAGTTTGCTTTTAATTGTGGTGAAATGCTTTAGCAGAGCCATGATTGGAGAAAAGTAATGATGGACCCCTTATGTACATGTTAATTCACACTATGTGATTTCCCATTCTTTTATGAGAATAAATTATGTACATTTATATTTATGTATTCATAAAATATTTATTTAATAATATAAAAAATATATACAAACGCAAATCATATTTTAAAACCATTAATTCACTGGGAAAAAGTCGTAAACTTGACTATGGGTCACGTGACGCTTAATCACAGGATCTCGCGTGAATCGCAGTGCATTGTGGGGCAGAAAAATGGCTGCTTCCAGTGTTTTTTCAAGGCGAACAGCTACATCAACTTTTAAAGTTATTTACGTAAATTCTGATTGCAATATCAATGCTTAGGTAGGTTGAAATGTCTTCGGAATAACTATCAAAGACACCAATGTTGAAAGAATGACTTAGAACTTATTATTTGCGACGACCAGATTTGGACCGTGGATTTTAACCACATTTCAGATACGTCGGCTCCATAGCCCACTGCGGGCCAGCCAGATACCGACGACCAAAAACGGCCCTCAGGGGGCTATGATTCCACAGCTATGGCTGGCGAAGATGTATCAGGAAGTGTACACATTTGTTGGAAGTGAACAAAATATTCAATGTAATGACAACAATTGGAAAATGCTGTGGAATTTCTTTTGTAAATAAAAATATACTAGCAATTTTCTATTAATGGTTTATTCAAGTGGGCAAAATATAATGTACAGAAAGATTGCCCGTAGAGTATCGCTACACTGAAAAGTAAGCAACCGACAGCCTCTATAAAAGGGGGCCTGTGATTGGCTGTTACTTACGCGAGATTTGAACGGGACTTACGTAGGCGTCGGATCAGATGTATGTAGGGCGGAATTAAAAAAAATCAAAATCAAAGTAAAATAATAAAATAAAAAGGCATTAATAACAAAAGTAATAAAAAATAAAATTAAAATAAGTTTATAGCCAAAATAATTAAAGCCCGTACACTACATCAGATTTTAATCAGATTGTGACAACATGTAAATGATTTTAATTTGAAATCATTTCTCTGACAATACAGATAATATATCTGTCATTATGCAGTATCAAACAGCAAAACTAAAAGTTTCAAGCAGACTGAGAATCTGCTGCCACTACGTGGCGCTATATACTGGTGGCTACGACAGAGAAAACTGAAAAGGTAAATCTATATATGTGCAGCAATTAACCAAATTTATACTGAAAACAAATTTAACACAATGTAGAACATGTTTGTATTCTATTCTATTTTTAGTATCACCGAAATATATATTCTAGACATAAACTGATAACACGACGAAATATGGAAATATTGTTCAAATCACCGTCCCTCACCGTGTTGAGAGACGGTGTTCAAATATACAATGTATGTAATTCACGATTGCAAAGGAGAGCGCCCCCATTTAATACTATTCTAAATGAAGAAATCAGTGTTTAGTAGTAAGTGAATAATAAAGGTACAAATGAGTGCTACTATGATTTGATTTGTACACTTGATGGTATACTTGGTACATTCAGCTGGTCTTTAGATGGCTTGGCAAAAATGCTGAGTTTCCAATACTACAGCACCACTGATTGGGACGTTTACTTCTTCTTAAACCAGCGTAGATATCAAAAACTACGTTGGACGCTTGAGGGCGTGATGAAATAAGCACGTCTGCAGTATTGAACAACAAAAGGCCGGGGTAATTTTATTATGTACATGTATATTATCACATTGTGCGGTCTAAAAGTATTTCGTTCATATGGGAACTCAAAATAACCGAATAACATTATTTTATTTTCAAAGTGTCTTGCAGTCATTATAAAATGATCTATATTATGTCAGTAAGTGCTTCAAATTAGAGAAATGATAAGGCTTCTGTATTTGTTAAATTTGTCTTTTCATTCGGCGTAATTCACATTCCTACATATTTTATTATCTATCCTCCCAAAAAAACAACAACATCACATGCTTCTGGCAATTAGTAGGTTTGGAGATGTAACCAGCAGACCTCACTGATAGATACTTTCTGATAATAACCTCCAAGGATACACGCTATCTGTGAATCCGTCCATTCCTGAATGTGACATCAATAACTTTACTCAGATGAGTCATCTTAAATGGTTGTTAATGGTCTTGGCAAGTTTATCTTCTTATATCCTAACTTCAGGCTATTGCATAATCAGTTAACGAATTGTATGTACACTCGAACTGGCATATAGACTGCTCCCCGGAGTCCCAATAAGAGTGGCTTTCACGTACACCTCCTTCTAAGGCTACACGCAATTTTGCACCTGGTCATGGATTTGTACCCACATAACACACACAGCAGTTTATTACAGCCAGCCAGTTGAACCCCGCACTGGTAATGGTATCAGTCACCAGGTGCATAGCTCTTTAGCGAATTATGAGTAATACCTGTAGATTATTTACTTTAGCACTTTTCCACAAGATAGTACAGGCTGAAAGGCCAAGCCAGTTTAGTTAACTTTTTCATTAGTGTACCATAAGTTTAGCTATTAGGAAATTGTGTAGCTGTGCATGCATTCGCGAGTTTCAAGGAGATTTATTACCCGTTTGCATTGGTTGAGTGTTCATTTCAAGATGGCTGACACACCAGTTTTGGTGGTCGAAAAAGGTTGGATATCCCAGCAATGACATCACCGAAGATACCATGTCAATGATATCTATGTAATGAAGATCTACATCCTATGTATCACGTGTCATGTCTGTGGGCGTGTGCGTGAACATTTGTCCAGTGGTTAATAGGAAATCTGATGACAATCATCATTGCAGAGCTAGAGAATTGGATGAAGAAAAACTCACCTGTAATCGTGCTCAAGTTGCTAGGATATGCATCGCCTGATTCATACCCATCTACGTGACATTGGTTATCATAATCCTGTGACAAGTCTATTATGAAGAAGGTGCCTTTGGTTCAACAAAGATGGGCACTTGCAGATATCACAACAGTGGTTTCCCAAGTTCTGTCCGAAGATGACCCTTCACTTGGGGTTGTGTGTATTCCGCCCTCTGTCAAATGCCACAACAGAATTGGGGTGGGCATACCCTGTATGTTTTCTCAGTTAATGACCACACTTAGGAAAATAATGGTGGTTGGCTCTGGTTCCTGGGGCCACATTGTGCACCATAACAAAAGAGTGCTTTATGCTGACAACTCAGTCCAGACTTATGCATAGATAGAAGAACACTACTGAGTTTAACATACACATCTACTGGAAGAAGTTGAAGGTGGTTTTCTTGGACCTTTCTACCTGTGTCAGCGACAGACTGGTATTGGTGAGTTGCTGTAACATCTTGACGGTGATGTACCAGATCAAAAAGGACATGATTCTTGAACAGTTTAACAGTTGATATTATTGACATGTGAACAATGCATGGCATTACCCTAGAGTGCAAGCACATCAGGGGATCCACAAAACCACAGTCAATGCACTATTGTGGACTTAGACTAAATATTTGGGCATGGAGTCGGATATCTCTCATCAGATTTCTGTGGAACAATCTTTGACCAGAACCATCGACCATCTCTCTGACAGCTCTGTCAGTTTCCCAATCAAACACGTCTATACTGCTGGAGCTGTTTCATATACATACAGTCTATCATCATGCAGAGATCAACATAAGGTTTTCAAGAGGAACCAATAAGTACTATGATCCAGCACCATCCAGTTATACCTGTTATGACTCCCAGTACAACAAGGGACAGAGAACCCTAGCTGTGCAAGGTGTGCCCACTCTGGGAAGCGAGCACAGGCATGCAGCGTCACTCAGGCTCAAATGTGCTCATGTCATGCAGAGGGGAAATAGCAGTCACCAGTCAGTTGTGCGACAGATGGATTCTGCAGATAATCAGCTTTGCATACTCAAATGTGGATAAAATACAATTAAGATGCATGATCTGAGTGATCCAGCTAACTTCCATGTGTCTTGTGATGATGCAGCATTAGTCCATGTGCTGACATTTGAATACTGGTAGTCATGCAACACATTTTTGTCATTATCTCTGAGACCACTTTCCTGTACTTTATCACTGAATTCAATAATTGTCGGTCAGAGGTTGACACACTGAGTGACTTGATACTGGACTTTCTTTTGTTTGGTTTAGGGATTCGAGTTTTGTATTCCTTCACTGACATGTATTAAATCAGACTATCAGTAAAGCATTTACAAGCTTGTATGTTCGTAACGAACCATCATATGTTGACCAATGTTAAAATGACCCAAGTCACCATGCTCTAGCTAACAAGGTCACTTGAGGAAGATGAGTTCACACAAGTTGACATACACATCAACAGAAAGAAACGGGTATTTTTTGCCATCTATTCAGTCGATATGAACAGTGTAGCATACCTTCTCCTACCAGTAAAGATCATTCAGCTAGAGTGCAGATACACCAGAAAGATTCTCAACCCCACTCCCAACACAGGTTCAATGATACAGAGAGGAAGATCCTCAACACCACTGCCAACAAAGGTTCAATGATACATCATGAAGATTCTCAACGCCACTGTCAACACAGGTTCAATGATGCAGAGAGGAAGATTCTCAAAACCACTGCCAACACAGGTTCAATGATACAGAGTGGAAGATTCTCAACACCACTGCCAACACAGGTTCAATGATGCAGAGAGGAAGATTCTCAACACCACTGTCAACACAGGTTCAACGATACAGAGAGGAAGATTCTCAACACCACTGTCAACACAGGTTCAACGATACAGAGAGGAAGATTCTCAACACCACTGTCAACACAGGTTCAACAATACAGAGAGGAAGATTCTCAACACCACTGTCAACACAGGTTCAATGATACAGAAAGGAAGATTCTCAACACCACTGCCAACACAGGTTCAATGATGCAGAAAGGAAGATTCTCAACCAAACTGCCAACACAGGTTCAATGATACAGAAAAGAAGATTCTCAACACCACTGTCAACACAGGTTCAATGATACAGAAAGGAAGATTCTCAACCAAACTGCCAACACAGGTTCAATGATACAGAGAGGAAGATTCTCAACACAACTGCCGACACAGGTTCAATGATACAGAAAGGAAGATTCACAACCCCACTGCCAACACAGGTTCAATGATACAGAGAGGAAGATTCTCAACACCACTGTCAACACAGGTTCAATGATACAGAAAGGAAGATTCTCAACCCCACTGCCAACACAGGTTAATGATGCAGAGAGGAAGATTCTCAACAACACTGTCAACACAGGTTCAATGATACAGAAAGGAAGATTCTCAACCCCACTGCCAACACAGGTTAATGATGCAGAAAGAAAGATTCCCAACCAAACTGCCAACACAGGTTCAATGATACAGAAAAGAAGATTCTCAACACCACTGTCAACACAGGTTCAATGATACAGAAAGGAAGATTCTCAACCCCACTGCCAACACAGGTTAATGATGCAGAGAGGAAGATTCTCAACAACACTGTCAACACAGGTTCAATGATACAGAAAGGAAGATTCTCAACCAAACTGCCAACACAGGTTCAATGATACAGAGAGGAAGATTCCCAACACCACTGCCAACACAGGTTCAATGATACAGAAAGGAAGATTCTCAACACCACTGTCAACACAGGTTCA
Organism: Saccoglossus kowalevskii; assembly: GCF_978046115.1. Lineage (NCBI taxonomy): Eukaryota > Metazoa > Hemichordata > Enteropneusta > Harrimaniidae > Saccoglossus > Saccoglossus kowalevskii. Next base: position 42,639,508 of record NC_140641.1, on the reverse strand, counting down.
ATGATACAGAAAGGAAGATTCTCAACCAAACTGCCAACACAGGTTCAATGATACAGAGAGGAAAATTCTCAACACCACTGCCAACACAGGTTCAATGACACGGAGAGGAAGATTCTCAACCCCACTGTCAACACAGGTTCAATGATACAGAAAGGAAGATTCTCAACACCACTGCCAACACAGGTTCAATGATACAGAAACGAAGATTCTCAACACCACTGTCAACACAGGTTCAATGATACAGAGAGGAAGATTATCAACACCACTGCCAACACAGGTTCAATGATGCATAGAGGAAGATTCTCAGCACCACTGCCAACACAAGTTCAATGATACAGAAAGGAAGATTCTCAACACCACTGGCAACACAGGTTCAATGATACAGAAAAAAAGATTCTCAACCCCACTGCCAACACTGGTTCAATGATACAGAGAGGAAGATTCTCAACACCACTGTCAACACAGGTTCAACGATACAGTGAGGAAGATTCTCAACACCACTGTCAACACAGGTTCAATGATACAGAAAGGAAGATTCTCAACACCACTGTCAACACAGGTTCAATGATACAGAAAGGAAGATTCTCAACACCACTGTCAACACAAGTTCAATGATACAGAGAGGAAGATTCTCAAATCCACTGCCAACACAGGTTCAATGATACAGAAAGGAAGATTCTCAACACCACTGTCAACACAGGTTCAATGATACAGAAAGGCAGATTCTTAACACCACTGCCAACACAGGTTCAATGATGCAGAAAGGAAGATTTGCAACACCACTGCCAACACAGGTTCAAATTCTCAACACCACTGTCAACAAGGGTTCAATGATACAGAAAGGAAGATTCTCAACACCACTGTTAACACAGGTTCAATGACACAGAGAGGAAGATTTGCAACACCACTGCCAACACAGGTTCAAATTCTCAACACCACTGCCAACACAGGTTCAATGATGCAGAAAGGAAGATTCTCAACCATACTGCCAACACAGGTTCAATGATACAGAGAGGAAGATTCTCAACACCACTGCCAACACAGGTTCAATGATACAGAAAGGAAGATTCTCAACACCACTGTCAACACAGGTTCAATGATACAGAAAGGAAGATTCTCAAACAAACTGCCAACACAGGTTCAATGATACAGAAAGGACGATTCTCAATATTACTGCCAACACAGGTTCAATGATGCAAAGAAAAAGATTCTCAACCAAACTGCCAACACAGGTTCAATGATACAGAAAGGAAGATTCTCAACACCACTGCCAACCCAGGTTCAATGATGCAGAGAGGAAGATTCTCAACACCACTGTCAACACAGGTTCAATGATATAGAAAGGAAGATTCTCAACACCACTGTCAACACAGGTTCAATGATACAGAAAAGAAGATTCTCAACCAAAATGCCAACACAGGTTCAATGATACAGAGTGGAAGATTCTCAACACCACTGCCAACTCAGGTTCAATGATACAGAAAGGAAGATTCTCAACACCACTGTCAACACAGGTTCAATGATACAGAAAGGATGATTCTCAACCAAACTGCCAACACAGGTTCAATGATACAGAGAGGAAAATTCTCAACACCACTGCCAACACAGGTTCAATGACACAGAGAGGAAGATTCTCAACCCCACTGTCAACACAGGTTCAATGATACAGAAAGGAAGATTCTCAACACCACTGTCAACACGGGTTCAATGATACAGAGAGGAAGATTCTCAACCAAACTGCCAACACAGGTTCAATGATACGAAAAGGAAGATTCTCAACCAAACTGCCAACACAGGTTCAATGATACAGAGAGGAAGATTCTCAACACCACTGCCAACAATGGTTCAATGATACAGAGAGGAAGGTTCTCAACACCACTGCCAACACAGGTTCAATGATACAGAGAGGAAGATTCACAACCCCACTGTCAACACAGGTTCAATGATACAGAGAGGAAGATTCTCAACACCACTGCCAACACAGGTTCAATGATACAGAAAGAAAGATTCTCACCACCACTGTCAACACAGGTTCAATGATACAGAGAGGAAGATTGTCAACACCACTGCCAACACAGGTTGAATGATACAAAGAGGAAGATTCTCAACACCACTGCCAACACACTTTCAATGATACAGAAAGGAAGATTCTCAACACCACTGTAAACACAGGTTCAATGATACAGAGAGGAAGGTTATCAACACCACTGCCAACACAAGTTCAATTATACAGAAAGGAAGATTCTCAACACCACTGGCAACACAGGTTCAATGATACAGAAAAAAAGATTCTCATCCCCACTGCCAACACTGGTTCAATGATACAGAGAGGAAGATTCTCAACACCACTGTCAACACAGGTTCAACGATACAGTGAGGAAGATTCTCAACACCACTGTCAACACAGGTTCAATGATACAGAAAGGAAGATTCTCAACCAAACTGCCAACACAGGTTCAATGATACAGAGAGGAAGATTCTCAACACCACTGCCAACACAGGTTCAATGATACAGAAAGGAAGATTCTCAACACCACTGTCAACAGAGGTTCAATGATACAGAAAGGAAGATTCTCAACCAAACTGCCAACACAGGTTCAATGATACAGAGAGGAAGATTATCAACACCACTGCCAACACAGGTTCAACGACACAGAGAGGAAGATTCTCAACCCCACTGTCAACACAGGTTCAATGATACAGAAAGGAAGATTCTCAACACCACTGTCAACACTGTTCAATGATACAGGGAGGAAGATTCTCAACCAAACTGCCCACACAGGTTCAATGATACAGAGAGGAAGATTCTCAACACCACTGTAAACACAGGTTCAATGATACGAAAAGGAAGATTCTCAACCAAACTGCCAACACAGGTTCAATGATACAGAGAGGAAGATTCTCAACACCACTGTCAACACAGGTTCAATGATAGAGAGAGGAAGATTCTCAAAACCACTGCCAACACAGATTCAATGATACAGAAAGGAAGATTCTCAACACCACTGCCAACATTGGTTCAATGATACAGAGAGGAAGGTTCTCAACACCACTGCCAACACAGGTTCAATGATACAGAGAGGAAGATTCACAACACCACTGTCAACACAGGTTCAATGATACAGAGAGGAGGATTCTCAACACCACTGCCAACACAGGTTCAATGATACAGAAAGGAAGATTCTCAACACCACTGCCAACACAGGTTCAATGATACAGAGAGGAAGATTATCGACACCACTGCCAACACAGGTTGAATGATACAAAGAGGAAGATTGTCAACACCACTGACAACACAGGTTCAATGATACAGAAAGGAAGATTCTTAACACCACTGTAAACACAGGTTCAATGATACAGAGAGGAAGATTATCAACACCACTGCCAACACAGGTTCAATGATGCAGAAAGGAAGATTCTCAGCACCACTGCCAACACAAGTTCAATGATACAGAAAGGAAGATTCTCAACACCACTGGCAACACAGGTTCAATGATACAGAAAAAAAGATTCTCATCCCCACTGCCAACACTGGTTCAATGATACAGAGAGGAAGATTCTCAACACCACTGTCAACACAGGTTCAACGATACAGTGAGAAAGATTCTCAACACCACTGTCAACACAGGTTCAATGATACAGAAAAGAAGATTCTCAACCAAAATGCCAACACAGGTTCAATGATACAGAGTGGAAGATTCTCAACACCACTGCCAACTCAGGTTCAATGATACAGAAAGGAAGATTCTCAACACCACTGTCAACACAGGTTCAATGATACAGAAAGGATGATTCTCAACCAAACTGCCAACACAGGTTCAATGATACAGAGAGGAAAATTCTCAACACCACTGCCAACACAGGTTCAATGACACAGAGAGGAAGATTCTCAACCCCACTGTCAACACAGGTTCAATGATACAGAAAGGAAGATTCTCAACACCACTGTCAACACGGGTTCAATGATACAGAGAGGAAGATTCTCAACCAAACTGCCAACACAGGTTCAATGATACGAAAAGGAAGATTCTCAACCAAACTGCCAACACAGGTTCAATGATACAGAGAGGAAGATTCTCAACACCACTGCCAACAATGGTTCAATGATACAGAGAGGAAGGTTCTCAACACCACTGCCAACACAGGTTCAATGATACAGAGAGGAAGATTCACAACCCCACTGTCAACACAGGTTCAATGATACAGAGAGGAAGATTCTCAACACCACTGCCAACACAGGTTCAATGATACAGAAAGAAAGATTCTCACCACCACTGTCAACACAGGTTCAATGATACAGAGAGGAAGATTGTCAACACCACTGCCAACACAGGTTGAATGATACAAAGAGGAAGATTCTCAACACCACTGCCAACACACTTTCAATGATACAGAAAGGAAGATTCTCAACACCACTGTAAACACAGGTTCAATGATACAGAGAGGAAGGTTATCAACACCACTGCCAACACAAGTTCAATTATACAGAAAGGAAGATTCTCAACACCACTGGCAACACAGGTTCAATGATACAGAAAAAAAGATTCTCATCCCCACTGCCAACACTGGTTCAATGATACAGAGAGGAAGATTCTCAACACCACTGTCAACACAGGTTCAACGATACAGTGAGGAAGATTCTCAACACCACTGTCAACACAGGTTCAATGATACAGAAAGGAAGATTCTCAACCAAACTGCCAACACAGGTTCAATGATACAGAGAGGAAGATTCTCAACACCACTGCCAACACAGGTTCAATGATACAGAAAGGAAGATTCTCAACACCACTGTCAACAGAGGTTCAATGATACAGAAAGGAAGATTCTCAACCAAACTGCCAACACAGGTTCAATGATACAGAGAGGAAGATTATCAACACCACTGCCAACACAGGTTCAACGACACAGAGAGGAAGATTCTCAACCCCACTGTCAACACAGGTTCAATGATACAGAAAGGAAGATTCTCAACACCACTGTCAACACTGTTCAATGATACAGGGAGGAAGATTCTCAACCAAACTGCCCACACAGGTTCAATGATACAGAGAGGAAGATTCTCAACACCACTGTAAACACAGGTTCAATGATACGAAAAGGAAGATTCTCAACCAAACTGCCAACACAGGTTCAATGATACAGAGAGGAAGATTCTCAACACCACTGTCAACACAGGTTCAATGATAGAGAGAGGAAGATTCTCAAAACCACTGCCAACACAGATTCAATGATACAGAAAGGAAGATTCTCAACACCACTGCCAACATTGGTTCAATGATACAGAGAGGAAGGTTCTCAACACCACTGCCAACACAGGTTCAATGATACAGAGAGGAAGATTCACAACACCACTGTCAACACAGGTTCAATGATACAGAGAGGAGGATTCTCAACACCACTGCCAACACAGGTTCAATGATACAGAAAGGAAGATTCTCAACACCACTGCCAACACAGGTTCAATGATACAGAGAGGAAGATTATCGACACCACTGCCAACACAGGTTGAATGATACAAAGAGGAAGATTGTCAACACCACTGACAACACAGGTTCAATGATACAGAAAGGAAGATTCTTAACACCACTGTAAACACAGGTTCAATGATACAGAGAGGAAGATTATCAACACCACTGCCAACACAGGTTCAATGATGCAGAAAGGAAGATTCTCAGCACCACTGCCAACACAAGTTCAATGATACAGAAAGGAAGATTCTCAACACCACTGGCAACACAGGTTCAATGATACAGAAAAAAAGATTCTCATCCCCACTGCCAACACTGGTTCAATGATACAGAGAGGAAGATTCTCAACACCACTGTCAACACAGGTTCAACGATACAGTGAGAAAGATTCTCAACACCACTGTCAACACAGGTTCTATGATACAGAAAGGAAGATTCTCAACCAAACTGCCAACACAGGTTCAATAATACAGAGAGGAAGATTCTCAACACCACTGCCAACACAGGTTCAATGATACAGAAAGGAAGATTCTCAACACCACTGTCAACAGAGGTTCTATGATACAGAAAGGAAGATTCTCAACCAAACTGCCAACACAGGTTCAATAATACAGAGAGGAAGATTCTCAACACCACTGCCAGCACAGGTTCAATGATACAGAGAGGAAGATTCTCAACCCCACTGTCAACACAGGTTCAATGATACAGAAAGGAAGATTCTCAACACCACTGTCAACACAGGTTCAATGATACAGAAAAGAAGATTCTCAACCAAAATGCCAACACAGGTTCAATGATACAGAGTGGAAGATTCTCAACACCATTGCCAACTCAGGTTCAATGATACAGAAAGGAAGATTCTCAACACCACTGTCAACACAGGTTCAATGATACAGAAAGGATGATTCTCAACCAAACTGCCAACATAGGTTCAATGATACAGAGAGGAAAATTCTCAACACCACTGCCAACACAGGTTCAATGACACAGAGAGGAAGATTCTCAACCCCACTGTCAACACAGGTTCAATGATACAGAAAGGAAGATTCTCAACACCACTGTCAACACGGGTTCAATGATACAGAGAGGAAGATTCTCAACCAAACTGCCAACACAGGTTCAATGATATGAAAAGGAAGATTCTCAACCAAACTGCCAACACAGGTTCAATGATACAGAGAGGAAGATTCTCAACACCACTGCCAACAATGGTTCAATGATACAGAGAGGAAGGTTCTCAACACCACTGCCAACACAGGTTCAATGATACAGAGAGGAAGATTCTCAACACCACTGTCAACACAGGTTCAATGATACAGAGAGGAAGATTCACAACCCCACTGTCAACACAGGTTCAATGATACAGAGAGGAAGATTCTCAACACCACTGCCAACACAGGTTCAATGATACAGAAAGGAAGATTCTCACCACCACTGTCAACACAGGTTCAATGATACAGAGAGGAAGATTATCAACACCACTGCCAACACAGGTTGAATGATACAAAGAGGAAGATTCTCAACACCACTGCCAACACACTTTCAATGATACAGAAAGGAAGATTCTCAACACCACTGTCAACACAGGTTCTATGATACAGAAAGGAAGATTCTCAACCAAACTGCCAACACAGGTTCAATAATACAGAGAGGAAGATTCTCAACACCACTGCCAACACAGGTTCAATGATACAGAAAGGAAGATTCTCAACACCACTGTCAACAGAGGTTCTATGATACAGAAAGGAAGATTCTCAACCAAACTGCCAACACAGGTTCAATAATACAGAGAGGAAGATTCTCAACACCACTGCCAGCACAGGTTCAATGACACAGAGAGGAAGATTCTCAACCCCACTGTCAACACAGGTTCAATGATACAGAAAGGAAGATTCTCAACACCACTGTCAACACAGGTTCAATGATACAGAAAAGAAGATTCTCAACCAAAATGCCAACACAGGTTCAATGATACAGAGTGGAAGATTCTCAACACCATTGCCAACTCAGGTTCAATGATACAGAAAGGAAGATTCTCAACACCACTGTCAACACAGGTTCAATGATACTGAAAGGATGATTCTCAACCAAACTGCCAACACAGGTTCAATGATACAGAGAGGAAAATTCTCAACACCACTGCCAACACAGGTTCAATGACACAGAGAGGAAGATTCTCAACCCCACTGTCAACACAGGTTCAATGATACAGAAAGGAAGATTCTCAACACCACTGTCAACACGGGTTCAATGATACAGAGAGGAAGATTCTCAACCAAACTGCCAACACAGGTTCAATGATATGAAAAGGAAGATTCTCAACCAAACTGCCAACACAGGTTCAATGATACAGAGAGGAAGATTCTCAACACCACTGCCAACAATGGTTCAATGATACAGAGAGGAAGGTTCTCAACACCACTGCCAACACAGGTTCAATGATACAGAGAGGAAGATTCTCAACACCACTGTCAACACAGGTTCAATGATACAGAGAGGAAGATTCACAACCCCACTGTCAACACAGGTTCAATGATACAGAGAGGAAGATTCTCAACACCACTGCCAACACAGGTTCAATGATACAGAAAGGAAGATTCTCACCACCACTGTCAACACAGGTTCAATGATACAGAGAGGAAGATTATCAACACCACTGCCAACACAGGTTGAATGATACAAAGAGGAAGATTCTCAACACCACTGCCAACACACTTTCAATGATACAGAAAGGAAGATTCTCAACACCACTGTAAACACAGGTTCAATGATACAGAGAGGAAGATTATCAACACCACTGCCAACACAAGTTCAATTATACAGAAAGGAAGATTCTCAACACCACTGTCAACAGAGGTTCTATGATACAGAAAGGAAGATTCTCAACCAAACTGCCAACACAGGTTCAATAATACAGAGAGGAAGATTCTCAACACCACTGCCAGCACAGGTTCAATGACACAGAGAGGAAGATTCTCAACCCCACTGTCAACACAGGTTCAATGATACAGAAAGAAAGATTCTCAACACCACTGTCAACACTGTTCAATGATACAGAGCGGAAGATTCTCAACCAAACTGCCAACACAGGTTCAATGATACAGAGAGGAAGATTCTCAACACCACTGTCAACACAGGTTCAATGATACGAAAAGGAAGATTCTCAACCAAACTGCCAACACAGGTTCAATGATACAGAGAGGAAGATTCTCAACACCACTGTCAACACAGGTTCAATGATACGAAAAGGAAGATTCTCAACCAAACTGCCAACACAGGTTCAATGATACAGAGAGGAAGATTCTCAACACCACTGTCAACACAGGTTCAATGATAGAGAGAGGAAGATTCTCAACACCACTGCCAACACAGATTCAATGATACAGAAAGGAAGATTCTCAACACCACTGCCAACAATGGTTCAATGATACAGAGAGCAAGGTTCTCAACACCACTGCCAACACAGGTTCAATGATACAGAGAGGAAGATTCACAACACCACTGTCAACACAGGTTCAATGATACAGAGAGGAGGATTCTCAACACCACTGCCAACACAGGTTCAATGATACAGAAAGGAAGATTCTTAACACCACTGCCAACACAGGTTCAATGATACAGAGAGGAAGATTATCAACACCACTGCCAACACAGGATTAATGATACAGAAAGGAAGATTCTCAACCAACCTGCCAACACAGGTTCAATGATACAGAGAGGAAGATTCTCAACACCACTGCCAACACAGGTTCAATGACACAGAGAGGAAGATTCTCAACCCCACTGTCAACACAGGTTCAATGATACAGAAAGGAAGATTCTCATCACCACTGTCAACACTGTTCAATGATACAGGGAGGAAGATTCTCAACCAAACTGCCAACACAGGTTCAATGATACAGAGAGGAAGGTTCTCAACACCACTGCCAACACAGGTTCAATGATACAGAGAGGAAGATTCACAACACCACTGTCAACACAGGTTCAATGATACAGAGAGGAAGATTATCAACACCACTGCCAACACAGGTTCAATGATGCAGAAAGGAAGATTCTCAACACCACTGCCAGCAATGGTTCAATGATACAAAGAGGAAGATTCTCAACACCACTGCCAACACAGGTTCAATGATACAGAAATGAAGATTCTCAACACCACTGTAAACACAGGTTCAATGATACAGAGAGGAAGATTATCAACACCACTGCCAACACAGGTTCAATGATGCAGAAAGGAAGATTCTCAACACCACTGTCAACACAGATTCAATGATACAGAAAGGAAGATTCTCAACACCACTGTCAACAATGGTTCAATGATACAGAGAGCAAGGTTCTCAACACCACTGCCAACACAGGTTCAATGATACAGAGAGGAAGATTCACAACACCACTGTCAACACAGGTTCAATGATACAGAGAGGAGGATTCTCAACACCACTGCCAACACAGGTTCAATGATACAGAAAGGAAGATTCTTAACACCACTGCCAACACAGGTTCAATGATACAGAGAGGAAGATTATCAACACCACTGCCAACACAGGATTAATGATACAGAAAGGAAGATTCTCAACCAACCTGCCAACACAGGTTCAATGATACAGAGAGGAAGATTCTCAACACCACTGCCAACACAGGTTCAATGACACAGAGAGGAAGATTCTCAACCCCACTGTCAACACAGGTTCAATGAATCAGAAAGGAAGATTCTCATCACCACTGCCAACACAGGTTCAATGATACAGAAAGGAAGATTCTCAACACCACTGTCAACACAGGTTCAATGATACAGAGAGGAAGATTATCAACACCACTGCCAACACAGGTTCAATGCTGCAGAGAGGAAGATTCTCAACACCACTGTCAACACAGGTTCAACGATACAGTGAGGAAGATTCTCAACACCACTGTCAACACAGGTTCAATGATACAGAAAGGAAGATTCTCAACCAAACTGCCAACACAGGTTCAATGATACAGAGAGGAAGATTCTCAACACCACTGCCAACACAGGTTCAATGATACAGAAAGGAAGATTCTCAACACCACTGTCAACAGAGGTTCAATGATACAGAAAGGAAGATTCGCAACCAAACTGCCAACACAGGTTCAATGATACAGAGAGGAAGATTCTCAACACCACTGCCAACACAGGTTCAATGACACAGAGAGGAAGATTCTCAACCCCACTGTCAACACAGGTTCAATGATACAGAAAGGAAGATTAACAACACCACTGTCAACACTGTTCAATGATACAGGGAGGAAGATTCTCAACCAAACTGCCAACACAGGTTCAATGATACAGAGAGGAAGGTTCTCAACACCACTGCCAACACAGGTTCAATGATACAGAGAGGAAGATTCACAACACCACTGTCAACACAGGTTCAATGATACAGAGAGGAAGATTATCAACACCACTGCCAACACAGGTTCAATGATGCAGAAAGGAAGATTCTCAACACCACTGCCAACAATGGTTCAATGATACAAAGAGGAAGATTCTCAACACCACTGCCAACACAGGTTCAATGATACAGAAATGAAGATTCTCAACACCACTGTAAACACAGGTTCAATGATACAGAGAGGAAGATTATCAACACCACTGCCAACACAGGTTCAATGATACAGAGAGGAAGATTATCGACACCTCTGCCAACACAGATTGAATGATACAAAGGGGAAGATTCTCAACACCACTGACAACACAGGTTCAATGATACAGAAAGGAAGATTCTTAACACCACTGTAAACACAGGTTCAATGATACAGAGAGGAAGATTATCAACACCACTGCCAACACAGGTTCAATGATGCAGAAAGGAAGATTCTCAGCACCACTGCCAACACAAGTTCAATGATACAGAAAGGAAGATTCTCAACACCACTGGCAACACAGGTTCAATGATACAGAAAAAAAGATTCTCATCCCCACTGCCAACACTGGTTCAATGATACAGAGAGGAAGATTCTCAACACCACTGTCAACACAGGTTCAACGATACAGTGAGAAAGATTCTCAACACCACTGTCAACACAGGTTCTATGATACAGAAAGGAAGATTCTCAACCAAACTGCCAACACAGGTTCAATGCTGCAGAGAGGAAGATTCTCAACACCACTGTCAACACAGGTTCAACGATACAGTGAGGAAGATTCTCAACACCACTGTCAACACAGGTTCAATGATACGAAAAGGAAGATTCTCAACCAAACTGCCAACACAGGTTCAATGATACAGAGAGGAAGATTCTCAACACCACTGTCAACACAGGTTCAATGATAGAGAGAGGAAGATTCTCAACACCACTGCCAACACAGATTCAATGATACAGAAAGGAAGATTCTCAACACCACTGCCAACAATGGTTCAATGTTACAGAGAGCAAGGTTCTCAACACCACTGCCAACACAGGTTCAATGATACAGAGAGGAAGATTCACAACACCACTGTCAACACAGGTTCAATGATACAGAGAGGAGGATTCTCAACACCACTGCCAACACAGGTTCAATGATACAGAAAGGAAGATTCTTAACACCACTGCCAACACAGGTTCAATGATACAGAGAGGAAGATTATCAACACCACTGCCAACACAGGATTAATGATACAGAAAGGAAGATTCTCAACCAACCTGCCAACACAGGTTCAATGATACAGAGAGGAAGATTCTCAACACCACTGCCAACACAGGTTCAATGACACAGAGAGGAAGATTCTCAACCCCACTGTCAACACAGGTTCAATGATACAGAAAGGAAGATTCTCAACACCACTGTCAACACTGTTCAATGATACAGAGCGGAAGATTCTCAACCAAACTGCCAACACAGGTTCAATGATACAGAGAGGAAGATTCTCAACACCACTGTCAACACAGGTTCAATGATACGAAAAGGAAGATTCTCAACCAAACTGCCAACACAGGTTCAATGATACAGAGAGGAAGATTCTCAACACCACTGTCAACACAGGTTCAATGATACGAAAAGGAAGATACTCAACACCACTGCCAACACAGGTTCAATGATACAGAGAGGAAGATTCTCAACACCACTGTCAACACAGGTTCAATGATAGAGAGAGGAAGATTCTCAATACCACTGCCAAAACAGATTCAATGATACAGAAAGGAAGATTCTCAACACCACTGCCAACAATGGTTCAATGATACAGAGAGCAAGGTTCTCAACACCACTGCCAACACAGGTTCAATGATACAGAGAGGAAGATTCACAACACCACTGTCAACACAGGTTCAATGATACAGAGAGGAGGATTCTCAACACCACTGCCAACACAGGTTCAATGATACAGAAAGGAAGATTCTTAACACCACTGCCAACACAGGTTCAATGATACAGAGAGGAAGATTATCAACACCACTGCCAACACAGGATTAATGATACAGAAAGGAAGATTCTCAACCAACCTGCCAACACAGGTTCAATGATACAGAGAGGAAGATTCTCAACACCACTGCCAACACAGGTTCAATGACACAGAGAGGAAGATTCTCAACCCCACTGTCAACACAGGTTCAATGATACAGAGAGGAAGATTATCAACACCACTGCCAACACAGGTTCAATGCTGCAGAGAGGAAGATTCTCAACACCACTGTCAACACAGGTTCAACGATACAGTGAGGAAGATTCTCAACACCACTGTCAACACAGGTTCAATGATACGAAAAGGAAGATTCTCAACCAAACTGCCAACACAGGTTCAATGATACAGAGAGGAAGATTCTCAACACCACTGTCAACACAGGTTCAATGATAGAGAGAGGAAGATTCTCAACACCACTGCCAACACAGATTCAATGATACAGAAAGGAAGATTCTCAACACCACTGCCAACAATGGTTCAATGATACAGAGAGCAAGGTTCTCAACACCACTGCCAACACAGGTTCAATGATACAGAGAGGAAGATTCACAACACCACTGTCAACACAGGTTCAATGATACAGAGAGGAGGATTCTCAACACCACTGCCAACACAGGTTCAATGATACAGAAAGGAAGATTCTTAACACCACTGCCAACACAGGTTCAATGATACAGAGAGGAAGATTATCAACACCACTGCCAACACAGGATTAATGATACAGAAAGGAAGATTCTCAACCAACCTGCCAACACAGGTTCAATGATACAGAGAGGAAGATTCTCAACACCACTGCCAACACAGGTTCAATGACACAGAGAGGAAGATTCTCAACCTCACTGTCAACACAGGTTCAATGATACAGAAAGGAAGATTCTCATCACCACTGCCAACACAGGTTCAATGATACAGAAAGGAAGATTCTCAACACCACTGTCAACACAGGTTCAATGATACAGAGAGGAAGATTATCAACACCACTGCCAACACAGGTTCAATGCTGCAGAGAGGAAGATTCTCAACACCACTGTCAACACAGGTTCAACGATACAGTGAGGAAGATTCTCAACACCACTGTCAACACAGGTTCAATGATACAGAAAGGAAGATTCTCAACCAAACTGCCAACACAGGTTCAATGATACAGAGAGGAAGATTCTCAACACCACTGCCAACACAGGTTCAATGATACAGAAAGGAAGATTCTCAACACCACTGTCAACAGAGGTTCAATGATACAGAAAGGAAGATTCGCAACCAAACTGCCAACACAGGTTCAATGATACAGAGAGGAAGATTCTCAACACCACTGCCAACACAGGTTCAATGACACAGAGAGGAAGATTCTCAACCCCACTGTCAACACAGGTTCAATGATACAGAAAGGAAGATTCTCAACACCACTGTCAACACTGTTCAATGATACAGGGAGGAAGATTCTCAACCAAACTGCCAACACAGGTTCAATGATACAGAGAGGAAGGTTCTCAACACCACTGCCAACACAGGTTCAATGATACAGAGAGGAAGATTCACAACACCACTGTCAACACAGGTTCAATGATACAGAGAGGAAGATTATCAACACCACTGGCAACACAGGTTCAATGATACAGAAAAAAAGATTCTCATCCCCACTGCCAACACTGGTTCAATGATACAGAAAGGAAGATTCTCAACACCACTGTCAACACTGTTCAATGATACAGGGAGGAAGATTCTCAACACCACTGTCAACACAGGTTCAATGATACAGAAAGGAAGATTCTCAACACCACTGTCAACACAGGTTCAATGATACAGAAAGGAAGATTCTCAACACCTCTGTCAACACAAGTTCAATGATACAGAAAGGAAGATTCTCAACCAAACTGCCAACACAGGTTCAATAATACAGAGAGGAAGATTCTCAACACCACTGCCAGCACAGGTTCAATGACACAGAGAGGAAGATTCTCAACCCCACTGTCAACACAGGTTCAATGATACAGAAAGGAAGATTCTCAACACCTCTGTCAACACAAGTTCAATGATACAGAAAGGAAGATTCTCAACCAAACTGCCAACACAGGTTCAATGATACAGAAAGGAAGATTCTCAACACCACTGCCAACACAGGTTCAATGATACAGAAAGGAAGATTCTCAACACCACTGTCAACAGAGGTTCAATGATACAGAAAGGAAGATTCTCAACCAAACTGCCAACACAGGTTCAATAATACAGAGAGGAAGATTCTCAACACCACTGCCAGCACAGGTTCAATGACACAGAGAGGAAGATTCTCAACCCCACTGTCAACACAGGTTCAATGATACAGAAAGGAAGATTCTCAACACCACTGTCAACACTGTTCAATGATACAGAGAGGAAGATTCTCAACCAAACTGCCAACACAGGTTCAATGATACAGAGAGGAAGATTCTCAACACCACTGTCAACACAGGTTCAATGATACGAAAAGGAAGATTCTCAACCAAACTGCCAACACAGGTTCAATGATACAGAGAGGAAGGTTCTCAACACCACTGCCAACACAGGTTCAATGATACAGAGAGGAAGATTCACAACACCACTGTCAACACAGGTTCAATGATACAGAGAGGAAGATTATCAACACCACTGCCAACACAGGTTCAATGATGCAGAAAGGAAGATTCTCAACACCACTGCCAACAATGGTTCAATGATACAAAGAGGAAAATTCTCAACACCACTGCCAACACAGGTTCAATGATACAGAAAGGAAGATTCTCAACACCACTGTAAACACAGGTTCAATGATACAGAGAGGAAGATTATCAACACCACTGCCAACACAGGTTCAATGATGCAGAAAGGAAGATTCTCAGCACCACTGCCAACACAAGTTCAATAATACAGAAAGGAAGATTCTCAACACCACTGGCAACACAGGTTCAATGATACAGAAAAAAAGATTCTCATCCCCACTGCCAACACTGGTTCAATGATACAGAGAGGAAGATTCTCAACACCACTGTCAACACAGGTTCAACGATACAGTGAGGAAGATTCTCAACACCACTGTCAACACAGGTTCAATGATACAGAAAGGAAGATTCTCAACACCACTGTCAACACAGGTTCAATGATACAGAAAGGAAGATTCTCAACACCTCTGTCAACACAAGTTCAATGATACAGAAAGGAAGATTCTCAACCAAACTGCCAACACAGGTTCAATAATACAGAGAGGAAGATTCTCAACACCACTGCCAGCACAGGTTCAATGACACAGAGAGGAAGATTCTCAACCCCACTGTCAACACAGGTTCAATGATACAGAAAGGAAGATTCTCAACACCTCTGTCAACACAAGTTCAATGATACAGAAAGGAAGATTCTCAACCAAACTGCCAACACAGGTTCAATGGTACAGAGAGGAAGATTCTCAACACCACTGCCAACACAGGTTCAATGATACAGAAAGGAAGATTCTCAACACCACTGTCAACAGAGGTTCAATGATACAGAAAGGAAGATTCTCAACCAAACTGCCAACACAGGTTCAATAATACAGAGAGGAAGATTCTCAACACCACTGCCAGCACAGGTTCAATGACACAGAGAGGAAGATTCTCAACCCCACTGTCAACACAGGTTCAATGATACAGAAAGGAAGATTCTCAACACCACTGTCAACACTGTTCAATGATACAGAGAGGAAGATTCTCAACCAAACTGCCAACACAGGTTCAATGATACAGAGAGGAAGATTCTCAACACCACTGTCAACACAGGTTCAATGATACGAAAAGGAAGATTCTCAACCAAACTGCCAACACAGGTTCAATGATACAGAGAGGAAGGTTCTCAACACCACTGCCAACACAGGTTCAATGATACAGAGAGGAAGATTCACAACACCACTGTCAACACAGGTTCAATGATACAGAGAGGAAGATTATCAACACCACTGCCAACACAGGTTCAATGATGCAGAAAGGAAGATTCTCAACACCACTGCCAACAATGGTTCAATGATACAAAGAGGAAGATTCTCAACACCACTGTAAACACAGGTTCAATGATACAGAGAGGAAGATTATCAACACCACTGCCAACACAGGTTCAATGATGCAGAAAGGAAGATTCTCAGCACCACTGCCAACACAAGTTCAATGATACAGAAAGGAAGATTCTCAACACCACTGGCAACACAGGTTCAATGATACAGAAAAAAAGATTCTCATCCCCACTGCCAACACTGGTTCAATGATACAGAGAGGAAGATTCTCAACACCACTGTCAACACAGGTTCAACGATACAGTGAGGAAGATTCTCAACACCACTGTCAACACAGGTTCAATGATACAGAAAGGAAGATTCTCAACACCACTGTCAACACAGGTTCAATGATACAGAAAGGAAGATTCTCAACACCTCTGTCAACACAAGTTCAATGATACAGAAAGGAAGATTCTCAACCAAACTGCCAACACAGGTTCAATAATACAGAGAGGAAGATTCTCAACACCACTGCCAGCACAGGTTCAATGACACAGAGAGGAAGATTCTCAACCCCACTGTCAACACAGGTTCTATGATACAGAAAGGAAGATTCTCAACACCTCTGTCAACACAAGTTCAATGATACAGAAAGGAAGATTCTCAACCAAACTGCCAACACAGGTTCAATGATACAGAGAGGAAGATTCTTAACACCACTGCCAACACAGGTTCAATGATACAGAAAGGAAGATTCTCAACACCACTGTCAACAGAGGTTCAATGATACAGAAAGGAAGATTCTCAACCAAACTGCCAACACAGGTTCAATAATACAGAGAGGAAGATTCTCAACACCACTGCCAGCACAGGTTCAATGACACAGAGAGGAAGATTCTCAACCCCACTGTCAACACAGGTTCAATGATACAGAAAGGAAGATTCTCAACACCACTGTCAACACTGTTCAATGATACAGAGAGGAAGATTCTCAACCAAACTGCCAACACAGGTTCAATGATACAGAGAGGAAGATTCTCAACACCACTGTCAACACAGGTTCAATGATACGAAAAGGAAGATTCTCAACCAAACTGCCAACACAGGTTCAATGATACAGAGAGGAAGATTCTCAACACCACTGTCAACACAGGTTCAATGATACGAAAAGGAAGATTCTCAACCAAACTGCCAACACAGGTTCAATGATACAGAGAGGAAGATTCTCAACACCACTGTCAACACAGGTTCAATGATAGAGAGAGGAAGATTCTCAAAACCACTGCCAACACAGATTCAATGATACAGAAAGGAAGATTCTCAACACCACTGCCAACAATGGTTCAATGATACAGAGAACAAGGTTCTCAACACCACTGCCAACACAGGTTCAATGATACAGAGAGGAAGATTCACAACACCACTGTCAACACAGGTTCAATGATACAGAGAGGAGGATTCTCAACACCACTGCCAACACAGGTTCAATGATACAGAAAGGAAGATTCTCAACACCACTGCCAACACAGGTTCAATGATACAGAGAGGAAGATTATCGACACCTCTGCCAACACAGATTGAATGATACAAAGAGGAAGATTCTCAACACCACTGACAACACAGGTTCAATGATACAGAAAGGAAGATTCTTAACACCACTGTAAACACAGGTTCAATGATACAGAGAGGAAGATTATCAACACCACTGCCAACACAGGTTCAATGATGCAGAAAGGAAGATTCTCAGCACCACTGCCAACACAAGTTCAATGATACAGAAAGGAAGATTCTCAACACCACTGGCAACACAGGTTCAATGATACAGAAAAAAAGATTCTCATCCCCACTGCCAACACTGGTTCAATGATACAGAGAGGAAGATTCTCAACACCACTGTCAACACAGGTTCAATGATACAGTGAGAAAGATTCTCAACACCACTGTCAACACAGGTTCTATGATACAGAAAGGAAGATTCTCAACCAAACTGCCAACACAGGTTCAATAATACAGAGAGGAAGATTCTCAACACCACTGCCAACACAGGTTCAATGATACAGAAAGGAAGATTCTCAACACCACTGTCAACAGAGGTTCTATGATACAGAAAGGAAGATTCTCAACCAAACTGCCAACACAGGTTCAATAATACAGAGAGGAAGATTCTCAACACCACTGCCAGCACAGGTTCAATGACACAGAGAGGAAGATTCTCAACCCCACTGTCAACACAGGTTCAATGATACAGAAAGGAAGATTCTCAACACCACTGTCAACACTGTTCAATGATACAGAGCGGAAGATTCTCAACCAAACTGCCAACACAGGTTCAATGATACAGAGAGGAAGATTCTCAACACCACTGTCAACACAGGTTCAATGATACGAAAAGGAAGATTCTCAACCAAACTGCCAACACAGGTTCAATGATACAGAGAGGAAGATTCTCAACACCACTGTCAACACAGGTTCAATGATACGAAAAGGAAGATTCTCAACCAAACTGCCAACACAGGTTCAATGATACAGAGAGGAAGATTCTCAACACCACTGTCAACACAGGTTCAATGATAGAGAGAGGAAGATTCTCAACACCACTGCCAACACAGATTCAATGATACAGAAAGGAAGATTCTCAACACCACTGCCAACAATGGTTCAATGATACAGAGAGCAAGGTTCTCAACACCACTGCCAACACAGGTTCAATGATACAGAGAGGAAGATTCACAACACCACTGTCAACACAGGTTCAATGATACAGAGAGGAGGATTCTCAACACCACTGCCAACACAGTTTCAATGATACAGAAAGGAAGATTCTTAACACCACTGCCAACACAGGTTCAATGATACAGAGAGGAAGATTATCAACACCACTGCCAACACAGGATTAATGATACAGAAAGGAAGATTCTCAACCAACCTGCCAACACAGGTTCAATGATACAGAGAGGAAGATTCTCAACACCACTGCCAACACAGGTTCAATGACACAGAGAGGAAGATTCTCAACCCCACTGTCAACACAGGTTCAATGATACAGAAAGGAAGATTCTCATCACCACTGCCAACACAGGTTCAATGATACAGAAAGGAAGATTCTCAACACCACTGTCAACACAGGTTCAATGATACAGAGAGGAAGATTATCAACACCACTGCCAACACAGGTTCAATGCTGCAGAGAGGAAGATTCTCAACACCACTGTCAACACAGGTTCAACGATACAGTGAGGAAGATTCTCAACACCACTGTCAACACAGGTTCAATGATACAGAAAGGAAGATTCTCAACCAAACTGCCAACACAGGTTCAATGATACAGAGAGGAAGATTCTCAACACCACTGCCAACACAGGTTCAATGATACAGAAAGGAAGATTCTCAACACCACTGTCAACAGAGGTTCAATGATACAGAAAGGAAGATTCGCAACCAAACTGCCAACACAGGTTCAATGATACAGAGAGGAAGATTCTCAACACCACTGCCAACACAGGTTCAATGACACAGAGAGGAAGATTCTCAACCCCACTGTCAACACAGGTTCAATGATACAGAAAGGAAGATTCTCAACACCACTGTCAACACTGTTCAATGATACAGAGAGGAAGATTCTCAACCAAACTGCCAACACAGGTTCAATGATACAGAGAGGAAGGTTCTCAACACCACTGCCAACACAGGTTCAATGATACAGAGAGGAAGATTCACAACACCACTGTCAACACAGGTTCAATGATACAGAGAGGAAGATTATCAACACCACTGCCAACACAGGTTCAATGATGCAGAAAGGAAGATTCTCAACACCACTGCCAACAATGGTTCAATGATACAAAGAGGAAGATTCTCAACACCACTGCCAACACAGGTTCAATGATACAGAAATGAAGATTCTCAACACCACTGGCAACACAGGTTCAATGATACAGAAAAAAAGATTCTCATCCCCACTGCCAACACTGGTTCAATGATACAGAGAGGAAGATTCTCAACACCACTGTCAACACAGGTTCAACGATACAGTGAGGAAGATTCTCAACACCACTGTCAACACAGGTTCAATGATACAGAAAGGAAGATTCTCAACACCACTGTCAACACAGGTTCAATGATACAGAAAGGAAGATTCTCAACACCTCTGTCAACACAAGTTCAATGATACAGAAAGGAAGATTCTCAACCAAACTGCCAACACAGGTTCAATAATACAGAGAGGAAGATTCTCAACACCACTGCCAGCACAGGTTCAATGACACAGAGAGGAAGATTCTCAACCCCACTGTCAACACAGGTTCAATGATACAGAAAGGAAGATTCTCAACACCTCTGTCAACACAAGTTCAATGATACAGAAAGGAAGATTCTCAACCAAACTGCCAACACAGGTTCAATGATACAGAAAGGAAGATTCTCAACACCACTGCCAACAAAGGTTCAATGATACAGAAAGGATGATTCTCAACACCACTGTCAACAGAGGTTCAATGATACAGAAAGGAAGATTCTCAACCAAACTGCCAACACAGGTTCAATAATACAGAGAGGAAGATTCTCAACACCACTGCCAGCACAGGTTCAATGACACAGAGAGGAAGATTCTCAACCCCACTGTCAACACAGGTTCAATGATACAGAAAGGAAGATTCTCAACACCACTGTCAACACTGTTCAATGATACAGAGAGGAAGATTCTCAACCAAACTGCCAACACAGGTTCAATGATACAGAGAGGAAGATTCTCAACACCACTGTCAACACAGGTTCAATGATACGAAAAGGAAGATTCTCAACCAAACTGCCAACACAGGTTCAATGATACAGAGAGGAAGGTTCTCAACACCACTGCCAACACAGGTTCAATGATACAGAGAGGAAGATTCACAACACCACTGTCAACACAGGTTCAATGATACAGAGAGGAAGATTATCAACACCACTGCCAACACAGGTTCAATGATGCAGAAAGGAAGATTCTCAACACCACTGCCAACAATGGTTCAATGATACAAAGAGGAAGATTCTCAACACCACTGCCAACACAGGTTCAATGATACAGAAAGGAAGATTCTCAACACCACTGTAAACACAGGTTCAATGATACAGAGAGGAAGATTATCAACACCACTGCCAACACAGGTTCAATGATGCAGAAAGGAAGATTCTCAGCACCACTGCCAACACAAGTTCAATAATACAGAAAGGAAGATTCTCAACACCACTGGCAACACAGGTTCAATGATACAGAAAAAAAGATTCTCATCCCCACTGCCAACACTGGTTCAATGATACAGAGAGGAAGATTCTCAACACCACTGTCAACACAGGTTCAACGATACAGTGAGGAAGATTCTCAACACCACTGTCAACACAGGTTCAATGATACAGAAAGGAAGATTCTCAACACCACTGTCAACACAGGTTCAATGATACAGAAAGGAAGATTCTCAACACCTCTGTCAACACAAGTTCAATGATACAGAAAGGAAGATTCTCAACCAAACTGCCAACACAGGTTCAATAATACAGAGAGGAAGATTCTCAACACCACTGCCAGCACAGGTTCAATGACACAGAGAGGAAGATTCTCAACCCCACTGTCAACACAGGTTCAATGATACAGAAAGGAAGATTCTCAACACCTCTGTCAACACAAGTTCAATGATACAGAAAGGAAGATTCTCAACCAAACTGCCAACACAGGTTCAATGATACAGAGAGGAAGATTCTCAACACCACTGCCAACACAGGTTCAATGATACAGAAAGGAAGATTCTCAACACCACTGTCAACAGAGGTTCAATGATACAGAAAGGAAGATTCTCAACCAAACTGCCAACACAGGTTCAATAATACAGAGAGGAAGATTCTCAACACCACTGCCAGCACAGGTTCAATGACACAGAGAGGAAGATTCTCAACCCCACTGTCAACACAGGTTCAATGATACAGAAAGAAGATTCTCAACACCACTGTCAACACTGTTCAATGATACAGAGAGGAAGATTCTCAACCAAACTGCCAACACAGGTTCAATGATACAGAGAGGAAGATTCTCAACACCACTGTCAACACAGGTTCAATGATACGAAAAGGAAGATTCTCAACCAAACTGCCAACACAGGTTCAATGATACAGAGAGGAAGGTTCTCAACACCACTGCCAACACAGGTTCAATGATACAGAGAGGAAGATTCACAACACCACTGTCAACACAGGTTCAATGATACAGAGAGGAAGATTATCAACACCACTGCCAACACAGGTTCAATGATGCAGAAAGGAAGATTCTCAACACCACTGCCAACAATGGTTCAATGATACAAAGAGGAAGATTCTCAACACCACTGCCAACACAGGTTCAATGATACAGAAGGAAGATTCTCAACACCACTGTAAACACAGGTTCAATGATACAGAGAGGAAGATTATCAACACCACTGCCAACACAGGTTCAATGATGCAGAAAGGAAGATTCTCAGCACCACTGCCAACACAAGTTCAATGATACAGAAAAGAAGATTCTCAACACCACTGGCAACACAGGTTCAATGATACAGAAAAAAAGATTCTCATCCCCACTGCCAACACTGGTTCAATGATACAGAGAGGAAGATTCTCAACACCACTGTCAACACAGGTTCAACGATACAGTGAGGAAGATTCTCAACACCACTGTCAACACAGGTTCAATGATACAGAAAGGAAGATTCTCAACACCTCTGTCAACACAAGTTCAATGATACAGAAAGGAAGATTCTCAACCAAACTGCCAACACAGGTTCAATAATACAGAGAGGAAGATTCTCAACACCACTGCCAGCACAGGTTCAATGACACAGAGAGGAAGATTCTCAACCCCACTGTCAACACAGGTTCAATGATACAGAAAGGAAGATTCTCAACACCTCTGTCAACACAAGTTCAATGATACAGAAAGGAAGATTCTCAACCAAACTGCCAACACAGGTTCAATGATACAGAGAGGAAGATTCTCAACACCACTGCCAACACAGGTTCAATGATACAGAAAGGAAGATTCTCAACACCACTGTCAACAGAGGTTCAATGATACAGAAAGGAAGATTCTCAACCAAACTGCCAACACAGGTTCAATAATACAGAGAGGAAGATTCTCAACACCACTGCCAGCACAGGTTCAATGACACAGAGAGGAAGATTCTCAACCCCACTGTCAACACAGGTTCAATGATACAGAAAGGAAGATTCTCAACACCACTGTCAACACTGTTCAATGATACAGAGAGGAAGATTCTCAACCAAACTGCCAACACAGGTTCAATGATACAGAGAGGAAGATTCTCAACACCACTGTCAACACAGGTTCAATGATACGAAAAGGAAGATTCTCAACCAAACTGCCAACACAGGTTCAATGATACAGAGAGGAAGATTCTCAACACCACTGTCAACACAGGTTCAATGATACGAAAAGGAAGATTCTCAACCAAACTGCCAACACAGGTTCAATGATACAGAGAGGAAGATTCTCAACACCACTGTCAACACAGGTTCAATGATAGAGAGAGGAAGATTCTCAAAACCACTGCCAACACAGATTCAATGATACAGAAAGGAAGATTCTCAACACCACTGCCAACAATGGTTCAATGATACAGAGAGCAAGGTTCTCAACACCACTGCGAACACAGGTTCAATGATACAGAGAGGAAGATTCACAACACCACTGTCAACACAGGTTCAATGATACAGAGAGGAGGATTCTCAACACCACTGCCAACACAGGTTTAATGATACAGAAAGGAAGATTCTCAACCAAACTGCCAACACAGGTTCAATGATACAGAGAGGAAGATTCTCAACACCACTGCCAAAACAGGTTCAATGACACAGAGAGGAAGATTCTCAACCCCACTGTCAACACAGGTTCAATGATACAGAAAGGAAGATTCTCATCACCACTGCCAACACAAGTTCAATGATACAGAAAGGAAGTTTCTCAACACCACTGGCAACACAGGTTCAATGATACAGAAAAAAAGATTCTCAACCCCACTGCCAACACTAGTTCAATGATACAGAGAGGAAGATTCTCAACACCACTGTCAACACAGGTTCAACGATACAGTGAGGAAGATTCTCAACACCACTGTCAACACAGGTTCAATGATACAGAAAGGAAGATTCTCAACACCACTGTCAACACAGGTTCAATGATACAGAAAGGAAGATTCTCAACACCACTGCCAACACAGGTTCAATGATGCAGAAAGGAAGTTTCTCAACACCACTGTCAATACATGTTCAATGATACAGAAAGGAAGATTCTCAACAGCACTGTCAACACAGGTTCAATGACACAGAGAGGAAGATTTGCAACATCACTGCCAACACAGGTTCAAATTCTCAACACCACTGTCAACACAGGTTCAATGATACAGAAAGGAAGATTCTCAACACCACTGTCAACACAAGTTCAATGATACAGAGAGGAAGATTCTCAAATCCACTGCCAACACAGGTTCAATGATACAGAAAGGAAGATTCTCAACACCACTGTCAACACAGGTTCAATGATACAGAAAGGAAGATTCTCAACACCACTGCCAACACAGGTTCAGTGATGCAGAAAGGAAGATTCTCAACACCACTGTCAACACATGTTCAATGATACAGAAAGGAAGATTCTCAACACCACTGTCAACACAGGTTCTATGATACAGAAAGGAAGATTCTCAACCAAACTGCCAACACAGGTTCAATAATACAGAGAGGAAGATTCTCAACACCACTGCCAGCACAGGTTCAATGACACAGAGAGGAAGATTCTCAACCCCACTGTCAACACAGGTTCAATGATACAGAAAGGAAGATTCTCAACACCACTGTCAACACTGTTCAATGATACAGAGCGGAAGATTCTCAACCAAACTGCCAACACAGGTTCAATGATACAGAGAGGAAGATTCTCAACACCACTGTCAACACAGGTTCAATGATACGAAAAGGAAGATTCTCAACCAAACTGCCAACACAGGTTCAATGATACAGAGAGGAAGATTCTCAACACCACTGTCAACACAGGTTCAATGATACGAAAAGGAAGATTCTCAACCAAACTGCCAACACAGGTTCAATGATACAGAGAGGAAGATTCTCAACACCACTGTCAACACAGGTTCAATGATAGAGAGAGGAAGATTCTCAACACCACTGCCAACACAGATTCAATGATACAGAAAGGAAGATTCTCAACACCACTGCCAACAATGGTTCAATGATACAGAGAGCAAGGTTCTCAACACCACTGCCAACACAGGTTCAATGATACAGAGAGGAAGATTCACAACACCACTGTCAACACAGGTTCAATGATACAGAGAGGAGGATTCTCAACACCACTGCCAACACAGGTTCAATGATACAGAAAGGAAGATTCTTAACACCACTGCCAACACAGGTTCAATGATACAGAGAGGAAGATTATCAACACCACTGCCAACACAGGATTAATGATACAGAAAGGAAGATTCTCAACCAACCTGCCAACACAGGTTCAATGATACAGAGAGGAAGATTCTCAACACCACTGCCAACACAGGTTCAATGACACAGAGAGGAAGATTCTCAACCCCACTGTCAACACAGGTTCAATGATACAGAAAGGAAGATTCTCATCACCACTGCCAACACAGGTTCAATGATACAGAAAGGAAGATTCTCAACACCACTGTCAACACAGGTTCAATGATACAGAGAGGAAGATTCTCAACACCACTGCCAACACAGGTTCAATGCTGCAGAGAGGAAGATTCTCAACACCACTGTCAACACAGGTTCAACGATACAGTGAGGAAGATTCTCAACACCACTGTCAACACAGGTTCAATGATACAGAAAGGAAGATTCTCAACCAAACTGCCAACACAGGTTCAATGATACAGAGAGGAAGATTCTCAACACCACTGCCAACACAGGTTCAATGATACGGAAAGGAAGATTCTCAACACCACTGTCAACAGAGGTTCAATGATACAGAAAGGAAGATTCGCAACCAAACTGCCAACACAGGTTCAATGATACAGAGAGGAAGATTCTCAACACCACTGCCAACACAGGTTCAATGACACAGAGAGGAAGATTCTCAACCCCACTGTCAACACAGGTTCAATGATACAGAAAGGAAGATTCTCAACACCACTGTCAACACTGTTCAATGATACAGGGAGGAAGATTCTCAACCAAACTGCCAACACAGGTTCAATGATACAGAGAGGAAGGTTCTCAACACCACTGCCAACACAGGTTCAATGATACAGAGAGGAAGATTCACAACACCACTGTCAACACAGGTTCAATGATACAGAGAGGAAGATTATCAACACCACTGCCAACACAGGTTCAATGATGCAGAAAGGAAGATTCTCAACACCACTGCCAACAATGGTTCAATGATACAAAGAGGAAGATTCTCAACACCACTGCCAACACAGGTTCAATGATACAGAAATGAAGATTCTCAACACCACTGTAAACACAGGTTCAATGATACAGAGAGGAAGATTATCAACACCACTGCCAACACAGGTTCAATGATGCAGAAAGGAAGATTCTCAGCACCACTGCCAACACAAGTTCAATGATACAGAAAGGAAGATTCTCAACACCACTGGCAACACAGGTTCAATGATACAGAAAAAAAGATTCTCATCCCCACTGCCAACACTGGTTCAATGATACAGAGAGGAAGATTCTCAACACCACTGTCAACACAGGTTCAACGATACAGTGAGGAAGATTCTCAACACCACTGTCAACACAGGTTCAATGATACAGAAAGGAAGATTCTCAACACCACTGTCAACACAGGTTCAATGATACAGAAAGGAAGATTCTCAACACCTCTGTCAACACAAGTTCAATGATACAGAAAGGAAGATTCTCAACCAAACTGCCAACACAGGTTCAATAATACAGAGAGGAAGATTCTCAACACCACTGCCAGCACAGGTTCAATGACACAGAGAGGAAGATTCTCAACCCCACTGTCAACACAGGTTCAATGATACAGAAAGGAAGATTCTCAACACCTCTGTCAACACAAGTTCAATGATACAGAAAGGAAGATTCTCAACCAAACTGCCAACACAGGTTCAATGATACAGAAAGGAAGATTCTCAACACCACTGCCAACACAGGTTCAATGATACAGAAAGGAAGATTCTCAACACCACTGTCAACAGAGGTTCAATGATACAGAAAGGAAGATTCTCAACCAAACTGCCAACACAGGTTCAATAATACAGAGAGGAAGATTCTCAACACCACTGCCAGCACAGGTTCAATGACACAGAGAGGAAGATTCTCAACCCCACTGTCAACACAGGTTCAATGATACAGAAAGGAAGATTCTCAACACCACTGTCAACACTGTTCAATGATACAGAGAGGAAGATTCTCAACCAAACTGCCAACACAGGTTCAATGATACAGAGAGGAAGATTCTCAACACCACTGTCAACACAGGTTCAATGATACGAAAAGGAAGATTCTCAACCAAACTGCCAACACAGGTTCAATGATACAGAGAGGAAGGTTCTCAACACCACTGCCAACACAGGTTCAATGATACAGAGAGGAAGATTCACAACACCACTGTCAACACAGGTTCAATGATACAGAGAGGAAGATTATCAACACCACTGCCAACACAGGTTCAATGATGCAGAAAGGAAGATTCTCAACACCACTGCCAACAATGGTTCAATGATACAAAGAGGAAGATTCTCAACACCACTGCCAACACAGGTTCAATGATACAGAAAGGAAGATTCTCAACACCACTGTAAACACAGGTTCAATGATACAGAGAGGAAGATTATCAACACCACTGCCAACACAGGTTCAATGATGCAGAAAGGAAGATTCTCAGCACCACTGCCAACACAAGTTCAATAATACAGAAAGGAAGATTCTCAACACCACTGGCAACACAGGTTCAATGATACAGAAAAAAAGATTCTCATCCCCACTGCCAACACTGGTTCAATGATACAGAGAGGAAGATACTCAACACCACTGTCAACACAGGTTCAACGATACAGTGAGGAAGATTCTCAACACCACTGTCAACACAGGTTCAATGATACAGAAAGGAAGATTCTCAACACCACTGTCAACACAGGTTCAATGATACAGAAAGGAAGATTCTCAACACCTCTGTCAACTCAAGTTCAATGATACAGAAAGGAAGATTCTCAACCAAACTGCCAACACAGGTTCAATAATACAGAGAGGAAGATTCTCAACACCACTGCCAGCACAGGTTCAATGACACAGAGAGGAAGATTCTCAACCCCACTGTCAACACAGGTTCAATGATACAGAAAGGAAGATTCTCAACACCTCTGTCAACACAAGTTCAATGATACAGAAAGGAAGATTCTCAACCAAACTGCCAACACAGGTTCAATGATACAGAGAGGAAGATTCTCAACACCACTGCCAACACAGGTTCAATGATACAGAAAGGAAGATTCTCAACACCACTGTCAACAGAGGTTCAATGATACAGAAAGGAAGATTCTCAACCAAACTGCCAACACAGGTTCAATAATACAGAGAGGAAGATTCTCAACACCACTGCCAGCACAGGTTCAATGACACAGAGAGGAAGATTCTCAACCCCACTGTCAACACAGGTTCAATGATACAGAAAGAAGATTCTCAACACCACTGTCAACACTGTTCAATGATACAGAGAGGAAGATTCTCAACCAAACTGCCAACACAGGTTCAATGATACAGAGAGGAAGATTCTCAACACCACTGTCAACACAGGTTCAATGATACGAAAAGGAAGATTCTCAACCAAACTGCCAACACAGGTTCAATGATACAGAGAGGAAGGTTCTCAACACCACTGCCAACACAGGTTCAATGATACAGAGAGGAAGATTCACAACACCACTGTCAACACAGGTTCAATGATACAGAGAGGAAGATTATCAACACCACTGCCAACACAGGTTCAATGATGCAGAAAGGAAGATTCTCAACACCACTGCCAACAATGGTTCAATGATACAAAGAGGAAGATTCTCAACACCACTGCCAACACAGGTTCAATGATACAGAAGGAAGATTCTCAACACCACTGTAAACACAGGTTCAATGATACAGAGAGGAAGATTATCAACACCACTGCCAACACAGGTTCAATGATGCAGAAAGGAAGATTCTCAGCACCACTGCCAACACAAGTTCAATGATACAGAAAAGAAGATTCTCAACACCACTGGCAACACAGGTTCAATGATACAGAAAAAAAGATTCTCATCCCCACTGCCAACACTGGTTCAATGATACAGAGAGGAAGATTCTCAACACCACTGTCAACACAGGTTCAACGATACAGTGAGGAAGATTCTCAACACCACTGTCAACACAGGTTCAATGATACAGAAAGGAAGATTCTCAACACCACTGTCAACACAGGTTCAATGATACAGAAAGGAAGATTCTCAACACCTCTGTCAACACAATTTCAATGATACAGAAAGGAAGATTCTCAACCAAACTGCCAACACAGGTTCAATAATACAGAGAGGAAGATTCTCAACACCACTGCCAGCACAGGTTCAATGACACAGAGAGGAAGATTCTCAACCCCACTGTCAACACAGGTTCAATGATACAGAAAGGAAGATTCTCAACACCTCTGTCAACACAAGTTCAATGATACAGAAAGGAAGATTCTCAACCAAACTGCCAACACAGGTTCAATGATACAGAGAGGAAGATTCTCAACACCACTGCCAACACAGGTTCAATGATACAGAAAGGAAGATTCTCAACACCACTGTCAACAGAGGTTCAATGATACAGAAAGGAAGATTCTCAACCAAACTGCCAACACAGGTTCAATAATACAGAGAGGAAGATTCTCAACACCACTGCCAGCACAGGTTCAATGACACAGAGAGGAAGATTCTCAACCCCACTGTCAACACAGGTTCAATGATACAGAAAGGAAGATTCTCAACACCACTGTCAACACTGTTCAATGATACAGAGAGGAAGATTCTCAACCAAACTGCCAACACAGGTTCAATGATACAGAGAGGAAGATTCTCAACACCACTGTCAACACAGGTTCAATGATACGAAAAGGAAGATTCTCAACCAAACTGCCAACACAGGTTCAATGATACAGAGAGGAAGATTCTCAACACCACTGTCAACACAGGTTCAATGATACGAAAAGGAAGATTCTCAACCAAACTGCCAACACAGGTTCAATGATACAGAGAGGAAGATTCTCAACACCACTGTCAACACAGGTTCAATGATAGAGAGAGGAAGATTCTCAAAACCACTGCCAACACAGATTCAATGATACAGAAAGGAAGATTCTCAACACCACTGCCAACAATGGTTCAATGATACAGAGAGCAAGGTTCTCAACACCACTGCCAACACAGGTTCAATGATACAGAGAGGAAGATTCACAACACCACTGTCAACACAGGTTCAATGATACAGAGAGGAGGATTCTCAACACCACTGCCAACACAGGTTTAATGATACAGAAAGGAAGATTCTCAACCAAACTGCCAACACAGGTTCAATGATACAGAGAGGAAGATTCTCAACACCACTGCCAAAACAGGTTCAATTACACAGAGAGGAAGATTCTCAACCCCACTGTCAACACAGGTTCAATGATACAGAAAGGAAGATTCTCATCACCACTGCCAACACAAGTTCAATGATACAGAAAGGAAGTTTCTCAACACCACTGGCAACACAGGTTCAATGATACAGAAAAAAAGATTCTCAACCCCACTGCCAACACTAGTTCAATGATACAGAGAGGAAGATTCTCAACACCACTGTCAACACAGGTTCAACGATACAGAAAGGAAGATTCTCAACACCACTGTCAACACAGGTTCAATGATACAGAAAGGAAGATTCTCAACACCACTGCCAACACAGGTTCAATGATGCAGAAAGGAAGATTCTCAACACCACTGTCAATACATGTTCAATGATACAGAAAGGAAGATTCTCAACAGCACTGTCAACACAGGTTCAATGACACAGAGAGGAAGATTTGCAACATCACTGCCAACACAGGTTCAAATTCTCAACACCACTGTCAACACAGGTTCAATGATACAGAAAGGAAGATTCTCAACACCACTGTCAACACAAGTTCAATGATACAGAGAGGAAGATTCTCAAATCCACTGCCAACACAGGTTCAATGATACAGAAAGGAAGATTCTCAACACCACTGTCAACACAGGTTCAATGATACAGAAAGGAAGATTCTCAACACCACTGCCAACACAGGTTCAGTGATGCAGAAAGGAAGATTCTCAACACCACTGTCAACACATGTTCAATGATACAGAAAGGAAGATTCTCAACAGCACTGTCAACACAGGTTCAATGACACAGAGAGGAAGATTTGCAACACCACTGCCAACACAGGTTCAAATTCTCAACACCACTGTCAACAAGGGTTCAATGATACAGAATGGAAGATTCTCAACACCACTGTCAACACAGGTTCAATGACACAGAGAGGAAGATTTGCAACACCACTGCCAACACAGGTTCAAATTCTCAATACCACTTCCAACACAGGTTCAATGATGCAGAAAGGAAGATTCTCAACCAAACTGCCAACACAGGTTCAATGCTACAGAGAGGAAGATTCTCAACACCACTGCCAACACAGGTTCAATGATACAGAAAGGAAGATTCTCAACACCACTGCCAACAATGGTTTAATGATACAGAAAGGAAGATTCTCAACCAAACTGCCAACACAGGTTCAATGATACAGAGAGGAAGATTCTCAACACCACTGCCAACACAGGTTCAATGATACAGAAAGGAAGTTTCTCAACACCACTGCCAACACAGGTTCAATGATGCAGAGAAGAAGATTCTCAACCAAACTGCCAACACAGGTTCAATGATACAGAATGGAAGATTCTCAACACCACTGCCAACACAGGTTCAATGATGCAGAGAGGAAGATTCTCAACACCACTGTCAACACAGGTTCAATGATATAGAAAGGAAGATTCTCAACCAAACTGCCAACACAGGTTCAATGATACAGAGAGGAAGATTCTCATCACCACTGCCAACACAAGTTCAATGATACAGAAAGGAAGTTTCTCAACACCACTGGCAACACAGGTTCAATGATACAGAAAAAAAGATTCTCAACCCCACTGCCAACACTAGTTCAATGATACAGAGAGGAAGATTCTCAACACCACTGTCAACACAGGTTCAACGATACAGAAAGGAAGATTCTCAACACCACTGTCAACACAGGTTCAATGATACAGAAAGGAAGATTCTCAACACCACTGCCAACACAGGTTCAATGATGCAGAAAGGAAGATTCTCAACACCACTGTCAATACATGTTCAATGATACAGAAAGGAAGATTCTCAACAGCACTGTCAACACAGGTTCAATGACACAGAGAGGAAGATTTGCAACATCACTGCCAACACAGGTTCAAATTCTCAACACCACTGTCAACACAGGTTCAATGATACAGAAAGGAAGATTCTCAACACCACTGTCAACACAAGTTCAATGATACAGAGAGGAAGATTCTCAAATCCACTGCCAACACAGGTTCAATGATACAGAAAGGAAGATTCTCAACACCACTGTCAACACAGGTTCAATGATACAGAAAGGAAGATTCTCAACACCACTGCCAACACAGGTTCAGTGATGCAGAAAGGAAGATTCTCAACACCACTGTCAACACATGTTCAATGATACAGAAAGGAAGATTCTCAACAGCACTGTCAACACAGGTTCAATGACACAGAGAGGAAGATTTGCAACACCACTGCCAACACAGGTTCAAATTCTCAACACCACTGTCAACAAGGGTTCAATGATACAGAATGGAAGATTCTCAACACCACTGTCAACACAGGTTCAATGACACAGAGAGGAAGATTTGCAACACCACTGCCAACACAGGTTCAAATTCTCAATACCACTTCCAACACAGGTTCAATGATGCAGAAAGGAAGATTCTCAACCAAACTGCCAACACAGGTTCAATGCTACAGAGAGGAAGATTCTCAACACCACTGCCAACACAGGTTCAATGATACAGAAAGGAAGATTCTCAACACCACTGCCAACAATGGTTTAATGATACAGAAAGGAAGATTCTCAACCAAACTGCCAACACAGGTTCAATGATACAGAGAGGAAGATTCTCAACACCACTGCCAACACAGGTTCAATGATACAGAAAGGAAGTTTCTCAACACCACTGCCAACACAGGTTCAATGATGCAGAGAAGAAGATTCTCAACCAAACTGCCAACACAGGTTCAATGATACAGAATGGAAGATTCTCAACACCACTGCCAACACAGGTTCAATGATGCAGAGAGGAAGATTCTCAACACCACTGTCAACACAGGTTCAATGATATAGAAAGGAAGATTCTCAACACCACTGTCAACACAGGTTCAATGATACAGAAAGGAAGATTCTCAACCAAACTGCCAACACAGGTTCAATGATACAGAGAGGAAGATTCTCAACACCACTGTCAACACAGGTTCAATGATACAGAAAGGAAGATTCTCAACCAAACTGCCAACACAGTTTCAATGACACAGAGAGGAAGATTCTCAACCCCACTGTCAACACAGGTCTAATGATACAGAAAGGAAGATTCTCAACACCACTGTCAACACGGGTTCAATGATACAGAGAGGAAGATTCTCAACCAAACTGCCAACACAGGTTCAATGATAAAGAGAGGAAGATTCCCAACACCACTGTCAACACAGGTTCAATGATACAGAGAGGAGGATTCTCAACACCACTGCCAACACAGGTTTAATGATACAGAAAGGAAGATTCTCAACCAAACTGCCAACACAGGTTCAATGATACAGAGAGGAAGATTCTCAACACCACTGCCAACACAGGTTCAATGACACAGAGAGGAAGATTCTCAACCCCACTGTCAACACAGGTTCAATGATACAGAAAGGAAGATTCTCATCACCACTGCCAACACAAGTTCAATGATACAGAAAGGAAGTTTCTCAACACCACTGGCAACACAGGTTCAATGACACAGAAAAAAAGATTCTCAACCCCACTGCCAACACTAGTTCAATGATACAGAGAGGAAGATTCTCAACACCACTGTCAACACAGGTTCAACGATACAGTGAGGAAGATTCTCAACACCACTGTCAACACAGGTTCAATGATACAGAAAGGAAGATTCTCAACACCACTGTCAACACAGGTTCAATGATACAGAAAGGAAGATTCTCAACACCACTGCCAACACAGGTTCAATGATGCAGAAAGGAAGATTCTCAACACCACTGTCAACACATGTTCAATGATACAGAAAGGAAGATTCTCAACAGCACTGTCAACACAGGTTCAATGACACAGAGAGGAAGATTTGCAACATCACTGCCAACACAGGTTCAAATTCTCAACACCACTGTCAACACAGGTTCAATGATACAGAAAGGAAGATTCTCAACACCACTGTCAACACAAGTTCAATGATACAGGGAGGAAGATTCTCAAATCCACTGCCAACACAGGTTCAATGATAGAGAGAGGAAGATTCTCAAAACGACTTCCAACACAGGTTCAATGATACAGAAAGGAAGATTCTCAACACCACTGCCAACAATGGTTCAATGATACAGAGAGGAAGGTTCTCAATACCACTGCCAACACAGGTTCAATGATACAGAGAGGAAGATTCTCAACACCACTGTCAACACAGGTTCAATGATACAGAGAGGAAGATTCACAACACCACTATCAACATAGGTTCAATGATACAGAGAGGAAGATTCTCAACACCACTGCCAACACAGGTTCAATGATACAGAAAGGAAGATTCTCAACACCACTGTCAACACAGGTTCAATGATACAGAGAGGAAGATTATCAACACCACTGCCAACACAGGTTGAATGATACAAAGAGGAAGATTCTCAACACCACTGTCAACACAGGTTCAACGATACAGTGAGGGAGATTCTCAACACCACTGTCAACACAGGTTCAATGATACAGAAAGGAAGATTCTCAACACCACTGTCAACACAGGTTCAATGATACAGAAAGGAAGATTCTCAGCACCACTGTCAACACAAGTTGAATGATACTGAGAGGAAGATTCTCAACACCCCTGCCAACACAGGTTCAATGACACAGAGAGGAAGATTCTCAACCCCACTGTCAACAAAGGTTCAATGATACAGAAAGGAAGATTCTCAACACCACTGTCAACACGGGTTCAATGATACAGAAAGGAAGATTCTCAACCCCACTGTCAACACAGGTTCAATGATACAGAAAGGGAGATTCTCAACACCACTGTCAACACAGGTTCAATGATACAGAAAGGAAGATTCTCAACCAAACTGCCAATACAGGTTCAATGATACTGAGAGGAAGATTCTCAACACCACTGGCAACACAAGTTCAATGATACAGAAAGGAAGATTCTCAACCAAACTGCCAACACAGGTTCAATGATACAGAGAGGAAGATTCTCAACACCACTGTCAACACAGGTTCAATGATACGAAAAGGAAGATTCTCAACCAAACTGCCAACACAGGTTCAATGATACAGAGAGGAAGATTCTCAACACCACTGTCAACACAGGTTCAATGATAGAGAGAGGAAGATTCTCAAAACCACTGCCAACACAGGTTCAATGATACAGAAAGGAAGATTCTCAACACCACTGCCAACAATGGTTCAATGATACAGAGAGGAAGATTCTCAACACCACTGACGACACAGGTTCAATGATACAGAGAGGAAGATTCTCAACACCACTGTCAACACAGGTTCAGTGATACAGAGCGGAAGATTCACAACACCACTGTCAACACAGGTTCAATGATACAGAGAGGAAGATTCTCAACACCACTGCCAACACAGGTTCAATGATACAGAGAGGAAGATTCTCAACACCACTGTCAACACAGGTTCAATGATACAGAGAGGAAGATTCACAACACCACTATCAACATAGGTTCAATGATACAGAGAGGAAGATTCTCAACACCACTGCCAACACAGGTTCAATGATACAGAAAGGAAGATTCTCAACACCACTGTCAACACAGGTTCAATGATACAGAGAGGAAGATTATCAACACCACTGCCAACACAGGTTGAATGATACAAAGAGGAAGATTCTCAGCACCACTGCCAACACTGGTTCAATGATACAGAGAGGAAGATTCTCAACACCACTGTCAACACAGGTTCAACGATACAGTGAGGAAGATTCTCAACACCACTGTCAACACAGGTTCAATGATACAGAAAGAAAGATTCTCAACACCACTGTCAACACAGGTTCAATGATACAGAAAGGAAGATTCTCAACACCACTGTCAACACAAGTTGAATGATACTGAGAGGAAGATTCTCAACACCCCTGCCAACACAGGTTCAATGACACAGAGATGAAGATTCTCAACCCCACTGTCAACAAAGGTTCAATGATACAGAAAGGAAGATTCTCAACACCACTGTCAACACGGGTTCAATGATTCAGAGAGGAAGATTCTCAACCAAACTGCCAACACAGATTCAATGATACAGAGAGGAAGATTATCAACACCACTGCCAACACAGGTTCAATGACACAGAGAGGAAGATTCTCAACCCCACTGTCAACACAGGTTCAATGATACAGAAAGGAAGATTCTCAACACCACTGTCAACACGGGTTCAATGATACAGAAAGGAAGATTCTCAACCAAACTGCCAGCACAGGTTCAATGATACAGAGAGGAAGATTCTCAACACCACTGTCAACACAGGTTCAATGATAGAGAGAGAGAGATTCTCAAAACCACTGCCAACACAGGTTCAATGATACAGAAAGGAAGATTCTCAACCCCACTGTCAACACAGGTTCAATGATACAGAAAGGGAGATTCTCAACACCACTGTAAACACAGGTTCAATGATACAGAGAGGAAGATTATCAACACCACTGCCAACACAAGTTCAATGATACAGAAAGGAAGATTCTCAACACCACTGGCAACACAGGTTCAATGATACAGAAAAAATGATTCTCATCCCCACTGCCAACAGTGGTTCAATGATACAGAGAGGAAGATTCTCAACACCACTGTCAACACAGGTTCAATGATACAGAAAGGAAGATTCTCAACCAAACTGCCAACACAGGTTCAATGATACAGAGAGGAAGATTCTCAACACCACTGCCAACACAGGTTCAATGATACAGAAAGGAAGTTTCTCAACACCACTGCCAACACAGGTTCAATGATGCAGAGAAGAAGATTCTCAACCAAACTGCCAATACAGGTTCAATGATACAGAGAGGAAGATTCTCAACACCACTGTCAACACAGGTTCAATGATACGAAAAGGAAGATTCTCAACCAAACTGCCAACACAGGTTCAATGATACAGAGAGGAAGATTCTCAACACCACTGTCAACACAGGTTCAATGATAGAGAGAGGAAGATTCTCAAAACCACTGCCAACACAGGTTCAATGATACAGAGAGGAAGATTCTCAACACCACTGTCAACACAGGATCAATGATAGAGAGAGAAAGATTCTCAAAACCACTGCCAACACAGGTTCAATGATACAGAAAGGAAGATTCTCAACCCCACTGTCAACACAGGTTCAATGATACAGAAAGGGAGATTCTCAACACCACTGTAAACACAGGTTCAATGATACAGAGAGGAAGATTATCAACACCACTGCCAACACAAGTTCAATGATACAGAAAGGAAGATTCTCAACACCACTGGCAACACAGGTTCAATGATACAGAAAAAAAGATTCTCATCCCCACTGCCAACACTGGTTCAATGATACAGAGAGGAAGATTCTCAACCAAACTGCCAACACAGGTTCAATGATACAGAGAGGAAGATTCTCAACACCACTGCCAACACAGGTTCAATGATACAGAAAGGAAGTTTCTCAACACCACTGCCAACACAGGTTCAATGATGCAGAGAAGAAGATTCTCAACCAAACTGCCAATACAGGTTCAATGATACAGAGAGGAAGATTCTCAACACCACTGCCAACAATGGCTCAATGATACAGAGAGGAAGATTCTCAACACCACTGACGACACAGGTTCAATGATACAGAGAGGAAGATTCTCAACACCACTGTCAACACAGGTTCAGTGATACAGAGCGGAAGATTCACAACACCACTGTCAACACAGGTTCAATGATACAGAGAGGAAGATTCTCAACACCACTGCCAACACAGGTTCAATGATACAGAGAGGAAGATTCTCAACACCACTGTCAACACAGGTTCAATGATACAGAGAGGAAGATTCACAACACCACTATCAACATAGTTTCAATGATACAGAGAGGAAGATTCTCAACACCACTGCCAACACAGGTTCAATGATACAGAAAGGAAGATTCTCAACACCACTGTCAACACAGGTTCAATGATACAGAGAGGAAGATTATCAACACCACTGCCAACACAGGTTGAATGATACAAAGAGGAAGATTCTCAGCACCACTGCCAACACTGGTTCTATGATACAGAGAGGAAGATTCTCAACACCACTGTCAACACAGGTTCAACGATACAGTGAGGAAGATTCTCAACACCACTGTCAACACAGGTTCAATGATACAGAAAGAAAGATTCTCAACACCACTGTCAACACAGGTTCAATGATACAGAAAGGAAGATTCTCAACACCACTGTCAACACAAGTTGAATGATACTGAGAGGAAGATTCTCAACACCCCTGCCAACACAGTTTCAATGACACAGAGAGGAAGATTCTCAACCCCACTGTCAACAAAGGTTCAATGATACAGAAAGGAAGATTCTCAACACCACTGTCAACACGGGTTCAATGATTCAGAGAGGAAGATTCTCAACCAAACTGCCAACACAGATTCAATGATACAGAGAGGAAGATTATCAACACCACTGCCAACACAGGTTCAATGACACAGAGAGGAAGATTCTCAACCCCACTGTCAACACAGGTTCAATGATACAGAAAGGAAGATTCTCAACACCACTGTCAACACGGGTTCAATGATAAAGAAAGGAAGATTCTCAACCAAACTGCCAGCACAGGTTCAATGATACAGAGAGGAAGATTCTCAACACCACTGTCAACACAGGTTCAATGATAGAGAGAGAAAGATTCTCAAAACCACTGCCAACACAGGTTCAATGATACAGAAAGGACGATTCTCAACCCCACTGTCAACACAGGTTCAATGATACAGAAAGGGAGATTCTCAACACCACTGTAAACACAGGTTCAATGATACAGAGAGGAAGATTATCAACACCACTGCCAACACAAGTTCAATGATACAGAAAGGAAGATTCTCAACACCACTGGCAACACAGGTTCAATGATACAGAAAAAAAGATTCTCATCCCCACTGCCAACAGTGGTTCAATGATACAGAGAGGAAGATTCTCAACACCACTGTCAACACAGGTTCAATGATACAGAAAGGAAGATTCTCAACCAAACTGCCAACACAGGTTCAATGATACAGAGAGGAAGATTCTCAACACCACTGCCAACACAGGTTCAATGATACAGAAAGGAAGTTTCTCAACACCACTGCCAACACAGGTTCAATGATGCAGAGAAGAAGATTCTCAACCAAACTGCCAATACAGGTTCAATGATACAGAGAGGAAGATTCTCAACACCACTGTCAACACAGGTTCAATGATACGAAAAGGAAGATTCTCAACCAAACTGCCAACACAGGTTCAATGATACAGAGAGGAAGATTCTCAACACCACTGTCAACACAGGTTCAATGATAGAGAGAGGAAGATTCTCAAAACCACTGCCAACACAGGTTCAATGATACAGAGAGGAAGATTCTCAACACCACTGTCAACACAGGATCAATGATAGAGAGAGAAAGATTCTCAAAACCACTGCCAACACAGGTTCAATGATACAGAAAGGAAGATTCTCAACCCCACTGTCAACACAGGTTCAATGATACAGAAAGGGAGATTCTCAACACCACTGTAAACACAGGTTCAATGATACAGAGAGGAAGATTATCAACACCACTGCCAACACAAGTTCAATGATACAGAAAGGAAGATTCTCAACACCACTGGCAACACAGGTTCAATGATACAGAAAAAAAGATTCTCATCCCCACTGCCAACACTGGTTCAATGATACAGAGAGGAAGATTCTCAACCAAACTGCCAACACAGGTTCAAT
The DNA here is from genome assembly GCF_978046115.1 of Saccoglossus kowalevskii. Lineage (NCBI taxonomy): Eukaryota > Metazoa > Hemichordata > Enteropneusta > Harrimaniidae > Saccoglossus > Saccoglossus kowalevskii. The sequence goes on along the minus strand of NC_140641.1, from coordinate 42,598,331 downwards.
GATACAGAGAGGAAGATTCTCAACACCACTGCCAACACAGGTTCAATGATACAGAAAGGAAGTTTCTCAACACCACTGCCAACACAGGTTCAATGATGCAGAGAAGAAGATTCTCAACCAAACTGCCAATACAGGTTCAATGATACAGAGAGGAAGATTCTCAACACCACTGGCAACACAGGTTCAATGATACAGAAAGGAATATTCTCAACCAAACTGCCAACACAGGTTCAATGATACAGAGAGGGAGATTATCAACACCACTGCCAACACAGGTTCAATGACACAGAGAGGAAGATTCTCAACCCCACTGTCAACACAGGTTCAATGATACAGAAAGGAAGATTCTCAACACCACTGTCAACACGGGTTCAATGATACAGAAAGGAAGATTCTCAACCAAACTGCCAGCACAGGTTCAATGATACAGAGAGGAAGATTCTCAACACCACTGTCAACACAGGTTCAATGATAGAGAGAGAAAGATTCTCAAAACCACTGCCAACACAGGTTCAATGATACAGAAAGGAAGATTCTCAACCCCACTGTCAACACAGGTTCAATGATACAGAAAAAAAGATTCTCATCCCCACTGCCAACAGTGGTTCAATGATACAGAGAGGAAGATTCTCAACACCACTGTCAACACAGGTTCAATGATACAGAAAGGAAGATTCTCAACCAAACTGCCAACACAGGTTCAATGATACAGAGAGGAAGATTCTCAACACCACTGCCAACACAGGTTCAATGATACAGAAAGGAAGTTTCTCAACACCACTGCCAACACAGGTTCAATGATGCAGAGAAGAAGATTCTCAACCAAACTGCCAATACAGGTTCAATGATACAGAGAGGAAGATTCTCAACACCACTGTCAACACAGGTTCAATGATACGAAAAGGAAGATTCTCAACCAAACTGCCAACACAGGTTCAATGATACAGAGAGGAAGATTCTCAACACCACTGTCAACACAGGTTCAATGATAGAGAGAGGAAGATTCTCAAAACCACTGCCAACACAGGTTCAATGATACAGAGAGGACGATTCTCAACACCACTGTCAACACAGGTTCAATGATAGAGAGAGAAAGATTCTCAAAACCGCTGCCAACACAGGTTCAATGATACAGAAAGGAAGATTCTCAACCCCACTGTCAACACAGGTTCAATGATACAGAAAGGGAGATTCTCAACACCACTGTAAACACAGGTTCAATGATACAGAGAGGAAGATTATCAACACCACTGCCAACACAAGTTCAATGATACAGAAAGGAAGATTCTCAACACCACTGGCAACACAGGTTCAATGATACAGAAAAAAAGATTCTCATCCCCACTGCCAACACTGGTTCAATGATACAGAGAGGAAGATTCTCAACCAAACTGCCAACACAGGTTCAATGATACAGAGAGGAAGATTCTCAACACCACTGACAACACAGGTTCAATGATACAGAAAGGAAGTTTCTCAACACCACTGCCAACACAGGTTCAATGATGCAGAGAAGAAGATTCTCAACCAAAATGCCAATACAGGTTCAATGATACAGAGAGGAAGATTCTCAACACCACTGGCAACACAGGTTCAATGATACAGAAAGGAATATTCTCAACCAAACTGCCAACACAGGTTCAATGATACAGAGAGGGAGATTATCAACACCACTGCCAACACAGGTTCAATGACACAGAGAGGAAGATTCTCAACCCCACTGTCAACACAGGTTCAATGATACAGAAAGGAAGATTCTCAACACCACTGTCAACACGGGTTCAATGATACAGAAAGGAAGATTCTCAACCAAACTGCCAGCACAGGTTCAATGATACAGAAAGGGAGATTCTCAACACCACTGTCAACACAGGTTCAATGATACAGAAAGGAAGATTCTCAACCAAACTGCCAATACAGGTTCAATGATACAGAGAGGAAGATTCTCAACACCACTGGCAACACAAGTTCAATGATACAGAAAGGAAGATTCTCAACCAAACTGCCAACACAGGTTCAATGATACAGAGAGGAAGATTCTCAACACCACTGTCAACACAGGTTCAATGATACGAAAAGGAAGATTCTCAAACAAACTGCCAACACAGGTTCAATGATACAGAGAGGAAGATTCTCAACACCACTGTCAACACAGGTTCAATGATAGAGAGAGGAAGATTCTCAAAACCACTGCCAACACAGGTTCAATGATACAGAAAGGAAGATTCTCAACACCACTGCCAACAATGGTTCAATGATACAGAGAGGAAGATTCTCAACACCACTGACGACACAGGTTCAATGATACAGAGAGGAAGATTCTCAACACCACTGTCAACACAGGTTCAGTGATACAGAGCGGAAGATTCACAACACCACTGTCAACACAGGTTCAATGATACAGAGAGGAAGATTCTCAACACCACTGCCAACACAGGTTCAATGATACAGAGAGGAAGATTCTCAACACCACTGTCAACACAGGTTCAATGATACAGAGAGGAAGATTCACAACACCACTATCAACATAGGTTCAATGATACAGAGAGGAAGATTCTCAACACCACTGCCAACACAGGTTCAATGATACAGAAAGGAAGATTCTCAACACCACTGTCAACACAGGTTCAATGATACAGAGAGGAAGATTATCAACACCACTGCCAACACAGGTTGAATGATACAAAGAGGAAGATTCTCAGCACCACTGCCAACACTGGTTCCATGATACAGAGAGGAAGATTCTCAACACCACTGTCAACACAGGTTCAACGATACAGTGAGGAAGATTCTCAACACCACTGTCAACACAGGTTCAATGATACAGAAAGAAAGATTCTCAACACCACTGTCAACACAGGTTCAATGATACAGAAAGGAAGATTCTCAACACCACTGTCAACACAAGTTGAATGATACTGAGAGGAAGTTTCTCAACACCCCTGCCAACACAGGTTCAATGACACAGAGAGGAAGATTCTCAACCCCACTGTCAACAAAGGTTCAATGATACAGAAAGGAAGATTCTCAACACCACTGTCAACACGGGTTCAATGATACAGAGAGGAAGATTCTCAACCAAACTGCCAACACAGATTCAATGATACAGAGAGGAAGATTATCAACACCACTGCCAACACAGGTTCAATGACACATAGAGGAAGATTCTCAACCCCACTGTCAACACAGGTTCAATGATACAGAAAGGAAGATTCTCAACACCACTGTCAACACGGGTTCAATGATACAGAAAGGAATATTCTCAACCAAACTGCCAGCACAGGTTCAATGATACAGAGAGGAAGATTCTCAACACCACTGTCAACACAGGTTCAATGATAGAGAGAGAAAGATTCTCAAAACCACTGCCAACACAGGTTCAATGATACAGAAAGGAAGATTCTCAACCCCACTGTCAACACAGGTTCAATGATACAGAAAGGGAGATTCTCAACACCACTGTAAACACAGGTTCAATGATACAGAGAGGAAGATTATCAACACCACTGCCAACACAAGTTCAATGATACAGAAAGGAAGATTCTCAACACCACTGGCAACACAGGTTCAATGATACAGAAAAAAAGATTCTCATCCCCACTGCCAACAGTGGTTCAATGATACAGAGAGGAAGATTCTCAACACCACTGTCAACACAGGTTCAATGATACAGAAAGGAAGATTCTCAACCAAACTGCCAACACAGGTTCAATGATACAGAGAGGAAGATTCTCAACACCACTGCCAACACAGGTTCAATGATACAGAAAGGAAGTTTCTCAACACCACTGCCAACACAGGTTCAATGATGCAGAGAAGAATATTCTCAACCAAACTGCCAATACAGGTTCAATGATACAGAGAGGAAGATTCTCAACACCACTGTCAACACAGGTTCAATGATACGAAAAGGAAGATTCTCAACCAAACTGCCAACACAGGTTCAATGATACAGAGAGGAAGATTCTCAACACCACTGTCAACACAGGTTCAATGATAGAGAGAGGAAGATTCTCAAAACCACTGCCAACACAGGTTCAATGATACAGAGAGGAAGATTCTCAACACCACTGTCAACACAGGTTCAATGATAGAGAGAGAAAGATTCTCAAAACCACTGCCAACACAGGTTCAATGATACAGAAAGGAAGATTCTCAACCCCACTGTCAACACAGGTTCAATGATACAGAAAGGGAGATTCTCAACACCACTGTAAACACAGGTTCAATGATACAGAGAGGAAGATTATCAACACCACTGCCAACACAAGTTCAATGATACAGAAAGGAAGATTCTCAACACCACTGGCAACACAGGTTCAATGGTACAGAAAAAAAGATTCTCATCCCCACTGCCAACACTGGTTCAATGATACAGAGAGGAAGATTCTCAACCAAACTGCCAACACAGGTTCAATGATACAGAGAGGAAGATTCTCAACACCACTGCCAACACAGGTTCAATGATACAGAAAGAAAGTTTCTCAACACCACTGCCAACACAGGTTCAATGATGCAGAGAAGAAGATTCTCAACCAAACTGCCAATACAGGTTCAATGATACAGAGAGGAAGATTCTCAACACCACTGGCAACACAGGTTCAATGATACAGAAAGGAATATTCTCAACCAAACTGCCAACACAGGTTCAATGATACAGAGAGGAAGATTCTCAACACCACTGTCAACACAGGTTCAATGATACAAAAAGGAAGATTCTCAACCAAACTGCCAACACAGGTTCAATGATACAGAGAGGAAGATTCTCAACACCACTGTCAACACAGGTTCAATGATAGAGAGAGGAAGATTCTCAAAACCACTGCCAACACAGGTTCAATGATACAGAAAGGAAGATTCTCAACACCACTGCCAACAATGGTTCAATGATACAGAGAGGAAGATTCTCAACACCACTGCCGACACAGGTTCAATGATACAGAGAGGAAGATTCTCAACACCACTGTCAACACAGGTTCAGTGATACAGAGCGGAAGATTCACAACACCACTGTCAACACAGGTTCAATGATACAGAGAGGAAGATTCTCAACACCACTGTCAACACAGGTTCAATGATACAGAAAGGAAGATTCTCAACACCACTGTCAACACAGGTTCAATGATACAGAAAGGAAGATTCTCAACACCACTGTCAACACAGGTTCAATGATACAGAGAGGAAGATTCTCAGCACCACTGCCAACACAGGTTCAATGATACAGAAAGGAAGATTCTCAACACCACTGTCAACACAGGTTCAATGATACAGAGAGGAAGATTCTCAAAACCACTGCCAACACAGGTTCAATGATACAGAAAGGAATATTCTCAACACCACTGTCAACACAGGTTCAATGATACAGAGAGGAAGATTCTCAGCACCACTGCCAACACAAATTCAATGATACAGAAAGGAAGATTCTCAACACCACTGTCAACACAGGTTCAATGATACAGAAAGGAAGAATCTCAAAACCACTGCCAACACAGGTTCAATGATACAGAAAGGAAGATTCCATTGCCCAGAACCAATCATTGATCTGTTTGCCCCTCTTTGGGAGATTGCTGTGTGCAAGAACAGTTCGCACCTTCAAATCTAGTCATTGAGACAAAGCTCAAGTCAACCCAGCTCCCTACAGTATACTTAGGAAACTAATCATTGCATTATATTTCCATGTCATTAGTGATAAATCATGGATAAAGGAATATGTATGCAAATCTGATTGGCTGTCATGACCAATGGTATAATAACATAATTTATATTACAGTGGAACTGGTCAGTATGCTTCAGTGTATACATTATAATGAACCAATAATCAATGATGGCGTGATGTATATTGCTGTGATATAAGATGGTTGCTACATTTGTAGCTCTAGCCATCTGATTGGCAAAAGCAAGGTCTTGTATCTGGTACTAGAAGACCTGTGATTCTGCCCAAAAATTGAATAAACTGTATTAGATCCTGTGACTATGAGCACTGCTCATAGTGATTTTGGCCAATGATCAACTGATTAAAACAAGTACTAATATGAATTATTATTGCTAAGAATGCTGTGAATATATACATATATATATATATGAATATGAACATGAAACATTACTGGCGTGTCTATTTTTGCCACTCACCAGGCCTGTCAATTACATAAATCACCACTAAACACATTATCTTCTGCCATATATACTAATTTTTTCCAGACATGCAGGTCTTATATCCAGTACCAAACCAAATGACGATTTCCGAGTTCTTAGTAAAGAAGAAAGTTATTCAATTTCCACTGTAAGTGGGCACACATGGTGGGGTCACTATTCTTATGATGTAGAGAAAGGTACTTTGTTGAATAGTAATATACAATAATTTACATTTTCATTTTCAAATTTCTTCTGTTATTTTTGTATTACATTCACCTGTCAAATCAATTTGATTTATTTCTCATAGTTTACAAACTGAGAGGTGCATCAACATATTTCAGTGCCGCAGTACTGTAAATTATTTTATTTCTCTCAAAAATATGTATTTAAATGGGCTGTTTTTTAGCTGTTTTTTGGGCTGTTTACTCATCGTTGCATATATATTCTTGTACATACTCTGAGAACAATATTTAGTAAACAAGTAACAATTTTTCTTTTAATGTAAAGGTTATTATTACAAATCAAATAATCAAAACACAGTGACTTTATCATCCACATTTGAAGAGCGGCGAAATTTGGAATTTTAACTAACATGAATGTTAATGCCTGTTAACACGTCATATTTGCACTATATTTTTCAATGTCAAATATTTCACAAAATGTGATAGCAAGACCACTGTACACGTTTAGCTTAGACTACTTTGTGCAAAATGTTTTAGATGAGCGAGATTTTAAGCAGTGATGTATTCAATTAATTTGCATACATCAATGTAGCTGCCATATTGATTTTGATCCCACATGTACGCATGCTCCAAATAGTTGAATGCAACATTTAAGGAACTCGAAAACGGTCAAATACACCTCTAATTCTGTCATAGTTATAGTTAATATACAACATTAAATAATCCAATGTTTAGAGATGACCTGGTTTATATCTCTGTATTCGCTCACTCATATTTTAGTGTATGACATTAAATAATCCAATGTTTATTCATGACATGATTTATATCTCTGTATTCGCTCACTCATATTTTAGTGTAGAACATTAAGTAATCCAATGTTTATAGATGACATGATTTATATCTCTGTATTCGCTCACTCATATTTTAGTGTATAACATTAAATAATCCAATGTTTATAGATGACATGATGTATATCTCTGTATTCGCTCACTCATATTTTAGAGTATAACATTAAATAATCCAATGTTTATAGATGACATGATTTATATCTCTGTATTCGCTCACTCATATTTTAGTGTAGAACATTAAGTAATCCAATGTTTATAGATGACATGATTTATATCTCTGTATTCGCTCAGTCATATTTTAGTGTATAACATTAATCTAATGTTTATAGATGACATGATTTATATCTCTGTATTCGCTCACTCATATTTTAGAGTATAACATTAAATAATCCAATGTTTATAGATGACATGATTTATATCTCTGTATTCGCTCACTCATATTTTAGTGTATAACATTAAATAATCCAATGTTTATTCATGACATGATTTACATCTCTGTATTCGCTCACTCATATTTTAGTGTATAACATTAAATAATCCAATGTTTATAGATGACATGATTTATATCTCTGTATTCGATCACTCATATTTAAGTGTATAACATTAAATAATCCAATGTTTATTCATGACATGATTTACATCACTTTGTAATAGTAACAGTATTAACAAGGAATAAAAAAATGACAAGACAGCTAGTCACTGTTACCCAATAAAACATGTTATGTATAATTCTACATTTTGTAACTTACAACTGGATGTGTGACCTTGGTGATCTAAACTTTTAGTTTGAAAACATCACAGATGGCAGAATTCACACAAAGTTGCTAAACTTAGTAAAATATAGATAACTGAAAATTATTAAACATTTTGCAGTAAAAATTATTTCACAATATTGTTAGGTATAGAAAGATATTAAGGTAAACTGACTCAAGCTTTCTTGATACCAAATAACAATTTATTAAACTGTACAACGCATATTTATTGCAAATGATGGTGTGACGGCAATGATGCAGTCACAATGACGGCAATGATGCAGTCACAATGACGGCAATGATGCAGTCACAATGACGGCAATGATACAGTCACAATGACGGCAATGATGCAGTCACAATGACGGCAATGATGCAGTCACAATGACGGCAATGATACAGTCACAATGACGGCAATGATGCAGTCACAATGACGGCAATGATACAGTCACAATGACGGCAATGATACAGTCACAATGACGGCAATGATGCAGTCACAATGACGGCAATGATACAGTCACAATGACGGCAATGATGCATTCACAATGACGGCAATGATGCAGTCACAATGACGGCAATGATACAGTCACAATGACGGCAATGATGCAGTCACAATGACGGCAATGATACAGTCACAATGACGGCAATGATACAGTCACAATGACGGCAATGATGCAGTCACAATGACGGCAATGATGCAGTCACAATGACGGCAATGATGCATTCACAATAACGGCAATGATACAGTCACAATGACGACAATGATACAGTCACAATGACGGCAATGATACAGTCACAATGACGGCAATGATACAGTCACAATGACGGCAATGATGCAGTCACAATGACGGCAATGATGCAGTCACAATGACGGCAATGATGCATTCACAATAACGGCAATGATACAGTCACAATGACGACAATGATACAGTCACAATGACGGCAATGATGCATTCACAATGACGGCAATGATACAGTCACAATGACGGCAAAGATGCATTCACAATGACGGCAATGATACAGTCACAATGACAGCAATGATGCAGTCACAATGACAGCAATGACGCATTCACAGTGACGGCAATGATACAGTCACAATGACGGCAATGATGCAGTCACAATGACAGCAATGCTGCAGTCACAATGACAGCAATGATGCAGTCACAATGACGGCAATGATGCATTCACAATGACGGCAATGATACAGTCACAATGACGGCAATGATGCAGTCACAATGACGGCAATGATACAGTCACAATGACGGCAATGATACAGTCACAATGACGGCAATGATGCAGTCACAATGACGGCAATGATACAGTCACAATGACGGCAATGATGCATTCACAATGACGGCAATGATGCAGTCACAATGACGGCAATGATACAGTCACAATGACGGCAATGATGCAGTCACAATGACGGCAATGATACAGTCACAATGACGGCAATGATACAGTCACAATGACGGCAATGATGCAGTCACAATGACGGCAATGATGCAGTCACAATGACGGCAATGATGCATTCACAATAACGGCAATGATACAGTCACAATGACGACAATGATACAGTCACAATGACGGCAATGATACAGTCACAATGACGGCAATGATACAGTCACAATGACGGCAATGATGCAGTCACAATGACGGCAATGATGCAGTCACAATGACGGCAATGATGCATTCACAATAACGGCAATGATACAGTCACAATGACGACAATGATACAGTCACAATGACGGCAATGATGCATTCACAATGACGGCAATGATACAGTCACAATGACGGCAAAGATGCATTCACAATGACGGCAATGATACAGTCACAATGACAGCAATGATGCAGTCACAATGACAGCAATGACGCATTCACAGTGACGGCAATGATACAGTCACAATGACGGCAATGATGCAGTCACAATGACAGCAATGCTGCAGTCACAATGACAGCAATGATGCAGTCACAATGACGGCAATGATGCATTCACAATGACGGCAATGATGCATTCACAATGACGGCAATGATGCAGTCACAATGACGGCAATAATGCATTCACAATGACGGCAATGATGCAGTCACAATGACGACAATGATACAGTCACAATGACGGCAATGATGCATTCACAATGACGGCAATGATACAGTCACAATGACGGCAAAGATGCATTCACAATGACGGCAATGATACAGTCACAATGACGGCAATGATACAGTCACAATGACGGCAATGATGCAGTCACAATGACGGCAATGATACAGTCACAATGACGGCAATGATACAGTCACAATGACGGCAATGATGCAGTCACAATGACGGCAATGATACAGTCACAATGACGGCAATGATGCATTCACAATGACGGCAATGATGCAGTCACAATGACGGCAATGATACAGTCACAATGACGGCAATGATGCAGTCACAATGACGGCAATGATACAGTCACAATGACGGCAATGATACAGTCACAATGACGGCAATGATGCAGTCACAATGACGGCAATGATGCAGTCACAATGACGGCAATGATGCATTCACAATAACGGCAATGATACAGTCACAATGACGACAATGATACAGTCACAATGACGGCAATGATACAGTCACAATGACGGCAATGATACAGTCACAATGACGGCAATGATGCAGTCACAATGACGGCAATGATGCAGTCACAATGACGGCAATGATGCATTCACAATAACGGCAATGATACAGTCACAATGACGACAATGATACAGTCACAATGACGGCAATGATGCATTCACAATGACGGCAATGATACAGTCACAATGACGGCAAAGATGCATTCACAATGACGGCAATGATACAGTCACAATGACAGCAATGATGCAGTCACAATGACAGCAATGACGCATTCACAGTGACGGCAATGATACAGTCACAATGACGGCAATGATGCAGTCACAATGACGGCAATGATGCAGTCACAATGACGGCAATGATGCAGTCACAATGACAGCAATGCTGCAGTCACAATGACAGCAATGATGCAGTCACAATGACGGCAATGATGCATTCACAATGACGGCAATGATACAGTCACAATGACGGCAATGATGCAGTCACAATGACGGCAATGATACAGTCACAATGACGGCAATGATACAGTCACAATGACGGCAATGATGCAGTCACAATGACGGCAATGATACAGTCACAATGACGGCAATGATGCATTCACAATGACGGCAATGATGCAGTCACAATGACGGCAATGATACAGTCACAATGACGGCAATGATGCAGTCACAATGACGGCAATGATACAGTCACAATGACGGCAATGATACAGTCACAATGACGGCAATGATGCAGTCACAATGACGGCAATGATGCAGTCACAATGACGGCAATGATGCATTCACAATAACGGCAATGATACAGTCACAATGACGACAATGATACAGTCACAATGCCGGCAATGATACAGTCACAATGACGGCAATGATACAGTCACAATGACGGCAATGATGCAGTCACAATGACGGCAATGATGCAGTCACAATGACGGCAATGATGCATTCACAATAACGGCAATGATACAGTCACAATGACGACAATGATACAGTCACAATGACGGCAATGATGCATTCACAATGACGGCAATGATACAGTCACAATGACGGCAAAGATGCATTCACAATGACGGCAATGATACAGTCACAATGACAGCAATGATGCAGTCACAATGACAGCAATGACGCATTCACAGTGACGGCAATGATACAGTCACAATGACGGCAATGATGCAGTCACAATGACAGCAATGCTGCAGTCACAATGACAGCAATGATGCAGTCACAATGACGGCAATGATGCATTCACAATGACGGCAATGATGCAGTCACAATGACGGCAATAATGCATTCACAATGACGGCAATGATGCAGTCACAATGACGACAATGATACAGTCACAATGACGGCAATGATGCATTCACAATGACGGCAATGATACAGTCACAATGACGGCAAAAATGCATTCACAATGACGGCAATGATACAGTCACAATGACGGCAATGATGCAGTCACAATGACAGCAATGCTGCAGTCACAATGACAGCAATGATGCAGTCACAATGACGGCAATGACGCATTCACAATGACGGCAATGATACAGTCACAATGACGGCAATGATGTAGTCACAATGACAGCAATGATGTAGTCACAATGACAGCAATGATGTAGTCACAATGACAGCAATGATGCAGTCACAATGACAGCAATGATGCAGTCACAATGACAGCAATGGCGCATTCACAATGACGGCAATGATACAGTCACAATGACGGCAATGATGCAGTCACAATGACAGCAATGATGCAGTCACAATAACAGCAACGATGCAGTCACAATGACAGCAATGACACAGTCACAATGACGGCAATGATACAGTCACAATGACAGCAATGATGCAGTCACAATGACAGCAATGACGCATTCACAATGACGGCAATGATGCAGTCACAATGACGGCAATGATGCAGTCACAATGACGGCAATGACGCATTCACAATGACAGCAATGACGCAGTTACAATGACAGCAATGCTGCAGTCACAATGACAGCAATGATGCAGTCACAATGACGGCAATGACGCATTCACAATGACGGCAATGATACAGTCACAATGACGGCAATGATACAGTCACAATGACGGCAATGATACAGTCACAATAACGGCAATGATGCAGTCACAATGACAGCAATGATGCAGTCACAATGACAGCAATGATGCAGTCACAATGACAGCAATGGCGCATTCACAATGACGGCAATGATACAGTCACAATGACGGCAATGATGCAGTCACAATGACAGCAATGATGCAGTCACAATGACAGCAATGATGCAGTCACAATGACAGCAATGATGCAGTCACAATGACAGCAATTACGCATTCACAATGACGGCAATGATACAGTCACAATGACGGCAATGATGCAGTCACAATGACAGCAATGATGCAGTCACAATGACAGCAATGACGCATTCACAATGACGGCAATGATGCAGTCACAATGACGCATTCACAATGACGGCAATGATGCAGTCACAGTGACGGCAAAGATGCAGTCACAATGACGGCAAAGATGCAGTCACAATGACGGCAATGATGCAGTCACAATGACGGCAATGATGCAGTCACAATGACGGCAATGATGCAGTCACAATGACGGCAATGATGCAGTCACAATGACGGCAATGATGCAGTCACAATGACGGCAATGATGCAGTCACAATGACGGCAATGATGCATTCACAATGACGGCAATGATGCAGTCACAATTACGACAATGATACAGTCACAATGACGGCAATGATACAGTCACAATGACAGCAATGATGCAGTCACAATGACAGCAATGCTGCAGTCACAATGACAGCAATGATGCAGTCACAATGACGGCAATGACGCATTCACAATGACGGCAATGATACAGTCACAATGACGGCAATGATGCAGTCACAATGACAGAAATGATGCAGTCACAATGACAGCAATGATGCAGTCACAATGACAGCAATGGCGCAGCCACAATGACAGCAATGGCGCAGTCACAATGACAGCAATGGCGCATTCACAATGACGGCAATGATACAGTCACAATGACGGCAATGATGCAGTCACAATGACAGCAATGATGCAGTCACAATGACAGCAATGATGCAGTCACAATGACAGCAATGACGCATTCACAATGACGGCAATGATACAGTCACAATGACGGCAATGATACAGTCACAATGACGGCAATGATGCAGTCACAATGACAGCAATGATGCAGTCACAATGACAGCAATGACGCATTCACAATGACGGCAATGATGCAGTCACAATGACGCATTCACAATGACGGCAATGATGCAGTCACAGTGACGGCAAAGATGCAGTCACAATGACGGCAAAGATGCAGTCACAATGACGGCAATGGTGCATTCACAATAACGGCAATGATACAGTGACAATGACGGCAATGATGCAGTGACAATGACGGCAATGATGCAGTGACAATGACGGCAATGATGCAGTGACAATGACGGCAATGATGCTGTCACAATGACGGCAATGATGCAGTCACAATGACGGCAATGATGCAGTCACAATGACGGCAATGAGGCAGTCACAATGACGGCAATGAGGCAGTCACAATGACGGCAATGAGGCAGTCACAATGACGGCAATGAGGCAGTCACAATGACGGCAATGATGCATTCACAATGACGGCAATGATGCAGTCACAATGACGGCAATGATGCATTCACAATGACGGCAATGATGCAGTCACAATGACGGCAATGATGCAGTCGCAATGATGCAGTCACAATGACGGCAATGATGCAGTCACAATGACAGCAATGATGCAGTCACAATGACGGCAATGATGCAGTCACAATGACGGCAATGATGCAGTCACAATGACGGCAATGACGCATTCACAATAACGGCAATGATACAGTCACAATGACGGCAATGATGCAGTCACAATGACAGCAATGATGCAGTCACAATGACGGCAATGACGCATTCACAGTGACGGCAATGATACAGTCACAGTGACGGCAATGATGCATTCACAATGACGGCAATGATGCAGTCACAATGACGGCAATGATGCATTCACAATAACGGCAATGATACAGTCACAATGACGACAATGATACAGTCACAATGACGGCAATGATGCATTCACAATGACGGCAATGATACAGTCACAATGACGGCAAAGATGCATTCACAATGACGGCAATGATACAGTCACAATGACGGCAATGATGCAGTCACAATGACAGCAATGACGCATTCACAGTGACGGCAATGATACAGTCACAGTGACGGCAATGATGCATTCACAATGACGGCAATGATGCAGTCACAATGACGGCAATAATGCATTCACAATGACGGCAATGATGCAGTCACAATGACGACAATGATACAGTCACAATGACGGCAATGATGCATTCACAATGACGGCAATGATACAGTCACAATGACGGCAAAGATGCATTCACAATGACGGCAATGATACAGTCACAATGACGGCAATGATGCAGTCACAATGACAGCAATGCTGCAGTCACAATGACAGCAATGATGCAGTCACAATGACGGCAATGACGCATTCACAATGACGGCAATGATACAGTCACAATGACGGCAATGATGTAGTCACAATGACAGCAATGATGTAGTCACAATGACAGCAATGATGCAGTCACAATGACAGCAATGATGCAGTCACAATGACAGCAATGGCGCATTCACAATGACGGCAATGATACAGTCACAATGACGGCAATGATGCAGTCACAATGACAGCAATGATGCAGTCACAATGACAGCAATGATGCAGTCACAATGACAGCAATGACACAGTCACAATGACGGCAATGATACAGTCACAATGACAGCAATGATGCAGTCACAATGACAGCAATGACGCATTCACAATGACGGCAATGATGCAGTCACAATGACGGCAATGATGCAGTCACAATGACGGCAATGACGCATTCACAATGACAGCAATGACGCAGTCACAATGACAGCAATGCTGCAGTCACAATGACAGCAATGATGCAGTCACAATGACGGCAATGACGCATTCACAATGACGGCAATGATACAGTCACAATGACGGCAATGATACAGTCACAATGACGGCAATGATGCAGTCACAATGACAGCAATGATGCAGTCACAATGACAGCAATGATGCAGTCACAATGACAGCAATGGCGCATTCACAATGACGGCAATGATACAGTCACAATGACGGCAATGATGCAGTCACAATGACGGCAATGATGCAGTCACAATGACAGCAATGATGCAGTCACAATGACAGCAATGATGCAGTCACAATGACAGCAATTACGCATTCACAATGACGGCAATGATACAGTCACAATGACGGCAATGATGCAGTCACAATGACAGCAATGATGCAGTCACAATGACAGCAATGACGCATTCACAATGACGGCAATGATGCAGTCACAATGACGCATTCACAATGACGGCAATGATGCAGTCACAGTGACGGCAAAGATGCAGTCACAATGACGGCAAAGATGCAGTCACAATGACGGCAATGATGCAGTCACAATGACGGCAATGATGCAGTCACAATGACGGCAATGATGCAGTCACAATGACGGCAATGATGCAGTCACAATGACGGCAATGATGCAGTCACAATGACGGCAATGATGCAGTCACAATGACGGCAAATGATGCATTCACAATGACGGCAATGATGCAGTCACAATGACGGCAATGATGCAGTCACAATGACGGCAATGATACAGTCACAATGACAGCAATGATGCAGTCACAATGACAGCAATGCTGCAGTCACAATGACAGCAATGATGCAGTCACAATGACGGCAATGACGCATTCACAATGACGGCAATGATACAGTCACAATGACGGCAATGATGCAGTCACAATGACAGAAATGATGCAGTCACAATGACAGCAATGATGCAGTCACAATGACAGCAATGATGCAGTCACAATGACAGCAATGGCGCAGTCACAATGACAGCAATGGCGCATTCACAATGACGGCAATGATACAGTCACAATGACGGCAATGATGCAGTCACAATGACAGCAATGATGCAGTCACAATGACAGCAATGATGCAGTCACAATGACAGCAATGACGCATTCACAATGACGGCAATGATACAGTCACAATGACGGCAATGATACAGTCACAATGACGGCAATGATGCAGTCACAATGACAGCAATGATGCAGTCACAATGACAGCAATGACGCATTCACAATGACGGCAATGATGCAGTCACAATGACGCATTCACAATGACGGCAATGATGCAGTCACAGTGACGGCAAAGATGCAGTCACAATGACGGCAAAGATGCAGTCACAATGACGGCAATGGTGCATTCACAATAACGGCAATGATACAGTGACAATGACGGCAATGATGCAGTGACAATGACGGCAATGATGCAGTGACAATGACGGCAATGATGCAGTGACAATGACGGCAATGATGCTGTCACAATGACGGCAATGATGCAGTCACAATGACGGCAATGAGGCAGTCACAATGACGGCAATGAGGCAGTCACAATGACGGCAATGAGGCAGTCACAATGACGGCAATGATGCATTCACAATGACGGCAATGATGCAGTCACAATGACGGCAATGATGCATTCACAATGACGGCAATGATGCAGTCACAATGACGGCAATGATGCAGTCACAATGACGGCAATGATGCAGTCACAATGACGGCAATGATGCAGTCACAATGACGGCAATGATGCAGTCACAATGACGGCAATGATGCAGTCACAATGACGGCAATGATGCAGTGACAATGACGGCAATGATGCAGTGACAATGACGGCAATGATGCAGTGACAATGACGGCAATGATGCAGTCAAAATGACGGCAATGATGCAGTCACAGTGACGGCAAAGATGCAGTCACAGTGACGGCAAAGATGCAGTCACAGTGACGGCAAAGATGCAGTCACAATGACGGCAATGATGCATTCACAATAACGGCAATGATACAGTCACAATGACGGCAATGATGCAGTGACAATGACGGCAATGATGCAGTGACAATGACGGCAATGATGCAGTGACAATGACGGCAATGATGCAGTCACAATGACGGCAATGATGCAGTCACAATGACAGCAATGATGCAGTCACAATGACAGCAATGGCGCAGCCACAATGACAGCAATGGCGCAGTCACAATGACAGCAATGGCGCATTCACAATGACGGCAATGATACAGTCACAATGACGGCAATGATGCAGTCACAATGACAGCAATGATGCAGTCACAATGACAGCAATGATGCAGTCACAATGACAGCAATGACGCATTCACAATGACGGCAATGATACAGTCACAATGACGGCAATGATACAGTCACAATGACGGCAATGATGCAGTCACAATGACAGCAATGATGCAGTCACAATGACAGCAATGACGCATTCACAATGACGGCAATGATGCAGTCACAATGACGCATTCACAATGACGGCAATGATGCAGTCACAGTGACGGCAAAGATGCAGTCACAATGACGGCAAAGATGCAGTCACAATGACGGCAATGGTGCATTCACAATAACGGCAATGATACAGTGACAATGACGGCAATGATGCAGTGACAATGACGGCAATGATGCAGTGACAATGACGGCAATGATGCAGTGACAATGACGGCAATGATGCTGTCACAATGACGGCAATGATGCAGTCACAATGACGGCAATGATGCAGTCACAATGACGGCAATGAGGCAGTCACAATGACGGCAATGAGGCAGTCACAATGACGGCAATGAGGCAGTCACAATGACGGCAATGAGGCAGTCACAATGACGGCAATGATGCATTCACAATGACGGCAATGATGCAGTCACAATGACGGCAATGATGCATTCACAATGACGGCAATGATGCAGTCACAATGACGGCAATGATGCAGTCGCAATGATGCAGTCACAATGACGGCAATGATGCAGTCACAATGACAGCAATGATGCAGTCACAATGACGGCAATGATGCAGTCACAATGACGGCAATGATGCAGTCACAATGACGGCAATGACGCATTCACAATAACGGCAATGATACAGTCACAATGACGGCAATGATGCAGTCACAATGACAGCAATGATGCAGTCACAATGACGGCAATGACGCATTCACAGTGACGGCAATGATACAGTCACAGTGACGGCAATGATGCATTCACAATGACGGCAATGATGCAGTCACAATGACGGCAATGATGCATTCACAATAACGGCAATGATACAGTCACAATGACGACAATGATACAGTCACAATGACGGCAATGATGCATTCACAATGACGGCAATGATACAGTCACAATGACGGCAAAGATGCATTCACAATGACGGCAATGATACAGTCACAATGACGGCAATGATACAGTCACAATGACGGCAATGATGCAGTCACAATGACGGCAATGATGCAGTCACAATGACGGCAATGATGCATTCACAATAACGGCAATGATACAGTCACAATGACGACAATGATACAGTCACAATGACGGCAATGATACAGTCACAATGACGGCAATGATACAGTCACAATGACGGCAATGATGCAGTCACAATGACGGCAATGATGCAGTCACAATGACGGCAATGATGCATTCACAATAACGGCAATGATACAGTCACAATGACGACAATGATACAGTCACAATGACGGCAATGATGCATTCACAATGACGGCAATGATACAGTCACAATGACGGCAAAGATGCATTCACAATGACGGCAATGATACAGTCACAATGACAGCAATGATGCAGTCACAATGACAGCAATGACGCATTCACAGTGACGGCAATGATACAGTCACAATGACGGCAATGATGCAGTCACAATGACAGCAATGCTGCAGTCACAATGACAGCAATGATGCAGTCACAATGACGGCAATGATGCATTCACAATGACGGCAATGATGCATTCACAATGACGGCAATGATGCAGTCACAATGACGGCAATAATGCATTCACAATGACGGCAATGATGCAGTCACAATGACGACAATGATACAGTCACAATGACGGCAATGATGCATTCACAATGACGGCAATGATACAGTCACAATGACGGCAAAGATGCATTCACAATGACGGCAATGATACAGTCACAATGACGGCAATGATACAGTCACAATGACGGCAATGATGCAGTCACAATGACGGCAATGATACAGTCACAATGACGGCAATGATACAGTCACAATGACGGCAATGATGCAGTCACAATGACGGCAATGATACAGTCACAATGACGGCAATGATGCATTCACAATGACGGCAATGATGCAGTCACAATGACGGCAATGATACAGTCACAATGACGGCAATGATGCAGTCACAATGACGGCAATGATACAGTCACAATGACGGCAATGATACAGTCACAATGACGGCAATGATGCAGTCACAATGACGGCAATGATGCAGTCACAATGACGGCAATGATGCATTCACAATAACGGCAATGATACAGTCACAATGACGACAATGATACAGTCACAATGACGGCAATGATACAGTCACAATGACGGCAATGATACAGTCACAATGACGGCAATGATGCAGTCACAATGACGGCAATGATGCAGTCACAATGACGGCAATGATGCATTCACAATAACGGCAATGATACAGTCACAATGACGACAATGATACAGTCACAATGACGGCAATGATGCATTCACAATGACGGCAATGATACAGTCACAATGACGGCAAAGATGCATTCACAATGACGGCAATGATACAGTCACAATGACAGCAATGATGCAGTCACAATGACAGCAATGACGCATTCACAGTGACGGCAATGATACAGTCACAATGACGGCAATGATGCAGTCACAATGACGGCAATGATGCAGTCACAATGACGGCAATGATGCAGTCACAATGACAGCAATGCTGCAGTCACAATGACAGCAATGATGCAGTCACAATGACGGCAATGATGCATTCACAATGACGGCAATGATACAGTCACAATGACGGCAATGATGCAGTCACAATGACGGCAATGATACAGTCACAATGACGGCAATGATACAGTCACAATGACGGCAATGATGCAGTCACAATGACGGCAATGATACAGTCACAATGACGGCAATGATGCATTCACAATGACGGCAATGATGCAGTCACAATGACGGCAATGATACAGTCACAATGACGGCAATGATGCAGTCACAATGACGGCAATGATACAGTCACAATGACGGCAATGATACAGTCACAATGACGGCAATGATGCAGTCACAATGACGGCAATGATGCAGTCACAATGACGGCAATGATGCATTCACAATAACGGCAATGATACAGTCACAATGACGACAATGATACAGTCACAATGCCGGCAATGATACAGTCACAATGACGGCAATGATACAGTCACAATGACGGCAATGATGCAGTCACAATGACGGCAATGATGCAGTCACAATGACGGCAATGATGCATTCACAATAACGGCAATGATACAGTCACAATGACGACAATGATACAGTCACAATGACGGCAATGATGCATTCACAATGACGGCAATGATACAGTCACAATGACGGCAAAGATGCATTCACAATGACGGCAATGATACAGTCACAATGACAGCAATGATGCAGTCACAATGACAGCAATGACGCATTCACAGTGACGGCAATGATACAGTCACAATGACGGCAATGATGCAGTCACAATGACAGCAATGCTGCAGTCACAATGACAGCAATGATGCAGTCACAATGACGGCAATGATGCATTCACAATGACGGCAATGATGCAGTCACAATGACGGCAATAATGCATTCACAATGACGGCAATGATGCAGTCACAATGACGACAATGATACAGTCACAATGACGGCAATGATGCATTCACAATGACGGCAATGATACAGTCACAATGACGGCAAAAATGCATTCACAATGACGGCAATGATACAGTCACAATGACGGCAATGATGCAGTCACAATGACAGCAATGCTGCAGTCACAATGACAGCAATGATGCAGTCACAATGACGGCAATGACGCATTCACAATGACGGCAATGATACAGTCACAATGACGGCAATGATGTAGTCACAATGACAGCAATGATGTAGTCACAATGACAGCAATGATGTAGTCACAATGACAGCAATGATGCAGTCACAATGACAGCAATGATGCAGTCACAATGACAGCAATGGCGCATTCACAATGACGGCAATGATACAGTCACAATGACGGCAATGATGCAGTCACAATGACAGCAATGATGCAGTCACAATAACAGCAACGATGCAGTCACAATGACAGCAATGACACAGTCACAATGACGGCAATGATACAGTCACAATGACAGCAATGATGCAGTCACAATGACAGCAATGACGCATTCACAATGACGGCAATGATGCAGTCACAATGACGGCAATGATGCAGTCACAATGACGGCAATGACGCATTCACAATGACAGCAATGACGCAGTTACAATGACAGCAATGCTGCAGTCACAATGACAGCAATGATGCAGTCACAATGACGGCAATGACGCATTCACAATGACGGCAATGATACAGTCACAATGACGGCAATGATACAGTCACAATGACGGCAATGATACAGTCACAATAACGGCAATGATGCAGTCACAATGACAGCAATGATGCAGTCACAATGACAGCAATGATGCAGTCACAATGACAGCAATGGCGCATTCACAATGACGGCAATGATACAGTCACAATGACGGCAATGATGCAGTCACAATGACAGCAATGATGCAGTCACAATGACAGCAATGATGCAGTCACAATGACAGCAATGATGCAGTCACAATGACAGCAATTACGCATTCACAATGACGGCAATGATACAGTCACAATGACGGCAATGATGCAGTCACAATGACAGCAATGATGCAGTCACAATGACAGCAATGACGCATTCACAATGACGGCAATGATGCAGTCACAATGACGCATTCACAATGACGGCAATGATGCAGTCACAGTGACGGCAAAGATGCAGTCACAATGACGGCAAAGATGCAGTCACAATGACGGCAATGATGCAGTCACAATGACGGCAATGATGCAGTCACAATGACGGCAATGATGCAGTCACAATGACGGCAATGATGCAGTCACAATGACGGCAATGATGCAGTCACAATGACGGCAATGATGCAGTCACAATGACGGCAATGATGCATTCACAATGACGGCAATGATGCAGTCACAATTACGACAATGATACAGTCACAATGACGGCAATGATACAGTCACAATGACAGCAATGATGCAGTCACAATGACAGCAATGCTGCAGTCACAATGACAGCAATGATGCAGTCACAATGACGGCAATGACGCATTCACAATGACGGCAATGATACAGTCACAA
Source organism: Saccoglossus kowalevskii (assembly GCF_978046115.1). Classification (NCBI taxonomy): domain Eukaryota; kingdom Metazoa; phylum Hemichordata; class Enteropneusta; family Harrimaniidae; genus Saccoglossus; species Saccoglossus kowalevskii. Next base: position 42,575,386 of record NC_140641.1, on the reverse strand, counting down.
TGACGGCAATGATGCAGTCACAATGACAGAAATGATGCAGTCACAATGACAGCAATGATGCAGTCACAATGACAGCAATGGCGCAGCCACAATGACAGCAATGGCGCAGTCACAATGACAGCAATGGCGCATTCACAATGACGGCAATGATACAGTCACAATGACGGCAATGATGCAGTCACAATGACAGCAATGATGCAGTCACAATGACAGCAATGATGCAGTCACAATGACAGCAATGACGCATTCACAATGACGGCAATGATACAGTCACAATGACGGCAATGATACAGTCACAATGACGGCAATGATGCAGTCACAATGACAGCAATGATGCAGTCACAATGACAGCAATGACGCATTCACAATGACGGCAATGATGCAGTCACAATGACGCATTCACAATGACGGCAATGATGCAGTCACAGTGACGGCAAAGATGCAGTCACAATGACGGCAAAGATGCAGTCACAATGACGGCAATGGTGCATTCACAATAACGGCAATGATACAGTGACAATGACGGCAATGATGCAGTGACAATGACGGCAATGATGCAGTGACAATGACGGCAATGATGCAGTGACAATGACGGCAATGATGCTGTCACAATGACGGCAATGATGCAGTCACAATGACGGCAATGATGCAGTCACAATGACGGCAATGAGGCAGTCACAATGACGGCAATGAGGCAGTCACAATGACGGCAATGAGGCAGTCACAATGACGGCAATGAGGCAGTCACAATGACGGCAATGATGCATTCACAATGACGGCAATGATGCAGTCACAATGACGGCAATGATGCATTCACAATGACGGCAATGATGCAGTCACAATGACGGCAATGATGCAGTCGCAATGATGCAGTCACAATGACGGCAATGATGCAGTCACAATGACAGCAATGATGCAGTCACAATGACGGCAATGATGCAGTCACAATGACGGCAATGATGCAGTCACAATGACGGCAATGACGCATTCACAATAACGGCAATGATACAGTCACAATGACGGCAATGATGCAGTCACAATGACAGCAATGATGCAGTCACAATGACGGCAATGACGCATTCACAGTGACGGCAATGATACAGTCACAGTGACGGCAATGATGCATTCACAATGACGGCAATGATGCAGTCACAATGACGGCAATGATGCATTCACAATAACGGCAATGATACAGTCACAATGACGACAATGATACAGTCACAATGACGGCAATGATGCATTCACAATGACGGCAATGATACAGTCACAATGACGGCAAAGATGCATTCACAATGACGGCAATGATACAGTCACAATGACGGCAATGATGCAGTCACAATGACAGCAATGACGCATTCACAGTGACGGCAATGATACAGTCACAGTGACGGCAATGATGCATTCACAATGACGGCAATGATGCAGTCACAATGACGGCAATAATGCATTCACAATGACGGCAATGATGCAGTCACAATGACGACAATGATACAGTCACAATGACGGCAATGATGCATTCACAATGACGGCAATGATACAGTCACAATGACGGCAAAGATGCATTCACAATGACGGCAATGATACAGTCACAATGACGGCAATGATGCAGTCACAATGACAGCAATGCTGCAGTCACAATGACAGCAATGATGCAGTCACAATGACGGCAATGACGCATTCACAATGACGGCAATGATACAGTCACAATGACGGCAATGATGTAGTCACAATGACAGCAATGATGTAGTCACAATGACAGCAATGATGCAGTCACAATGACAGCAATGATGCAGTCACAATGACAGCAATGGCGCATTCACAATGACGGCAATGATACAGTCACAATGACGGCAATGATGCAGTCACAATGACAGCAATGATGCAGTCACAATGACAGCAATGATGCAGTCACAATGACAGCAATGACACAGTCACAATGACGGCAATGATACAGTCACAATGACAGCAATGATGCAGTCACAATGACAGCAATGACGCATTCACAATGACGGCAATGATGCAGTCACAATGACGGCAATGATGCAGTCACAATGACGGCAATGACGCATTCACAATGACAGCAATGACGCAGTCACAATGACAGCAATGCTGCAGTCACAATGACAGCAATGATGCAGTCACAATGACGGCAATGACGCATTCACAATGACGGCAATGATACAGTCACAATGACGGCAATGATACAGTCACAATGACGGCAATGATGCAGTCACAATGACAGCAATGATGCAGTCACAATGACAGCAATGATGCAGTCACAATGACAGCAATGGCGCATTCACAATGACGGCAATGATACAGTCACAATGACGGCAATGATGCAGTCACAATGACGGCAATGATGCAGTCACAATGACAGCAATGATGCAGTCACAATGACAGCAATGATGCAGTCACAATGACAGCAATTACGCATTCACAATGACGGCAATGATACAGTCACAATGACGGCAATGATGCAGTCACAATGACAGCAATGATGCAGTCACAATGACAGCAATGACGCATTCACAATGACGGCAATGATGCAGTCACAATGACGCATTCACAATGACGGCAATGATGCAGTCACAGTGACGGCAAAGATGCAGTCACAATGACGGCAAAGATGCAGTCACAATGACGGCAATGATGCAGTCACAATGACGGCAATGATGCAGTCACAATGACGGCAATGATGCAGTCACAATGACGGCAATGATGCAGTCACAATGACGGCAATGATGCAGTCACAATGACGGCAATGATGCAGTCACAATGACGGCAATGATGCATTCACAATGACGGCAATGATGCAGTCACAATGACGGCAATGATGCAGTCACAATGACGGCAATGATACAGTCACAATGACAGCAATGATGCAGTCACAATGACAGCAATGCTGCAGTCACAATGACAGCAATGATGCAGTCACAATGACGGCAATGACGCATTCACAATGACGGCAATGATACAGTCACAATGACGGCAATGATGCAGTCACAATGACAGAAATGATGCAGTCACAATGACAGCAATGATGCAGTCACAATGACAGCAATGATGCAGTCACAATGACAGCAATGGCGCAGTCACAATGACAGCAATGGCGCATTCACAATGACGGCAATGATACAGTCACAATGACGGCAATGATGCAGTCACAATGACAGCAATGATGCAGTCACAATGACAGCAATGATGCAGTCACAATGACAGCAATGACGCATTCACAATGACGGCAATGATACAGTCACAATGACGGCAATGATACAGTCACAATGACGGCAATGATGCAGTCACAATGACAGCAATGATGCAGTCACAATGACAGCAATGACGCATTCACAATGACGGCAATGATGCAGTCACAATGACGCATTCACAATGACGGCAATGATGCAGTCACAGTGACGGCAAAGATGCAGTCACAATGACGGCAAAGATGCAGTCACAATGACGGCAATGGTGCATTCACAATAACGGCAATGATACAGTGACAATGACGGCAATGATGCAGTGACAATGACGGCAATGATGCAGTGACAATGACGGCAATGATGCAGTGACAATGACGGCAATGATGCTGTCACAATGACGGCAATGATGCAGTCACAATGACGGCAATGAGGCAGTCACAATGACGGCAATGAGGCAGTCACAATGACGGCAATGAGGCAGTCACAATGACGGCAATGATGCATTCACAATGACGGCAATGATGCAGTCACAATGACGGCAATGATGCATTCACAATGACGGCAATGATGCAGTCACAATGACGGCAATGATGCAGTCACAATGACGGCAATGATGCAGTCACAATGACGGCAATGATGCAGTCACAATGACGGCAATGATGCAGTCACAATGACGGCAATGATGCAGTCACAATGACGGCAATGATGCAGTGACAATGACGGCAATGATGCAGTGACAATGACGGCAATGATGCAGTGACAATGACGGCAATGATGCAGTCAAAATGACGGCAATGATGCAGTCACAGTGACGGCAAAGATGCAGTCACAGTGACGGCAAAGATGCAGTCACAGTGACGGCAAAGATGCAGTCACAATGACGGCAATGATGCATTCACAATAACGGCAATGATACAGTCACAATGACGGCAATGATGCAGTGACAATGACGGCAATGATGCAGTGACAATGACGGCAATGATGCAGTGACAATGACGGCAATGATGCAGTCACAATGACGGCAATGATGCAGTCACAATGACAGCAATGATGCAGTCACAATGACAGCAATGGCGCAGCCACAATGACAGCAATGGCGCAGTCACAATGACAGCAATGGCGCATTCACAATGACGGCAATGATACAGTCACAATGACGGCAATGATGCAGTCACAATGACAGCAATGATGCAGTCACAATGACAGCAATGATGCAGTCACAATGACAGCAATGACGCATTCACAATGACGGCAATGATACAGTCACAATGACGGCAATGATACAGTCACAATGACGGCAATGATGCAGTCACAATGACAGCAATGATGCAGTCACAATGACAGCAATGACGCATTCACAATGACGGCAATGATGCAGTCACAATGACGCATTCACAATGACGGCAATGATGCAGTCACAGTGACGGCAAAGATGCAGTCACAATGACGGCAAAGATGCAGTCACAATGACGGCAATGGTGCATTCACAATAACGGCAATGATACAGTGACAATGACGGCAATGATGCAGTGACAATGACGGCAATGATGCAGTGACAATGACGGCAATGATGCAGTGACAATGACGGCAATGATGCTGTCACAATGACGGCAATGATGCAGTCACAATGACGGCAATGATGCAGTCACAATGACGGCAATGAGGCAGTCACAATGACGGCAATGAGGCAGTCACAATGACGGCAATGAGGCAGTCACAATGACGGCAATGAGGCAGTCACAATGACGGCAATGATGCATTCACAATGACGGCAATGATGCAGTCACAATGACGGCAATGATGCATTCACAATGACGGCAATGATGCAGTCACAATGACGGCAATGATGCAGTCGCAATGATGCAGTCACAATGACGGCAATGATGCAGTCACAATGACAGCAATGATGCAGTCACAATGACGGCAATGATGCAGTCACAATGACGGCAATGATGCAGTCACAATGACGGCAATGACGCATTCACAATAACGGCAATGATACAGTCACAATGACGGCAATGATGCAGTCACAATGACAGCAATGATGCAGTCACAATGACGGCAATGACGCATTCACAGTGACGGCAATGATACAGTCACAGTGACGGCAATGATGCAGTCACAATGACGGCAATGATGCAGTCACAATGACGGCAATGATGCATTCACAATAACGGCAATGATACAGTCACAATGACGACAATGATACAGTCACAATGACGGCAATGATGCATTCACAATGACGGCAATGATACAGTCACAATGACGGCAAAGATGCATTCACAATGACGGCAATGATACAGTCACAATGACGGCAATGATGCAGTCACAATGACAGCAATGACGCATTCACAGTGACGGCAATGATACAGTCACAGTGACGGCAATGATGCATTCACAATGACGGCAATGATGCAGTCACAATGACGGCAATAATGCATTCACAATGACGGCAATGATGCAGTCACAATGACGACAATGATACAGTCACAATGACGGCAATGATGCATTCACAATGACGGCAATGATACAGTCACAATGACGGCAAAGATGCATTCACAATGACGGCAATGATACAGTCACAATGACGGCAATGATGCAGTCACAATGACAGCAATGCTGCAGTCACAATGACAGCAATGATGCAGTCACAATGACGGCAATGACGCATTCACAATGACGGCAATGATACAGTCACAATGACGGCAATGATGTAGTCACAATGACAGCAATGATGTAGTCACAATGACAGCAATGATGCAGTCACAATGACAGCAATGATGCAGTCACAATGACAGCAATGGCGCATTCACAATGACGGCAATGATACAGTCACAATGACGGCAATGATGCAGTCACAATGACAGCAATGATGCAGTCACAATGACAGCAATGATGCAGTCACAATGACAGCAATGACACAGTCACAATGACGGCAATGATACAGTCACAATGACAGCAATGATGCAGTCACAATGACAGCAATGACGCATTCACAATGACGGCAATGATGCAGTCACAATGACGGCAATGATGCAGTCACAATGACGGCAATGACGCATTCACAATGACAGCAATGACGCAGTTACAATGACAGCAATGCTGCAGTCACAATGACAGCAATGATGCAGTCACAATGACGGCAATGACGCATTCACAATGACGGCAATGATACAGTCACAATGACGGCAATGATACAGTCACAATGACGGCAATGATACAGTCACAATAACGGCAATGATGCAGTCACAATGACAGCAATGATGCAGTCACAATGACAGCAATGATGCAGTCACAATGACAGCAATGGCGCATTCACAATGACGGCAATGATACAGTCACAATGACGGCAATGATGCAGTCACAATGACAGCAATGATGCAGTCACAATGACAGCAATGATGCAGTCACAATGACAGCAATGATGCAGTCACAATGACAGCAATTACGCATTCACAATGACGGCAATGATACAGTCACAATGACGGCAATGATGCAGTCACAATGACAGCAATGATGCAGTCACAATGACAGCAATGACGCATTCACAATGACGGCAATGATGCAGTCACAATGACGCATTCACAATGACGGCAATGATGCAGTCACAGTGACGGCAAAGATGCAGTCACAATGACGGCAAAGATGCAGTCACAATGACGGCAATGATGCAGTCACAATGACGGCAATGATGCAGTCACAATGACGGCAATGATGCAGTCACAATGACGGCAATGATGCAGTCACAATGACGGCAATGATGCAGTCACAATGACGGCAATGATGCAGTCACAATGACGGCAATGATGCATTCACAATGACGGCAATGATGCAGTCACAATTACGACAATGATACACAATCACAGTCACAATGACGGCAATGATACAGTCACAATGACAGCAATGATGCAGTCACAATGACAGCAATGCTGCAGTCACAATGACAGCAATGATGCAGTCACAATGACGGCAATGACGCATTCACAATGACGGCAATGATACAGTCACAATGACGGCAATGATGCAGTCACAATGACAGAAATGATGCAGTCACAATGACAGCAATGATGCAGTCACAATGACAGCAATGGCGCAGCCACAATGACAGCAATGGCGCAGTCACAATGACAGCAATGGCGCATTCACAATGACGGCAATGATACAGTCACAATGACGGCAATGATGCAGTCACAATGACAGCAATGATGCAGTCACAATGACAGCAATGATGCAGTCACAATGACAGCAATGACGCATTCACAATGACGGCAATGATACAGTCACAATGACGGCAATGATACAGTCACAATGACGGCAATGATGCAGTCACAATGACAGCAATGATGCAGTCACAATGACAGCAATGACGCATTCACAATGACGGCAATGATGCAGTCACAATGACGCATTCACAATGACGGCAATGATGCAGTCACAGTGACGGCAAAGATGCAGTCACAATGACGGCAAAGATGCAGTCACAATGACGGCAATGGTGCATTCACAATAACGGCAATGATACAGTGACAATGACGGCAATGATGCAGTGACAATGACGGCAATGATGCAGTGACAATGACGGCAATGATGCAGTGACAATGACGGCAATGATGCTGTCACAATGACGGCAATGATGCAGTCACAATGACGGCAATGATGCAGTCACAATGACGGCAATGAGGCAGTCACAATGACGGCAATGAGGCAGTCACAATGACGGCAATGAGGCAGTCACAATGACGGCAATGAGGCAGTCACAATGACGGCAATGATGCATTCACAATGACGGCAATGATGCAGTCACAATGACGGCAATGATGCATTCACAATGACGGCAATGATGCAGTCACAATGACGGCAATGATGCAGTCGCAATGATGCAGTCACAATGACGGCAATGATGCAGTCACAATGACAGCAATGATGCAGTCACAATGACGGCAATGATGCAGTCACAATGACGGCAATGATGCAGTCACAATGACGGCAATGACGCATTCACAATAACGGCAATGATACAGTCACAATGACGGCAATGATGCAGTCACAATGACAGCAATGATGCAGTCACAATGACGGCAATGACGCATTCACAGTGACGGCAATGATACAGTCACAGTGACGGCAATGATGCATTCACAATGACGGCAATGATGCAGTCACAATGACGGCAATGATGCATTCACAATAACGGCAATGATACAGTCACAATGACGACAATGATACAGTCACAATGACGGCAATGATGCATTCACAATGACGGCAATGATACAGTCACAATGACGGCAAAGATGCATTCACAATGACGGCAATGATACAGTCACAATGACGGCAATGATGCAGTCACAATGACAGCAATGACGCATTCACAGTGACGGCAATGATACAGTCACAGTGACGGCAATGATGCATTCACAATGACGGCAATGATGCAGTCACAATGACGGCAATAATGCATTCACAATGACGGCAATGATGCAGTCACAATGACGACAATGATACAGTCACAATGACGGCAATGATGCATTCACAATGACGGCAATGATACAGTCACAATGACGGCAAAGATGCATTCACAATGACGGCAATGATACAGTCACAATGACGGCAATGATGCAGTCACAATGACAGCAATGCTGCAGTCACAATGACAGCAATGATGCAGTCACAATGACGGCAATGACGCATTCACAATGACGGCAATGATACAGTCACAATGACGGCAATGATGTAGTCACAATGACAGCAATGATGTAGTCACAATGACAGCAATGATGCAGTCACAATGACAGCAATGATGCAGTCACAATGACAGCAATGGCGCATTCACAATGACGGCAATGATACAGTCACAATGACGGCAATGATGCAGTCACAATGACAGCAATGATGCAGTCACAATGACAGCAATGATGCAGTCACAATGACAGCAATGACACAGTCACAATGACGGCAATGATACAGTCACAATGACAGCAATGATGCAGTCACAATGACAGCAATGACGCATTCACAATGACGGCAATGATGCAGTCACAATGACGGCAATGATGCAGTCACAATGACGGCAATGACGCATTCACAATGACAGCAATGACGCAGTCACAATGACAGCAATGCTGCAGTCACAATGACAGCAATGATGCAGTCACAATGACGGCAATGACGCATTCACAATGACGGCAATGATACAGTCACAATGACGGCAATGATACAGTCACAATGACGGCAATGATGCAGTCACAATGACAGCAATGATGCAGTCACAATGACAGCAATGATGCAGTCACAATGACAGCAATGGCGCATTCACAATGACGGCAATGATACAGTCACAATGACGGCAATGATGCAGTCACAATGACGGCAATGATGCAGTCACAATGACAGCAATGATGCAGTCACAATGACAGCAATAATGCAGTCACAATGACAGCAATTACGCATTCACAATGACGGCAATGATACAGTCACAATGACGGCAATGATGCAGTCACAATGACAGCAATGATGCAGTCACAATGACAGCAATGACGCATTCACAATGACGGCAATGATGCAGTCACAATGACGCATTCACAATGACGGCAATGATGCAGTCACAGTGACGGCAAAGATGCAGTCACAATGACGGCAAAGATGCAGTCACAATGACGGCAATGATGCAGTCACAATGACGGCAATGATGCAGTCACAATGACGGCAATGATGCAGTCACAATGACGGCAATGATGCAGTCACAATGACGGCAATGATGCAGTCACAATGACGGCAATGATGCAGTCACAATGACGGCAATGATGCATTCACAATGACGACAATGATGCAGTCACAATGACGGCAATGATGCAGTCACAATGACGGCAATGATACAGTCACAATGACAGCAATGATGCAGTCACAATGACAGCAATGCTGCAGTCACAATGACAGCAATGATGCAGTCACAATGACGGCAATGACGCATTCACAATGACGGCAATGATACAGTCACAATGACGGCAATGATGCAGTCACAATGACAGAAATGATGCAGTCACAATGACAGCAATGATGCAGTCACAATGACAGCAATGATGCAGTCACAATGACAGCAATGGCGCAGTCACAATGACAGCAATGGCGCATTCACAATGACGGCAATGATACAGTCACAATGACGGCAATGATGCAGTCACAATGACAGCAATGATGCAGTCACAATGACAGCAATGATGCAGTCACAATGACAGCAATGACGCATTCACAATGACGGCAATGATACAGTCACAATGACGGCAATGATACAGTCACAATGACGGCAATGATGCAGTCACAATGACAGCAATGATGCAGTCACAATGACAGCAATGACGCATTCACAATGACGGCAATGATGCAGTCACAATGACGCATTCACAATGACGGCAATGATGCAGTCACAGTGACGGCAAAGATGCAGTCACAATGACGGCAAAGATGCAGTCACAATGACGGCAATGGTGCATTCACAATAACGGCAATGATACAGTGACAATGACGGCAATGATGCAGTGACAATGACGGCAATGATGCAGTGACAATGACGGCAATGATGCAGTGACAATGACGGCAATGATGCTGTCACAATGACGGCAATGATGCAGTCACAATGACGGCAATGAGGCAGTCACAATGACGGCAATGAGGCAGTCACAATGACGGCAATGAGGCAGTCACAATGACGGCAATGATGCATTCACAATGACGGCAATGATGCAGTCACAATGACGGCAATGATGCATTCACAATGACGGCAATGATGCAGTCACAATGACGGCAATGATGCAGTCACAATGACGGCAATGATGCAGTCGCAATGATGCAGTCACAATGACGGCAATGATGCAGTCACAATGACGGCAATGATGCAGTCACAATGACGGCAATGATGCAGTCACAATGACGGCAATGATGCAGTCACAATGACGGCAATGATGCAGTCACAATGACGGCAATGATGCAGTCACAATGACGGCAATGATGCAGTGACAATGACGGCAATGATGCAGTGACAATGACGGCAATGATGCAGTGACAATGACGGCAATGATGCAGTCAAAATGACGGCAATGATGCAGTCACAGTGACGGCAAAGATGCAGTCACAGTGACGGCAAAGATGCAGTCACAGTGACGGCAAAGATGCAGTCACAATGACGGCAATGATGCATTCACAATAACGGCAATGATACAGTCACAATGACGGCAATGATGCAGTGACAATGACGGCAATGATGCAGTGACAATGACGGCAATGATGCAGTGACAATGACGGCAATGATGCAGTCACAATGACGGCAATGATGCAGTCACAATGACAGCAATGATGCAGTCACAATGACAGCAATGGCGCAGCCACAATGACAGCAATGGCGCAGTCACAATGACAGCAATGGCGCATTCACAATGACGGCAATGATACAGTCACAATGACGGCAATGATGCAGTCACAATGACAGCAATGATGCAGTCACAATGACAGCAATGATGCAGTCACAATGACAGCAATGACGCATTCACAATGACGGCAATGATACAGTCACAATGACGGCAATGATACAGTCACAATGACGGCAATGATGCAGTCACAATGACAGCAATGATGCAGTCACAATGACAGCAATGACGCATTCACAATGACGGCAATGATGCAGTCACAATGACGCATTCACAATGACGGCAATGATGCAGTCACAGTGACGGCAAAGATGCAGTCACAATGACGGCAAAGATGCAGTCACAATGACGGCAATGGTGCATTCACAATAACGGCAATGATACAGTGACAATGACGGCAATGATGCAGTGACAATGACGGCAATGATGCAGTGACAATGACGGCAATGATGCAGTGACAATGACGGCAATGATGCTGTCACAATGACGGCAATGATGCAGTCACAATGACGGCAATGATGCAGTCACAATGACGGCAATGAGGCAGTCACAATGACGGCAATGAGGCAGTCACAATGACGGCAATGAGGCAGTCACAATGACGGCAATGAGGCAGTCACAATGACGGCAATGATGCATTCACAATGACGGCAATGATGCAGTCACAATGACGGCAATGATGCATTCACAATGACGGCAATGATGCAGTCACAATGACGGCAATGATGCAGTCGCAATGATGCAGTCACAATGACGGCAATGATGCAGTCACAATGACAGCAATGATGCAGTCACAATGACGGCAATGATGCAGTCACAATGACGGCAATGATGCAGTCACAATGACGGCAATGACGCATTCACAATAACGGCAATGATACAGTCACAATGACGGCAATGATGCAGTCACAATGACAGCAATGATGCAGTCACAATGACGGCAATGACGCATTCACAGTGACGGCAATGATACAGTCACAGTGACGGCAATGATGCATTCACAATGACGGCAATGATGCAGTCACAATGACGGCAATGATGCATTCACAATAACGGCAATGATACAGTCACAATGACGACAATGATACAGTCACAATGACGGCAATGATGCATTCACAATGACGGCAATGATACAGTCACAATGACGGCAAAGATGCATTCACAATGACGGCAATGATACAGTCACAATGACGGCAATGATGCAGTCACAATGACAGCAATGACGCATTCACAGTGACGGCAATGATACAGTCACAGTGACGGCAATGATGCATTCACAATGACGGCAATGATGCAGTCACAATGACGGCAATAATGCATTCACAATGACGGCAATGATGCAGTCACAATGACGACAATGATACAGTCACAATGACGGCAATGATGCATTCACAATGACGGCAATGATACAGTCACAATGACGGCAAAGATGCATTCACAATGACGGCAATGATACAGTCACAATGACGGCAATGATGCAGTCACAATGACAGCAATGCTGCAGTCACAATGACAGCAATGATGCAGTCACAATGACGGCAATGACGCATTCACAATGACGGCAATGATACAGTCACAATGACGGCAATGATGTAGTCACAATGACAGCAATGATGTAGTCACAATGACAGCAATGATGCAGTCACAATGACAGCAATGATGCAGTCACAATGACAGCAATGGCGCATTCACAATGACGGCAATGATACAGTCACAATGACGGCAATGATGCAGTCACAATGACAGCAATGATGCAGTCACAATGACAGCAATGATGCAGTCACAATGACAGCAATGACACAGTCACAATGACGGCAATGATACAGTCACAATGACAGCAATGATGCAGTCACAATGACAGCAATGACGCATTCACAATGACGGCAATGATGCAGTCACAATGACGGCAATGATGCAGTCACAATGACGGCAATGACGCATTCACAATGACAGCAATGACGCAGTCACAATGACAGCAATGCTGCAGTCACAATGACAGCAATGATGCAGTCACAATGACGGCAATGACGCATTCACAATGACGGCAATGATACAGTCACAATGACGGCAATGATACAGTCACAATGACGGCAATGATGCAGTCACAATGACAGCAATGATGCAGTCACAATGACAGCAATGATGCAGTCACAATGACAGCAATGGCGCATTCACAATGACGGCAATGATACAGTCACAATGACGGCAATGATGCAGTCACAATGACGGCAATGATGCAGTCACAATGACAGCAATGATGCAGTCACAATGACAGCAATGATGCAGTCACAATGACAGCAATTACGCATTCACAATGACGGCAATGATACAGTCACAATGACGGCAATGATGCAGTCACAATGACAGCAATGATGCAGTCACAATGACAGCAATGACGCATTCACAATGACGGCAATGATGCAGTCACAATGACGCATTCACAATGACGGCAATGATGCAGTCACAGTGACGGCAAAGATGCAGTCACAATGACGGCAAAGATGCAGTCACAATGACGGCAATGATGCAGTCACAATGACGGCAATGATGCAGTCACAATGACGGCAATGATGCAGTCACAATGACGGCAATGATGCAGTCACAATGACGGCAATGATGCAGTCACAATGACGGCAATGATGCAGTCACAATGACGGCAATGATGCATTCACAATGACGGCAATGATGCAGTCACAATGACGGCAATGATGCAGTCACAATGACGGCAATGATACAGTCACAATGACAGCAATGATGCAGTCACAATGACAGCAATGCTGCAGTCACAATGACAGCAATGATGCAGTCACAATGACGGCAATGACGCATTCACAATGACGGCAATGATACAGTCACAATGACGGCAATGATGCAGTCACAATGACAGAAATGATGCAGTCACAATGACAGCAATGATGCAGTCACAATGACAGCAATGATGCAGTCACAATGACAGCAATGGCGCAGTCACAATGACAGCAATGGCGCATTCACAATGACGGCAATGATACAGTCACAATGACGGCAATGATGCAGTCACAATGACAGCAATGATGCAGTCACAATGACAGCAATGATGCAGTCACAATGACAGCAATGACGCATTCACAATGACGGCAATGATACAGTCACAATGACGGCAATGATACAGTCACAATGACGGCAATGATGCAGTCACAATGACAGCAATGATGCAGTCACAATGACAGCAATGACGCATTCACAATGACGGCAATGATGCAGTCACAATGACGCATTCACAATGACGGCAATGATGCAGTCACAGTGACGGCAAAGATGCAGTCACAATGACGGCAAAGATGCAGTCACAATGACGGCAATGGTGCATTCACAATAACGGCAATGATACAGTGACAATGACGGCAATGATGCAGTGACAATGACGGCAATGATGCAGTGACAATGACGGCAATGATGCAGTGACAATGACGGCAATGATGCTGTCACAATGACGGCAATGATGCAGTCACAATGACGGCAATGAGGCAGTCACAATGACGGCAATGAGGCAGTCACAATGACGGCAATGAGGCAGTCACAATGACGGCAATGATGCATTCACAATGACGGCAATGATGCAGTCACAATGACGGCAATGATGCATTCACAATGACGGCAATGATGCAGTCACAATGACGGCAATGATGCAGTCACAATGACGGCAATGATGCAGTCGCAATGATGCAGTCACAATGACGGCAATGATGCAGTCACAATGACGGCAATGATGCAGTCACAATGACGGCAATGATGCAGTCACAATGACGGCAATGATGCAGTCACAATGACGGCAATGATGCAGTCACAATGACGGCAATGATGCAGTGACAATGACGGCAATGATGCAGTGACAATGACGGCAATGATGCAGTGACAATGACGGCAATGATGCAGTCAAAATGACGGCAATGATGCAGTCACAGTGACGGCAAAGATGCAGTCACAGTGACGGCAAAGATGCAGTCACAGTGACGGCAAAGATGCAGTCACAATGACGGCAATGATGCATTCACAATAACGGCAATGATACAGTCACAATGACGGCAATGATGCAGTGACAATGACGGCAATGATGCAGTGACAATGACGGCAATGATGCAGTGACAATGACGGCAATGATGCAGTCACAATGACGGCAATGATGCAGTCACAATGACGGCAATGATGCAGTCACAATGACGGCAATGATGCAGTCACAATGACGGCAATGATGCAGTCACAATGACGGCAATGATGCATTCACAATGACGGCAATGATGCAGTCACAATTACGACAATGATACAGTCACAATGACGGCAATGATACAGTCACAATGACGGCAATGATACAGTCACAATGACAGCAATGATGCAGTCACAATGACAGCAATGCTGCAGTCACAATGACAGCAATGATGCAGTCACAATGACGGCAATGACGCATTCACAATGACGGCAATGATACAGTCACAATGACGGCAATGATGCAGTCACAATGACAGCAATGATGCAGTCACAATGACAGCAATGATGCAGTCACAATGACAGCAATGGCACATTCACAATGACGGCAATGATACAGTCACTATGACGGCAATGATGCAGTCACAATGACAGCAATTATGCAGTCACAATGACAGCAATGATGCAGTCACAATGACAGCAATGACGCATTCACAATGACGGCAATGATACAGTCACAATGACGGCAATGGTACAGTCACAATGACGGCAATGATGCAGTCACAATGACAGCAATGATGCAGTCACAATGACAGCAATGACGCATTCACAATGACGGCAATGATGCAGTCACAATGACGCATTCACAATGACGGCAATGATGCAGTCACAATGACGCATTCACAATGACGGCAATGATGCAGTCACAGTGACGGCAAAGATGCAGTCACAATGACGGCAAAGATGCAGTCACAATGACGGCAATGATGCAGTCACAATGACAGCAATGATGCAGTCACAATGACAGCAATGATACAGTCACAATGACAGGCATGATGCAGTCACAATGACAGGCATGATACATTCACAATGACAGCAATGATGCAGTCACAATGACAGCAATGATGCAGTCACAATGACAGCAATGATGCAGTCACAATGACAGCAATGATGCAGTCACAATGACGGCAATGATGCAGTCACAATGACGGCAATGATGCAGTCACAATGACGGCAATGATGCAGTCACAATGACGGCAATGATACAGTCACAATGACGGCAATGATGCAGTCACAATGACGGCAATGATGCAGTCACAATGACAGCAATGATACAGTCACAATGACAGCAATGATGCAGTCACAATGACAGCAATGATACAGTCACAATGACGGCAATGATGCAGTCACAATGACAGCAATGATGCAGTCACAATGACAGCAATGATACAGTCACAATGACAGCAATGATGCAGTCACAATGACAGCAATGATACAGTCACAATGACGGCAATGATGCGGTCACAATGACAGCAATGATGCAGTCACAATGACAGCAATGATACAGTCACAATGACGGCAATGATACAGTCACAATGACGGCAATGATAGTCACAATGACGGCAATGATAGTCACAATGACAGCAATGATGCAGTCACAATGACAGCAATGATACAGTCACAATGACAGCAATGATGCAGTCACAATGACAGCAATGATACAGTCACAATGACAGCAATGATGCAGTCACAATGACAGCAATGATACAGTCACAATGACAGCAATGATACAGTCACAATGACGGCAATGATACAGTCACAATGACGGCAATGATAGTCACAATGACAGACATGATGCAGTCACAATGACAGGCATGATACAGTCACAGTGACAGCAATGATGCAGTCACAATGACAGACATGATGCAGTCACCATGACAGGCATGATGCAGTCACAATGACAGCAATGATGCAGTCACAATTACGGCAATGATGCAGTCACAATGACGGCAATGATACAGTCACAATGACAGCAATGATGCAGTCACAATGACAGCAATGATACAGTCACAATGACAGCAATGATGCAGTCACAATGACAGCAATGATACAGTCACAATTATGGCAATGATGCAGTCACAATGACAGCAATGATGCAGTCACAATGACAGCAATGATGCAGTCACAATGACAGCAATGATGCAGTCACAATGACAGCAATGATGCAGTCACAATGATAGACAATAATAGTCACAATGACAGCAATGATGCACTGGAGCAGTCAGGACAACACTGCTGCAGCTAGGGTGACAGCAATGCTACAGCCACGGCAACAATCATGCTGCACTGAAACAATCATAACACTATAGTGATGGTGAAAGTAATGCTGCACTGAAACAGTAACAACAATAATACGGCAGCTAAGATGACTGCAATGCTACAGCCAGCGACAACAAAGCAGTAACAACAATAATGCTGCAACCATGGTAACAGTAATGTTGTAGTTGCTGCAGTCATGCTGATTATAACATTGCTGTAGTCAAGGTGACAGCGATACAACAGTCACAATGATAACAAAGATACAGTCATGTACACCTACAATCAGTGATTCAATAAATGCTGTCAGTTTCTAATCCTTTCTTAAAATATCAACATCTATTAAAAAATGTCCTGATATATTAATTTTAATTACAAAGTTGTTTGTTTGAAAGCTTTATTAAGCAAAAAATGTTAATTTCTGCAGCACACTATTATTTAAACCTGTTTCTTTTAAATAAAAATAAATTAAAAATCGAAAAAGCAATATTGCACAAAATAAATATATCTGTAAATTATAAGACAATGTAAGGCACCTAATACCCGATATAATCCAGTACTGCATTGCACCATGGGAAGTGAAAACATGTGCTTTCAACAGTGACAATTACGTGTGAGGAACAAGGTATTAGACAAATAAAAAAACATATCTTGATAGAAAACAAATGGTGGATTTTCCACTGAAAATATTAATAAACATGTTGATTAAAACAAAGAAAGATGTCATCAACATAAAATAACACCATCATATGGTGCAGAATAACTACTAGAAATGCTGCCGGTGGGCTTTCACTTTGTTTAATGAACACTTATGAAATACTTGTGTAGATAAAAATACAGTTCATATTACAGTTTATTTTGCAATAACGTATGGAATTTATGACAGACATAATGAGTCAACCCTCATTTCAAAATAATCAGTAACCAATAATATACATTATTGTCAGGTAATAAACACAAAATTAGTCTACTAACTTTGCCAGTTGACAAAGTTCAGCAAACCTTTTGTGACCACTGCCATCTTGAACAAATGCTCTCAATGCATTCTCTTCACTGGACCGCAAAATATCAAGTGTGTTCCTATTCAAAATAGTGTATCAAAGTGGAACAAAAGGCATGTAATAAAATAATACATATCCTGCAGCAAGTATTCAAAAATCTTCAATAAAAAATTATATTCAAAACAGATACAATAATTAACTATACTTGAAGTTGAGGAAGATTGATCCTGAGCAGGGTTGGCTCATTATTACTGTATCCATAAATGCCATACATAATTCTGCTACTAAATCTGAACCTACTACCAATTAATTAATAACTAGACAACCTGATTAACAGGTAGAACAGCTAAGTAGTATATGCATATATAATACCCTGTTTTAAATATGTAACGCAGAAATGTACAAGCAATTTTGAATCCAAATAAGGCAAGTTTTGGATATTTCATTTTAGCTCTTATTAGGAAATGAAATAATTAAATGATTGAATAATTAGAAAAAAAACACATTATTATTAATGATCTGATTCTATCTAAAAACATTTTTTTCCACAAAAAAATTCAAAATAAAAAACTAAAGCTCTTTTTCCCTACAAAAATAGGGTACTGGTTGATAATTTATTGTATTTTTTTTTCTAATCAGAGATTTGGAGACAAAAACAATTCTTTGGTATCAATAATTTTTCAAAGACATTAATTACTCTTGCAAAACAAATGTATTGTAGTGAAACCAGTACAACTATAAAATATTTGATAATAACCATTGCACACAATTTCTCAATCTAAAACATACTAATTCATCTTAAAGGGCTGAGTATTGTACAAATTAGAATTTTGTAATATATGTACTACAGAGCAAAAATCATTGTTGTGGTACCAAATGAATAGACTTATATAAACAGCATCCAAGCATTTATAGGAATCTGCATATTACTAAATGTATCATTTTTACAGTGTCACCAGACATACAGTACATTAATGTGTATTACTACATAGACACATGATGAATCTCAGGGGCTTTAAGTATCAACAGGAAGCAAGGTAGTTATTGGTGATGAAAAATTCTCATATACAAATATTTTATTTCATACAGGAGTGAGGGCAAGGACCAGAGGAATTAAAGTGAAAGGTGGGCATTTGGTTATACTCAGTAGAAGATGAAATGTTTGATATTGTAGGTGCAAGGTGAACATAGTAGAGGTAAGTCATGCAAAAAGTCAGTGTAGATGTAGGTAGATTGAGTGGGTGGGTATGTGCATAGAGGGGAGGTTTGGGTGTAGGTAGTAGAGTGTATGGAAAGGGTGTAGGTAGGTGGGGGCATCAAGTGGGTATAGATAATTGGTGGGTGCATGGAGAAAGTGTTTGGGTATAGGTAGATGGGTGCACACAGAGTGTGTTAGATGTAGGTACATGTAAATGTGTTTATAAAAGGAGTGAAGGAGTACATAGGTGGGCTGATGCATGAAGAGGGTGTTTGGGTTAACGTTGGTAGATATGTACATATAGACAGTGTAGGTAGGTGGATGCAAGTAGTGGGTGTAAGAGGGGGGTGATTGGATAGTGTTTGTGGGTGCATGGAAAGGGTGTTTAGATGTACGTAGGTGTGTGTTGAATAGATATAGTGGATATGTGGGACAAGGGTTCTAATGTTATGATAAATGAACTATCAAGGCACCTTTTAAAGAAGTTAATTGAGCAACAATGGCTTTATAGAAATCCCTGTTCTTTCCTCTTTCCAAGGTTAAACGCATGCAGACATATATGACTAAGTATTCTGATCAGATTCATTTATACACTCTAAGGTATCTGCAATAATTTATAGCTTGTCAAGTTTATGTGTAGATTCAATGATTACAACTATAACTTAGAGTACTGACGTGTTAACACAATCTACATGAGGTTCATGTTAACAAGCTAACTGCAACAGAAGCCTCTACATTCATGTTATCAAAATATTATGTACAATTCAGACATTGTACACCTACTTAGCATTTTTATTTATATATCAGTTGATATAATATGGGCAGTGCTTTGTATTATGAAAATTACAGCAAATGAATATTTAGCTTGTAGAGGGAATTAAAATAAACCTCAACAGCATAACTTTGGTAGATAAATGCAATGCAACATGAACATGCAAGTAGTAGAAGTCATGTTGTACAAACTTATCATACATAGAAGTATGTATCCAACAATTCACCCCTTTGAACTGATATTCAAACTCTTGGTATTGAATAAAAGAGGTAGAAACACTACAAGAACACTTCACCAGCAGGTAGAATAGTTTTTGGAAACTTCTGCCAGAAATAGACACTATCACTCTCAACATTGAAGTCCAGTGAGACAACAGACTGTAGATCATCAGGAACTTTATTCATCGGGACAAAGTAGACTGCAATGTAACGATTCTCATGTATTGAGTCACCATCCTCACTCAGAAGGTCAAGAGCTTTCTGTAGCAGTTTACCACATTTCTTAGACTTTAGAAAGGGACTTGATATGAGAGCAACAATCTTGGAAGCCTGTTTAGCAATATTCAGATAGATATCATTGAAGTTTTTAGCGTTCTGGATATCAGCTTGTAACACAATTCTTTGACGTTTTTTCCTTTTCAGAAGCTTTTCCTTCATTTCTTGTGCTAGATGTTCATCTACTGAGTGATGTGCCAAGAAGACATCACAGAAATAGGTACTACTTGTCACATGACCATTAGCTTGACCATTATTCATTAAGGCCTTTGCTTCCTGAGCTGAGAAACAAGAAAATAAATTAACTCTTGATATGCGTTATAGGTTTACATGGCACATGCACATGGCATGATGACAACCATATATTACATGTGAAATCAGTTTTGCATGTTTTTATGTGATGGCCAAAACTCATAGTTTGAAATTACTTTTAGTGACAAAATTTATTGTAGTCAAATTTGAATAAAATACACTATCAGTGACTAATAAAGGGTTAGTGGATGTCCAGGACATGATTGGTTGCAACACACTATGCTATATAATAGAGTGCCACATATACATGTAATATGGTCGCTGTTGCCTCATGATTGGTTGCTATATGCCATATGGAACAAGATTGGGTGCCATATGGGAGAAGATTGGGCACCATATGGGAGAAGATTGGGTGCCATATGGGAGAAGATTGGGTGCCATATGGGAGAAGATTGGGTGCCATATGGGAGAAGATTGGGTGCCATATGGAATATGATTGGTTGCCACACACCATTTGGAACATGATGAAGTGAAACTTGCAGCATGTAATCTTTTGCAATTTTGTTCCATTCAAAACCCATAAATCCTAAACAAGTCACACTGAGATGTAAAGACCTTTGAGTGATGACCAATATTGTTAGTTAGAATATCTTTTTTAAAAACATGGAGCTAGGATGAAGAGATCAATTAAACACAGTAGATACAATGTACATACAGTGAAACTCAAAATGTAGATTTAGAGAAAAAATAAACAGTGTACGTGTACCTTGTTGTTGATAAGGAGCTAATTGCTGAGATATATCTTCCCCACTGCCCATTGTTACACTGTGTATATTAATTCTTGCATTGTCACCAGTATTCACTACAAAGTTACCATCCACACGTATTGGACTCTTTACATCTATAGCATTAGCTGCTTTCTTCTTAGCTTTGGCAACTACAAACAAAATCACATTAATTGTTTCAGTCTGCTGGCTCCTAGTTTATTACCACTATATTTCTATCACACAATAATAATGTCCTCCACACTTACCTCGATAATTACGTACTATACATATTACAACAAGAACTAACATCAAACCCGCTGTCACTGCAGCTGCTATCACCACTGGCAATAACCAAGGGTATTTATTTCCTACAAATAAAACAACAATAGTAAAATTCCACATAGTGATCATCAGCCAATCAACTTACTCTACTGCATATGCTAACTTTAACCATGGTGCATTAAGCTATACGACAACCATGGTACATTAAAGCAATATGACAACGATGGAGTAAGCTATGTGCCAACCATGGTGCATTAAGCTATATGACAACCATGGAGTAAGCTATATGCCAACCATGATGTAAGCTATATGCCAACCATGGAGTAAGCTATATGCCAACCATGATGTAAGCTATATGCCAACCATGGAGTAAGCTATATGCCAACCATAGCTTAAGCTATATGCCAACCATAGCTTAAGCTATACGCCAACCATGGCTTAAGCTATATGCCAACCATAGTGTAAGCTATATGCAAACCATGGTGCAAGCTATATGACAACCATGGTACATTAAAGCAATATGACAACGATGGAGTAAGCTATGTGCCAACCATGGGGTAAGCTATATGCCAACCATAGTGCAAGCTATAAGCCAACCATGATGCAAGCTATATGCCAACCATGAGGTAAGCTATATGCCAACCATAGTGTAAGCTATAAGCCAACCATGATGCAAGCTATATGCCAACCATGATGCAAGCTATATGCCAACCATAGTGTAAGCTATATGCCAACCATGGTGTAAGCTATATGCCAACCATGGTGTAAGCTATATGCCAACCATGGTGCAAGCTATATGCCAACCATGGGGTAAGCTATATGCCAACCATAGTGCAAGCTATAAGCCAACCATGATGCAAGCTATATGCCAACCATGAGGTAAGCTATATGCCAACCATGGGGTAAGCTATATGCCAACCATGGAGTAAGCTATAGGCCAACCATGATGCAAGCTATATGCCAACCATGATGCATGCTATATGCCAACCATAGTGTAAGCTATATGCCAACCATGGTGTAAACTATATGCCAACCATGGTGTAAGCTATATGCCAACCATGGTGCAAGCTATATGCCAATCATAGTGTAAGCTATATGCAAGCCATGGTGTAAGCTATATGCCACCCATGGTGCAAGCTATATGCCAACCATAGTGCAAGCTATAAGCCAACCATAGTGCAAGCTATAAGCCAACCATGATGCAAGTTATATGCCAACCATGGTGCAAGCTATATGCCAACCATGGGGTAAGCTACATGCCAACCATGGAGTAAGCTATATGCCAACCATGTGGTAAGCTTTATGCCAACCATGGTGCAAACTATATGACAACGATGGAGTAAGCTATATGCCAACCAAGGTGCAAGCTATATGCCAACCATGGGGTAAGCTATATGCCAACCATAGCTTAAGCTATATGCCAACCATGGGGTAAGCTATATGCCAACCATGCTGTAAGCTATGAGCCAATCATGGTGCAAGCTATATGCCAACCATGGGGTAAGCTATATGCCAACCACTGGGCAAGCTATAAGCCAACCATGGAACAAGCTATATGTCAACCATGGTACATTAAAGCAATATGACAATGATGGAGTAAGCTATATGCCAACCATGGAGTAAGCTATATGCCAACCATGATGTAAGCTATATGCCAACCATGGAGTAAGCTATATGCCAACCATGGTGCATTAAGCTATATGATAACCATGGAGTAAGCTATATGCCAACCATGGAGTAAGCTATATGCCAACCATGGAGTAAGCTATATGCCAACCATGGAGTAAGCTATATGCCAACCATGGAGTAAGCTATATGCCAACCATGATGTAAGCTATATGCCAACCATGGAGTAAGCTATATGCCAACCATGGAGTAAGCTATATGCCATCCATAGCTTAAGCTATACGCCAACCATGGCTTAAGCTATATGCCAACCATAGTGTAAGCTATATGCAAACCATGGTGCAAGCTATATGACAACCATGGTGCAAGCTATAAGCTGACCATGGTGCAAGCTATATGCCAACCATGGGGTAAGCTATATGCCAACCATAGTGCAAGCTATAAGCCAACCATGATGCAAGCTATATGCCAACCATGAGGTAAGCTATATGCCAACCATAGTGTAAGGTATAAGCCAACCATGATGCAAGCTATATGCCAACCATGATGCAAGCTATATGCCAACCATAGTGTAAGCTATATGCAAACCATAGTGCAAGCTATAAGCCAACCATGATGCAAGTTAAATGCCAACCATGGTGCAAGCTATATGCCAACCATGAGGTAAGCTATATGCCAACCATGGTGCAAACTATATGCCAACCATGGAGTAAGCTATAAGCTGACTATGGTGCAAGCTATATGCCAACCATGGAGTAAGCTATATGCCAACCATAGCTTAAGCTATATGCCAACCATGGAGTAAGTTATATGCCAACCATGGAATAAGCTATACGCCAACCATAGCTTAAGCTATACACCAACCATGGCTTAAGCTATATGCCAACCATAGTGTAAGCTATATGCAAACCATGGTGCAAGCTATATGACAACCATGTTGCAAGCTATAAGCTGACCATGGTGCAAGCTATATGCCAACCATGGGGTAAGCTATATGCCACCCATAGTGTAAGCTATAAGCCAACCATGATGCAAGCTATATGCCAACCATGATGCAAGCTATATGCCAACCATAGTGTAAGCTATATGCAAACCATGGTGTAAGCTATATGCCAACCATGGTGCAAGCTATATGCCAACCATGGTGCAAGCTATATGCCAACCATAGTGTAAGCTATATGCAAACCATGGTGTAAGCTATATGCCAACCATGGTGCAAGCTATATGCCAACCATGGGGTAAGCTATATGCCAACCATAGTGCAAGCTATAAGCCAACCATGATGCAAGTTATATGCCAACCATGGTGCAAGCTATATGCCAACCATGAGGTAAGCTATATGCCAACCATGGAGTAAGCTATAAGCTGACCATGGTGCAAGCTATATGCCAACCATGGGGTAAGCTATATGCCAACCATGGTGCAAACTATAAGCCAACCATGGTGCAAGCTATATGCCAACCATGGTGCAAGCTATATGACAACGATGGAGTAAGCTATATGCCAACCATGGAGTAAGCTATATGCCAACCATGGTGTAAGCTATATACCAACCATGGTGCAAGCTATATGCCAAACATGGTGCAAGCTATATGCCAACCATGGAGTAAGCTATATGCCAACCAAGGTGCAAGCTATATGCCAATCATGGGGTAAGCTATATGCCAACCATGGGGTAAGCTATATGCCAACCATAGCTTAAGCTATATGCCAACCATGGAGTAAGCTACATACCAACCATGGTGCCAGCTATATGCCAACCAAGGTGCAAGCTATATGCCAACCATGGGGTAAGCTATATGCCAACCATAGCTTAAGCTATATGCCAACCATGAGGTAAGCTATATGCCAACCATGGTGTAAGCTATGAGCCAATCATGGTGCAAGCTATATGCCAACCATGGGGTAAGCTATATGCCAACCACTGGGCAAGCTATAAGCCAACCAAGGTGCAAGCTATATGTCAACCATGGGGTAAGCTATATGCCAATCATAGTGCAAGATATAAGCCAACCATGGTGTAAGCTATAAGCCAACCATGATGCAAGCTATATGCCAACCATGGTGTAAGCTATAAGCCAACTGTGGTGCAACCTATATGCCAACCATGGTGCAAGCTATATGCCAACCATGGTGCAAGCATGCCTATACTAACCATGATGCAGAAAGGTACATGACAAATATGGTGCAAGCTACATAAAGTATGTAAGTTGGGACAACATATTACTTAAAACTGAATCTTACCTGATGGTTTTTGCTTGACAACAACCAACTTAGTAGGATTTGACATATTCTGACCAATTCTACTTGTGGCTATACACTGATAACTGCCTTCATCACGTGTGTTGACATTATCAATAACTAACCAGCCACTATCATCTTGATACACTCTGTAAGTACAAGTTATTTATAGAAGTATACCATGTGTCAATGCGAATATGTGTATTTTTCTCAGTAATTTGATACACCTATTCCATGCTTCTGGTAAGCTTAATAATCATTTTAGCTATGGCAGCTAAATATCCTTTACATACAACTACAAACCCGTTTAGTTACTTGGCAAATAGTGAAAAGATAGCATTATGAATGTGTTTTTTTTCAGACTAATGTAGAAAATTGAAATATCCCACAGCAACAGACACTATATTTAATAGTATCATTCTGATGTTTAATTTGACTTTCCATGGGTGGTAACAAATTTTTAAATGAGAACCATTTTCTCTCAGCCATTTGTGCTGTATCAGTAATTTGCCATTGGCAAATGACAAAAGGTTAGCGGAATCCCAGCCTATTCAAATATTGAATTATTGTATACATGTACTACTTGAAACTGCATGACAAATAAAGCAAGTATCCAACTAATGAACCTAATTCGTATTCTAGACATTACCCGCGTATGCTTCTTACCTTGCCTCAGAATCATTATAAACTAGAAATTGATCATCTTTTTTCCAGGCTAGATCTGGTGTGGGAAATCCGTTAGCTTTACAAACCAATCTTGCCTCCTTTCCTTCAAAGGCTATCAATGTCTTATCTGATGTGTTAATGATTTCTGGCATTGCTGGCTCTGCAAAACACAACATGTTATTCAAGCAGAATTCACACATGTGCTGATGCCATGCATAATAATGTACTACATGTTTTGTTGCACTCAAGAAATACAATATTTAAAGAGAACAATATGAAAAACAGCTATAGTACTTGTAATGTATTGAATGTACACAGAACTGTGAGTTATCTGATTTCAGCATACATATTAGACACTTTGGTAAATTGAATTTCAACTATTAAAATACATTATATATGTTGGAAAATTAATGGTAAAAATAGTATTACAAGGATCCATTTAGTTAGATTAAGCCAGTTCCTATACATTTAGTTAATATTAGATGCCTTAACACAATAAACACCCTAATTCTTTCCAGTTTTGTGACAACATTGTTTGTGTTTTATGTATTTTCTATAACTTTCTTTGATAATTTTAGACCAAGTGTACATAATTTTTTATTTGACTACAGACCTTAAAACGTGGGGCTGTTTATTGGATTAATTTTCATACTGGATTATTTTGGAAAAAATATATAAAAACATTTTTTTTATTTTGTAAAAAGAGACAAATGTTGACTTAGACACTAAAAGAGTCAATAAGCACAACCTCCTTAGTTGCATGGTTTCACTAATATTGACCAATACAAAAACAGTTTTGCTAATATTTACCAATACAAGAACAGTTTCACCAATAATGACCAATACAAGAACAGTTTCGCCAATAATGACCAATACAAGAACAGTTTCGCCAATAATGACCAATACAAGAACAGTTTCACTAATATTGACCAATACAAGAACAGTTTCACTAATATTTCCCAATACAAGAACAGTTTCACTAATGTTAACTGATACAAGAACAATTTCACCAATATTGACCAATAAAAAAAAACATTTTCACCAATATTGACCAATACAAGAACAGTTTCACCAATATTGACCAATACAAGAACAGTTTCACTAATATTTACCAATACAAGAACAGTTTCACTAATGTTAACTGATACAAGAACAATTTCACCAATACTGACCAATACAAGAACAGTTTCACTAATATTTACCAATACAAGAACAGTTTCACTAATGTTAGCCGATACAAGAACAATTTTACCAATATAGACCAATACAAGAACAGTTTCACTAATATTTACCAATACAAGAACAGTTTCACCAATATTGACCAATACAAGAACAGTTTCACTAATATTTACCAATACAAGAACAGTTTCACTAATGTTAGCCGATACAAGAACAATTTTACCAATATAGACCAATACAAGAACAGTTTCACCAATAATGACCAATACAAGAACAGTTTCACCAACATTGACCAATACAAGAACAGTTTCACTAATATTTACCAATACAAGAACAGTTTCACCAACATTGACCAATACAAGAACAGTTTCACCAACATTGACCAATACAAGAACAGTTTCACCAACATTGACCAATACAAGAACAGTTTCACCAATAATGACCAATACAAGAACAGTTTCACCAATATTGACCAATACAAGAACAGTTTCACTAATATTTACCAAACAAGAACAGTTTCACCAACATTGACCAATACAAGAACAGTTCTACCAATATTGACCAATACAAGAACAGTTTAACTAATATTTACCAATACAAGAACAGTTTCACCAATATTGATCAATACAAGAACAGTTTCACTAATATTTCCCAATACAAGAACAGTTTCACTAATGTTAACTGATACAAGAACAATTTCACCAATATTGACCAATACAAAAACAGTTTCACCAATATTGACCAATACAAGAACAGTTTCAATAATATCTACCAATGCAAGAACAGTTTCACTAATGTTAACTGATACAAGAACAATTTCACCAATATTGACCAATACAAGAACAGTTTCACCAATATTGACCAATACAAGAACAGTTTCACTAATATTTACCAATACAAGAACAGTTTCACTAATGTTAACTGATACAAGAACAATTTCACCAATATTGACCAATACAAAAACAGATTAACCAATATTGACCAATACAAGAACAATTTCACCAATATTGACCAATACAAGAACAGTTTCACTAATATTTACCAATACAAGAACAGTTTCACTAATATTTATCAATACAAGAACAGTTTCACCAATATTGACTAATACAAGAACAGTTTCACCAATATTGACTAATACAAGAACAGTTTCACCAATATTTACCAATACAAGAACAGTTTCACTAATGTTAGCCGATACAAGAACAATTTTACCAATTTAGACCAATACAAGAACAGTTTCGCCAATAATGACCAATACAAGAACAGTTTCACCAACATTGACCAATACAAGAACAGTTTCACTAATATTCACCAATACAAGAACAATTTTACCAATATAAACCAATACAAGAACAGTTTCACTAATATTTACCAATACAAGAACAGTTTCACCAATATTGACCAATACAAGAACAGCTTCACTAATATTTACCAATACAAGAACAGTTTCACCAATAATGACCAATACAAGAACAGTTTCACCAACATTGACCAATACAAGAACAGTTTCACTAATATTGACCAATACAAGAACAGTTTCACTAATATTTACCAATACAAGAACACTTTCTCTAATATTTACCAATACAAGAACAGTTTCACCAACATTGACCAATACAAGAACAGTTTCACCAACATTGACCAATACAAGAACAGTTTCACCAACATTGACCAATACAAGAACAGTTCTACCAATATTGACCAATACAAGAACAGTTTCACTAATATTTACCAATACAAGAACAGTTTCACCAATATTGATCAATACAAGAACAGTTTCACTAATATTTCCCAATACAAGAACAGTTTCACTAATGTTAACTGATACAAGAACAATTTCACCAATATTGACCAATACAAAAACAGTTTCACCAATATTGACCAATACAAGAACAGTTTCACTAATATCTACCAATGCAAGAACAGTTTCACTAATGTTAACTGATACAAGAACAATTTCACCAATATTGACCAATACAAGAACAGTTTCACCAATATTGACCAATACAAGAACAGTTTCACTAGAATTTACCAATACAAGAACAGTTTCACTAATGTTAACTGATACAAGAACAATTTCACCAATATTGACCAATACAAAAACAGATTAACCAATATTGACCAATACAAGAACAATTTCACCAATATTGACCAATACAAGAACAGTTTCACTAATATTTACCAATACAAGAACAGTTTCACTAATATTTATCAATACAGGAACAGTTTCACCAATATTGACTAATACAAGAACAGTTTCACCAATATTGACTAATACAAGAACAGTTTCACCAATAATGACCAATACAAGAACAATTTCACCAATATAGACTAATACAAGAACAGTTTCACTAATATTAAATAATACAAGAATAGTTTCACCAACATTGACCAATACAAGAACAGTTCTACCAATATTGACCAATACAAGAACAGTTTCACTAATATTTACCAATACAAGAACAGTTTCACCAATATTGATCAATACAAGAACAGTTTCACTAATATTTCCCAATACAAGAACAGTTTCACTAATGTTAACTGATACAAGAACAATTTCACCAATATTGACCAATACAAAAACAGTTTCACCAATATTGACCAATACAAGAACAGTTTCACTAATATCTACCAATGCAAGAACAGTTTCACTAATGTTAACTGATACAAGAACAATTTCACCAATATTGACCAATACAAGAACAGTTTCACCAATATTGACCAATACAAGAACAGTTTCACTAATATTTACCAATACAAGAACAGTTTCACTAATGTTAACTGATACAAGAACAATTTCACCAATATTGACCAATACAAAAACAGATTAACCAATATTGACCAATACAAGAACAATTTCACCAATATTGACCAATACAAGAACAGTTTCACTAATATTTACCAATACAAGAACAGTTTCACTAATATTTATCAATACAAGAACAGTTTCACCAATATTGACTAATACAAGAACAGTTTCTCCAATATTGACTAATACAAGAACAGTTTCACCAATAATGACCAATACAAGAACAATTTCACCAATATAGACTAATACAAGAACAGTTTCACTAATATTAAATAATACAAGAATAGTTTCACCAACATTAACCAATACAAGAACAGTTTCACTAATATTGACCAATACAAGAACAGTTTCACTAATATTTACCAATACAAGAACAGTTTCACCAATATTGACCAATATAAGAACAGTTTCACTAATATTTACCAATACAAGAAGTTTCACCAATATTAAACAATACAAGAACAGTTTCACCAACACTGACCAATACAAGAACAGTTTCACCAACATTGACCAATACAAGAACAGTTTCACTAATATTGACCAATACAAGAACAGTTTCACTAATATTGACCAATACAAGAACAGTTTCACTAATATTTACCAATACAAGAACAATTTCACCAGCATTGACCAATACAAGAACAGTTTCACTAATATTTACAAATACAAAAACAGTTTCACCAACATTGACCAATACAAGAACAGTTTCACCAACATTGACCAATACAAGAACAGTTTCACTAATATTGACCAATACAAGAACAGTTTCACTAATATTGACCAATACAAGAACAGTTTCACTAATATTGACCAATACAAGAACAGTTTCACTAATATTTACCAATACAAGAACAATTTCACCAACATTGACCAATACAAGAACAGTTTCACTAATATTTACAAATACAAAAACAGTTTCACCAACATTGACCAATACAAGAACAGTTTCACTAATATTGACCAATACAAGAACAGTTTCACTAATATTTACCAATACAAGAACAGTTTCACCAATATTGACTAATACAAGAACAGTTTCACTAATATTTACCAATACAAGAACAGTTTCACCAACATTGACCAATACAAGAACAGTTTCACTAATATTGACAATACAAGAACAGTTTCCCTAATATTTACCAATACAAAAACAGTTTCACCAATAATGAACAATACAAGAACTGTTTCACTAATATTTACCAATACAAAAACAGATTCACCAATAATGACCAATACAAGAACAGTTTAACCAATAATGAACAATACAAGAACAGTTTCACTAATATTTACCAATACAAGAACAGTTTCACCAATATTGACTAATACAAGAACAGTTTCACTAATATTTACCAATACAAGAACAGTTTCACCAACATTGACCAATACAAGAACAGTTCTACCAATATTGACCAATACAAGAACAGTTTCACTAATATTTACCAATACAAGAACAGTTTCACCAATATTGATCAATACAAGAACAGTTTCACTAATATTTCCCAATACAAGAACAGTTTCACTAATGTTAACTGATACAAGAACAATTTCACCAATATTGACCAATACAAAAACAGTTTCACCAATATTGACCAATACAAGAACAGTTTCACTAATATCTACCAATGCAAGAACAGTTTCACTAATGTTAACTGATACAAGAACAATTTCACCAATATTGACCAATACAAGAACAGTTTCACCAATATTGACCAATACAAGAACAGTTTCACTAATATTTACCAATACAAGAACAGTTTCACTAATGTTAACTGATACAAGAACAATTTCACCAATATTGACCAATACAAAAACAGATTAACCAATATTGACCAATACAAGAACAATTTCACCAATATTGACAATACAAGAACAGTTTCACTAATATTTACCAATACAAGAACAGTTTCACTAATATTTATCAATACAAGAACAGTTTCACCAATATTGACTAATACAAGAACAGTTTCACCAATATTGACTAATACAAGAACAGTTTCACCAATAATGACCAATACAAGAACAATTTCACCAATATAGACTAATACAAGAACAGTTTCACTAATATTAAATAATACAAGAATAGTTTCACCAACATTAACCAATACAAGAACAGTTTCACTAATATTGACCAATACAAGAACAGTTTCACTAATATTTACCAATACAAGAACAGTTTCACCAATATTGACCAATATAAGAACAGTTTCACTAATATTTACCAATACAAGAAGTTTCACCAATATTAAACAATACAAGAACAGTTTCACCAACATTGACCAATACAAGAACAGTTTCACCAACATTGACCAATACAAGAACAGTTTCACTAATATTGACCAATACAAGAACAGTTTCACTAATATTGACCAATACAAGAACAGTTTCACTAATATTTACCAATACAAGAACAATTTCACCAGCATTGACCAATACAAGAACAGTTTCACTAATATTTACAAATACAAAAACAGTTTCACCAACATTGACCAATACAAGAACAGTTTCACCAACATTGACCAATACAAGAACAGTTTCACTAATATTGACCAATACAAGAACAGTTTCACTAATATTGACCAATACAAGAACAGTTTCACTAATATTGACCAATACAAGAACAGTTTCACTAATATTTACCAATACAAGAACAATTTCACCAACATTGACCAATACAAGAACAGTTTCACTAATATTTACAAATACAAAAACAGTTTCACCAACATTGACCAATACAAGAACAGTTTCACTAATATTGACCAATACAAGAACAGTTTCACTAATATTTACCAATACAAGAACAGTTTCACCAATATTGACTAATACAAGAACAGTTTCACTAATATTTACCAATACAAGAACAGTTTCACCAACATTGACCAATACAAGAACAGTTTCACTAATATTGACAATACAAGAACAGTTTCCCTAATATTTACCAATACAAAAACAGTTTCACCAATAATGAACAATACAAGAACTGTTTCACTAATATTTACCAATACAAAAACAGATTCACCAATAATGACCAATACAAGAACAGTTTAACCAATAATGAACAATACAAGAACAGTTTCACTAATATTTACCAATACAAGAACAGTTTCACCAATATTGACTAATACAAGAACAGTTTCACTAATATTTACCAATACAAGAACAGTTTCACCAACATTGACCAATACAAGAACAGTTTCACTAATATTGACAATACAAGAACAGTTTCCCTAATATTTACCAATACAAAAACAGTTTCACCAATAATGAACAATACAAGAACTGTTTCACTAATATTTACCAATACAAAAACAGATTCACCAATAATGACCAATACAAGAACAGTTTAACCAATAATGAACAATACAAGAACAGTTTCACTAATATTGACCAATACAAGAACAGTTTCACTAATATTGACCAATACAAGAACAGTTTCACTAATATTTACCAATACAAGAACAATTTCACCAACATTGACCAATACAAGAACAGTTTCACTAATATTTACAAATACAAAAACAGTTTCACCAACATTGACCAATACAAGAACAGTTTCACTAATATTGACCAATACAAGAACAGTTTCACTAATATTTACCAATACAAGAACAGTTTCACCAATATTGACTAATACAAGAACAGTTTCACTAATATTTACCAATACAAGAACAGTTTCACCAACATTGACCAATACAAGAACAGTTTCACTAATATTGACAATACAAGAACAGTTTCCCTAATATTTACCAATACAAAAACAGTTTCACCAATAATGAACAATACAAGAACTGTTTCACTAATATTTACCAATACAAAAACAGATTCACCAATAATGACCAATACAAGAACAGTTTAACCAATAATGAACAATACAAGAACAGTTTCACTAATATTTACCAATACAAGAACAGTTTAACCAATAATGAACAATACAAGAACAGTTTACCAATGGGCCATTCCAGTTTATATCTGCACCCCCCTGTTGATGTGGTTGGATTATGGGGAAAATACCCCGGAATTCCAACTGTATATGGAGAAACAGAATCTGGAAATCCAGACGAGTATGGAAAAAAATCCTGGAAATCCAGGCAGTTATGGCTACTAAATAAAATATGGCCTAGTTTATCTCGGCACATACCAGTTGATGAGGTTGGATTTCCAACAGTATGACTAAAAAAACTTGGAATTCTGACTGTATATGGTAAAAAAATTGGGCCAGTATGAAATAGTTATTACTGAAATAAGATAAGGACGGGGGCACGAATGAGCTCATCAACACCGTGAATCAGGACTAGTTTGGATTTGCATTATCAAATATAAAATTTTGAACTTGGTAAATTAGCATATGATGAGAGTTATATTTGGAAATCCTACTCTGTATGGTGGCACAAAGGAACTCATCAACACCATAAGTAGGGACTATAATTTTGGATTTCCATTACTGTATGGTGAATGGTGATTTGGAAATAAAACTTTGTATGACTTATACACCCATGGAAATTATACCCTGTATGAAGTAAACACACAAGCTCATCAACAGGGGTGTGCATATATAAACTGGAATGGCCCAATACAAGAACAGTTTAACCAATAATGAACAATACAAGAACAGTTTCATCAATATTGACCAATACAAGAAAAGTTTCACCAATATTGACCAATACAAGAAAAGTTTCACCAATATTGACCAATACAAGAAAAGTTTCACTAATATTGACCAATACAAGAAAAGTTTCACCAATATTGACCAATACAAAAACAGTTTCACCAATATTGACCAATACAAGAATATTGCTGAAGTAAATTTAGGATCACGGAGCAAGTTACACAGCACAGAGAGATAGGGTCACTCAGAATAAGTTGTTTGAAGGAAATGCTAATGGTTACAAAATGAACAGCACAAATGTGTGGTATGTATGACAACTATCTTTAATAGTTTGAGAGTAACTTCAGAATACAGTCAATTAATAATGTATACTGCATGTACTGATAATAGATATTGTGTCAATCATCTGTGTACCTAGAGACTTAATTACTTGCAAGTCACTAAGAAAATCAAATTGTGAAAAGTATCATGCATCTCTACATCTGGTTGTTCTACTTTGGAGTAAAGTTCACAAACATGATGTCCACAATAATGAGTCAGTTTGGGCCATG
This sequence comes from Saccoglossus kowalevskii, assembly GCF_978046115.1. Lineage (NCBI taxonomy): Eukaryota > Metazoa > Hemichordata > Enteropneusta > Harrimaniidae > Saccoglossus > Saccoglossus kowalevskii. The sequence continues at coordinate 42,539,046 of NC_140641.1, read as the reverse complement.
CTTTTTAGTTGTGTGTGATCATATCTGAAATTATTCTATCAACTGTCACTGTTAAAGTCTTCTAGAATCGTGTAGATTAGATAGCAAGTTATGTTGTTCTTGCCAAAACACCCATTAAAAGATAATTTTCCACCCATGGGAGATGTCTGAAAAGCTCTTTACGTGACTAATTAAAAATATCCTTAATGAACCACTACCTGTATTTTTATATTCCACTTCACCTCAAAACAACTTGATTGATCCCCACTTAAGTGTTTTATTTAAAAGATAAATACATATTTCCATAGGGATTTGCATGCCAAGGCTATTCACTATACTTGTGTGTACATTTCTATTTGAACTTGCATGTGGATATTCACTGAAAGTGTTCCAATCATTAGGAATACAACATAGGGCAATGTATGTGGTAGAATGTTACCATAGTATTTCACTATAAGACTGGCCTCTAATTCATGTAGAATATATCATAGAATACCAATGAGAATAATTTATCAAAACAGACATGAAGTTCAATTGACAGCTAGTAAAGGCAAAACGTTAAAAGAATTATAAACAAGATCCACTTTCTAATATTTCTACACAGGACTGGATTTTAATTGGTCCTAGATGGGCTACATTATAAATAACATTGTAATGATTTTGTTTTAATGGAGACACTGAACCAATCTAGCCCAATATTGGTCCGAGATGGGCTACATTATAAATAACATTGTAATGATTGGGTTTTAATGGAGACACTGAACCAATCTAGCCCAATATTGGTCCTAAATGGGCTATATTATAAATAACATTGTAATGATTGGGTTTTAATGGAGACACTGATCCAATCTAGCCCAATATTGGTCCTAAATGGGCTATATTATAAATAACATTGAAATGATTGGGTTTTAATGGAGACACTGATCCAATCTAGCCCAATATTGGTCCTAGATGGGCTACATTATGAATAACATTGAAATGATTGGGTTTTAATGGAGACACTGATCCAATCTAGCCCAATATTGATCCTAAATGGGCTACATTATAAATAACAGTGTTAAGACTGGGTTGTAATGGAGACACTTATCCAATCTAGCCCAATATTGGTCCTAAATGGGCTACATTAAAATAACATTGTAAGGATTGGGTCTTAATGGAGACACTGATCCAATCTAGCCCAATATTTGTCTTAAATGGGCTACATTATAAATAACATTGTAAGGATTGGGTTTTAATGGAGACACTGATCCAATCTAGCCCAATATTGGTCCTAAATAGGCTATATTATAAATAACATTGTAATGATTGGGTTTTAATGGAGACACTGATCCAATCTAGCCCAATATTGGTCCTAAATGGGCTATATTATAAATAACATTGAAATGATTGGGTTTTAATGGAGACACTGATCCAATCTAGCCCAATATTGGTCCTAGATGGGCTACATTATGAATAACATTGAAATGATTGGGTTTTAATGGAGACACTGATCCAATCTAGCCCAATATTGGTCCTAAATAGGCTATATTATAAATAACATTGTAAGGATTGGGTTTTAATGGAGACACTGATCCAATCTAGCCCAATATTTGTCTTAAATGGGCTACATTATAAATAACATTGTAAGGATTGGGTTTTAATGGAGACACTGATCCAATCTCGCCCAATATTGATCCTAAATGGGCTACATTAAAATAACATTGTAAGGATTGGGTCTTAATGGAGACACTGATCCAATCTAGCCCAATATTTGTCTTAAATGGGCTACATTATAAATAACATTGTAAGGATTGGGTTTTAATGGAGACACTGATCCAATCTAGCCCAATATTGGTCCTAAATGGGCTATATTATAAATAACATTGAAATGATTGGGTTTTAATGGAGACACTGATCCAATCTAGCCCAATATTTGTCTTAAATGGGCTACATTATAAATAACAATGTAAGGATTGGGTTTTAATGGAGACACTGATTAAATCTAGTTTGTAATGGCCTATATCATAAATACATGTACAAGGGCTAGGTTTTGAGATGATACGAATTTGTATTTACCTCGGACAATGATGGTAACATTGCCTGTAGCATCAGTGAAAGGGCCACCACCAATATTAACAAGACATACAAACATATGTACTACTTCTGTTGATAGATTAGACACTGTCAAATTGGTTATCGCATAGAGCTGGTTGTCCCTTGCATAAGTCAGTTTAAGGTATTCCTTGCTTGGTTTAAATTGGTTCGGAGGAGATATTTCATTAGGACAGAAACAATTCCTGTTGTTTGCATCACACCACCATAATTTCAAATCATGAGTTTCCTGCGTGAAAAATAAAATGAATGTAAGATTTAACACAACTTAATGTAATGCACAAAGTTAAGTTAGTAGAGTGGATATGGTCTTTACAACTACAAGAAACAGTATCTGAATTTCTTACCATTTTTTTCTTCTCAGCTTCACATATAAGAACAGTTGTTTCATTTGGAAGTTTTTCAATGATTCCTTGGTTTGGAGCAGTCAATTTGAAGGTCATCAAATCCCGTAAATAGTATGGTTCACAAGGTCTGTAATCTTCCCCATTACAATAGTCTGTTTCATGGCAAGGTAGAACTGTAACCAATGAATTACCAAAGTGTCAGTCAATAATAATGCATGTGATCTAATGATAATAATGTATTCTCCCCTTAGTTTCATAGAACTGTAACTTCATTGTACATATGTTTCTATCATATATACAAGAGTGGGTACGGTAGTACAATCAGATTTTTGAGGGCAGATGCTATGATGATTTGAGAGTAATCACTTTGGTCTTCTACAGCAATCATGTTCTACTATTATCACTCTCCCAATTCAGACTATTTTGAATAGATTTCAACAGCATATGTAGTCCCACAATAATATTACTGTGTTCGCCCCGACCGGATCCAAGGGCTCCTTCCCCCCGATCACGAATTTTCGTTCAGCGAACCAGGTAAAGGGGGATGGCCATGTTAAATAGTAGACAAAACTGAAATGAATCAGCCATTTTGAATCAGAACAGGAAACAAATTAAATGATGTATAATGTACTTATAAAGTGCAATTGCGACCGGTCAATGTACATGTATGTCAGAGACATGGCTCTAGAACAGCATTTGCATTCGTTCATTTTGAATCTGATCTGAAACAAATATTATGGTCCTGTTGTTAAATATGTATATATTGTATGTACCAAGATGGATGATAGCTATCTGTGTATAACTGAGATTTTAGTCATGGATGGCAGAAATAGAGGATTTTGATGAATTTCAACATTAAAATGGCCGCCATTCCGTAAGCAGACAGAAACACAGAAGCATGGAGGTCGATTCCTAGGTCTCAGGTTTTGTTTGTTTTCAAATCATACACAAAAGCTGGAGGAACACACATACAGCGCTAAACCAAAGCCAGTGCAGTGCAGTTATATAATGACCTGATACTGTCATTTCTAAAAACTTCATTTAACCATAACTATAGAGTGTAATTGTTCATGTCACCTTCCACATCGTACTTCATAGATGCTGACACTTCAGCAAGGCCAGAGAAAGAAAGAGGAGCGATAATCAGCGACAAAATCAACTCTATATTAATAAGGAAGTTGTATGATTGCCCTAATATTTTTTAGTGGGATTAATTTAAACATAAAAAACAAAATTATGTCTGGTCTGTTTGACGCCACAGTTCATAAAAGGAGAACACAGTAATCAACAAATAAAGACAAGCTATAGGCTTGTAGTGGTTTAGTTTATTATTGTCATTAACATTTACAGTTATAATACATCATGTGCAAAGGAAAATTAACGAATCAACTCAATGTGTTGAATAATTCACGAAGTGAAACACAAGGTAAATTTATAATTTAAAATACAGTGTTATTGGGCATTACTTATGGCAAATGAGATCCATGAATCTTATATTTCAATAACGGAGGTCAAGTTCAGGTTAATTGAAAGATGAACATGCTGTCCCTTTATATTACAGTAAATCTGGAAAAATTTATATTACAGATAAACAAAACTATTTGCGAATAATACTAGTGTGATTGCAGGCTTAACCAGCAATTTAGTTGTTAATGTGCATTTTCAAGCTGACTGTCTCCAGTAAAACACCACTTTACTACTCTCTTGAGTCAAATAAAGTCTGCATCACTATGTAATGTGTACAAGGATACATGTACAAGTAAATCTATTTTAGGAATGACATTACAAAAACTGTTAGTTCAAATTCCAACATGTAATGATAGACTGTGAAGTACAGGACATACAATCGTTTAAATTAGATCTAACTATTGACTGATTACCTATCTAATTTCAAATTATTACAGTTAAACTGAAAAATTCAAACTGCAATAACAACTTGTAGAATAATGCATTTTGGGTGAATGCATGGCTAAACAGCATGCCTAAATGCTTAGGGCATGAATTCATTGCATTACAGGTTCTAAGATATCTTTTCAAGAATGACTTCACTGATGCTGAAAAGAGATAAGAGTAAAACCTGTGAGCCGACATGAGAACGTGTTAACAAATGTCAATGTTCATTTTCTGGAGATCTGCCATTACTGATACATTGTAACAATGAAAAATAATTTGCATAAAATTTAATGGAATCTCAGCACACAGTTATTTCAAGTATGTCTCAACTGCTACACAGTCATAAGTAGGAAGATTGGTACTGCATGATACAACCATCAAATGGCAAAAAATATCAAGTACAGACATGAATTGTTAATTGTTAAATACTATATATCCCGGTAAGAAAAGACGAAAAATAAATGTCCAATTTTAGTCATCTTTATCACCATTACTATGACCTGATTACCTTACTGAAATAATCATTTACTTTATTATCAAAAGTATATTTGTTTTACAGATGCTAAATTAAAACAAGCAGCCTCTCGGCTGAGATAGCTCCACTGTTAGCAATGCACATTTCAATTAGAGAATTGAAGATATCATCACAAAATGAACAAATCTGAGAGGTCCATATGTTCATTTGGAAAGAAATCAATTTTACTAAAAATATTTATCAAAATTAGAGAATTGAAGATATCATCATGAAATGATCAAGCAGATTTTTGAAGCAACATGCCTTAATTGTTGATGCCTCGCCAGGATATACACAGCTACCTATACATGATAGCAGATGTGCAAGTAGACAGCGATTTTGGCACCTGCTACCTATACATGATAGTAGATGTGCAAGTAGACAGCTATTTTTGCACCTTCTACATATACATGATAGGAGATGTGCACAGCTATTTGTACACCTACTACCTGTACATGATAGTAGATGTGCAATTAGACAGCTATTTTGGCACCTGCTACCTATACATGATAGTAGATGTGCACAGCTATTTGTACACCTGCTACCTATACATGATAGGAGATGTGCACAGCTATTTGTACACCTACTACCTGTACATGATAGTAGATGTGCAATTAGACAGCTATTTTGGCACCTGCTACCTATACATGATAGTAGATGTGCACAGCTATTTGTATACCTGCTACCTATACATGATAGTAGATGTGCAATTAGACAGCTATTTTGGCACCTGCTACCTATAGATGATAGTAGATGTGCACAGCTATTTGTACACCTGCTACCTATACATGATAGTAAATGTGCAATTAGACAGCTATTTTGGCACCTACTACCTGTACATGATAGTAGATGTGCACAGCTATTTGTACACCTACTACCTGTACATGATAGTAGATGTGCACAGCTATTTGTACACCTGCTACCTATACATGATAGTAGATGTGCACAGCTATTTGTACACTTACTACATGTACATGATAGTAGATGTGCAATTAGACAGCTATTTTGGCACCTGCTACCTATACATGATAGTAGTTGTGCACAGCTATTTTGACACCTGCTACCTATACATGCTAGTAGTGGTGCACAGCTATTTGTACACCTGGTATCTATACATGCTAGTATATGTGCACAGCTATTTTGACACCTGCTACCTATACATGATAGTAGATGTGCATAGCTATTTGTACACTTGCTACCTATACATGCTAGTAGATGTGCACAGCTATTTGTACACCTGCTACCTATACATGATAGCAGATGTGCAAGTAGACAGCGATTTTGGCACCTGCTACCTATACATGATAGTAGATGTGCACAGCTATTTGTACACCTGCTACCTATACATGATAGTAGATGTACAAGTAGGCAGCTATTTTGACCACCTGCTACCTATACATGCTAGAAGATGTGCAAGTAGACAGCTATTTTGACACCTGCTACCTATACATGATAGTAGATGTGCACAGCTATTTGTACACTTGCTACCTATACATGCTAGTAGATGTGCACAGCTATTTGTACACCTGCTACCTATACATGATAGCAGATGTGCAAGTAGACAGCGATTTTGGCACCTGCTACCTATACATGCTAGAAAATGTGCACAGCTATTTGTACACCTACTACCTATACATGCTAGAAGATGTGCACAGCTATTTGTACACCTACTACCTGTACATGATAGTAGGTGTGCACAGCTATTTGTACACCTACTACCTGTACATGATAGTAGATGTGCAATTAGACAGCTATTTTGGCACCTGCTACCTATACATGATAGTAGATGTACAAGTAGGCAGCTATTTTGACACCTGCTACCTATACATGCTAGAAGATGTGCACAGCTATTTGTACACCTGCTACCTATACATGCTAGTAGATGTGCACAGCTATTTTGACACCTGCTACCTGTACATGATAGTAGATGTGCACAGCTAGTGTACACCTACTACCTGTACATGATAGTAGATGTGCAATTAAACAGCTATTTTGGCACCTGCTACCTATACATGATAGAAGATGTGCACAGCTATTTGTACACCTGCTACCTATACATGATAGTAGATGTGCACAGCTATTTGTACACCTACTACCTGTACATGATAGTAGATGTGCACAGCTATTTGTACACCTACTACCTGTACACGATAGTAGATGTGCACAGCTATTTGTACACCTACTACCTGTACATGATAGTAGATGTGCACAGCTATTTGTACACCTGCTACCTATACATGCTAGAAGATGTGCACAGCTATTTGTACACCTGCTACCTATACATGCTAGTAGATGTGCACAGCTATTTTGACGCCTGCTACCTGTACATGATAGTAGATGTGCACAGCTAGTGTACACCTACTACCTGTACATGATAGTAGATGTGCAATTAAACAGCTATTTTGGCACCTGCTACCTATACATGATAGAAGATGTGCACAGCTATTTGTACACCTGCTACCTATACATGATAGTAGATGTGCACAGCTATTTGTACACCTACTACCTGTACATGATAGTAGATGTGCACAGCTATTTGTACACCTACTACCTGTACACGATAGTAGATGTGCACAGCTATTTGTACACCTACTACCTGTACATGATAGTAGATGTGCAATTAGACAGCTATTTTGGCACCTGCTACCTATACATGATAGTAGATGTACAAGTAGGCAGCTATTTTGACACCTGCTACCTATACATGCTAGAAGATGTGCACAGCTATTTGTACACCTGCTACCTATACATGATAGTAGATGTGCACAGCTATTTGTACACCTACTACCTGTACATGATAGTAGATGTGCAATTATACAGCTATTTTGGCACCTGCTACCTATACATGATAGAAGATGTGCACAGCTATTTGTACACCTGCTACCTATACATGATAGTAGATGTGCAATTAGACAGCTATTTTGGCACCTGCTACCTGTACATGATAGTAGATGTGCAATTAGACAGCTATTTTGGCACCTGCTACCTATACATGATAGAAGATGTGCACAGCTATTTGTACACATGCTACCTATACATGATAGTAGATGTGCAATTAGACAGCTATTTTGGCACCTGCTACCTGTACATGATAGTAGATGTGCAATTAGACAGCTATTTTGGCACCTGCTACCTATACATGCTAGAAGATGTGCACAGCTATTTGTACACCTGCTACCTATACATGATAGTAGATGTGCAATTAGACAGCTATTTTGGCACCTGCTACCTATACATGATAGTAGATGTGAGCAGCTATTTGTACACCTGCTACCTGTACATGATAGTAGATGTGCACAGCTATTTGTACACCTGCTACCTATACATGATAGTAGATGTGCAAGTAGACAGCTATTTTGGCACCTGCTACCTATACATGATAGTAGATGTGCAAGTAGACAGCTATTTTGGCACCTGCTACCTATACATGATAGTAGATGTGCAAGTAGACAGCAATTTGTACACCTGCTACCTATACATGATAGTAGATGTGCAAGTAGACAGCTATTTTGGCACCTGCTACCTATACATGATAGTAGATGTGCACAGCTATTTTGACACCTGCTACCTATACATGCTAGTAGATGTGCAAGTAGACAGTTATTTGTACACCTGCTACCTATACATGATAGTAGATGTGCAAGTAGACAGCTATTTGTACACCTGCTACCTATACATGCTAGTAGATGTACAAGTAGACAGCTATTTTGACACCTGCTACCTATACATGATAGTAGATGTGCAAGTAGACAGCTATTTTGGCACCTGCTACCTATACATGATAGTAGATATGCAAGTAGACAGCTATTTTGACACCTGCTACCTATACATGATAGTAGATGTACAAGTAGACAGCTATTTTGACACCTGCTACCTATACATGCTAGTAGATGTGCACAGCTATTTTGACACCTGTTACCTATACATGCTAGTTGATGTGCAAGTAGACAGCTATTTTGACACCTGCTACCTATACATGATAGTAGATATGCAAGTAGACAGCTATTTTGACACCTGCTACCTATACATGATAGTAGATGTACAAGTAGACAGCTATTTTGACACCTGCTACCTATACATGATAGTAGATGTACAAGTAGACAGCTATTTTGACACCTGCTACCTATACATGCTAGTAGATGTGCACAGCTATTTTGACACCTGTTACCTATACATGCTAGTTGATGTGCAAGTAGACAGCTATTTTGACACCTGCTACCTATACATGATAGTAGATATGCAAGTAGACAGCTATTTTGACACCTGCTACCTATACATGATAGTAGATGTACAAGTAGACAGCTATTTTGACACCTGCTACCTATACATGCTAGTAGATGTGCACAGCTATTTTGACACCTGTTACCTATACATGCTAGTTGATGTGCAAGTAGACAGCTATTTTGACACCTGCTACCTATACATGCTAGTAGATGTGCACAGCTATTTTGACACCTGCTACCTATACATGCTAGTAGATGTGCAAGTAGACAGCTATTTGTACACCTGCTACCTATACATGATAGTAGATGTGCAAGTAGACAGCTATTTGTACACCTGCTACCTATACATGATAGTAGATGTGCAAGTAGACAGCTATTTGTACACCTGCTACCTATACATGCTAGTAGATGTGTAAATATATGTAATTACGGTATTCTAATGTACATGTATAACCTAAATTCGTTGTGTTCACTACATTAAACATAAATAATAATGACTTTTAAAAATTGTGCATCTTTCCCTTCTTCTTGGAACCATTGCATTAAGTCAGCCATTTACACCCCCCCCCCCCCAATTTGTTATATAACAAGATTCCTAAGTAGAGAATGCTGGGTAATTTATTCAATTTCCTTGTGTGAAAAATCAAATCACAAACAATTATTTTAGGTATAAATGCCAGATGTTGCTTTGTAGTGACAAAAAATTGGTTCATAATCAAGACGATTTAATATGACGTGAACCACTGACCTGTGGTTTATGCAGCACAGGAAAACACTTTGCTAAGGAATTAGATGAATGCTACACCAGTAGTTGGTAAGAGGCACATTATATGGTTGGACAATCAGTAAGTCATGTTATACAGAGACCACATAATGCAGACACCATCAATGTTTAATGGCGCAAAGTATCTTTTGATTAGTATGAATGCTTTATACTAGAACGTTGACTGAAATTATCTGACAACATCTTTTGATAAATGATCTATATCTGATTCAGAAACTAAAAAGAAGAAAGTATTTGATAAATTATGCTTTAACCATCTATACTGATTTTAAATTAAAATATCACTGACGAAAACACAGTAAAGTTTAATTGTACACTTTGTATCAAAGATATAATGTCAGGCAAGGTCATATTTATTATCTATTAAATCATCATGCCAAGTAAACCTGATTCAATGTTATTAGCTATAAATACATTTTGTTTTAAACATAATATTTATAATTTGTAAGTTGTCTAATTAGGATATTTCTGAATCACTTTTTCAAGAATATACGATATACTAAAAGAGATTGTTTAATAAACAAACTGCTGATTTTCAAATTTCTCCAGAATGGTAATATACATGCAGATGCTGTGCTATGCTGTGCTGTGTTTTGAGATGCTGTGCTGTGTTTTGAGATGCTGTGCTGTGCTTTGAGATGCTGTGTTGTGTTGTGTTTTGAGATGCTGTGTTGTGTTTTGCGATGCTGTGTTGTGTTGTGTTGTGTTTTGAGATGCTGTGTTGTGTTGTGTTTTGAGATGCTGTGTTGTGTTGTGTTTTGAGATGCTGTGTTGTGTTGTGTTGTGTTTTGAGATGCTATGTTGGGTTGTGTTTTGAGATGCTGTGTTGTGTTGTGTTTTGAGATGCTGTGTTGTACTGTGTTTTGAGATGCTGTGTTGTGTTGTGTTTTGCTGTGCTGTGAGTGAGACACTCTGCTTTGAGATGCAGTGTTCTGCTGTGCTGTGTTCTGCTGTGCTATGCTGTGTTGTGTTCTGTGCTGTGTTCTGCTGTGCTGTGCTGTGTTGTTTCTGCTCTGCTGTGCTGTGTTGTGTTCTGATGTGCTGTGCTGTGAAATGCTGTGTTATCATTTGATGTTATTATCACTTTTAACTACCATACATATTGTTGCAGCTCAGTAATTAAAAACTATCATAAATTAATTGAAATGTATAATTTTTATTAGTAAATCATCAACTCGAATATATCTTCATGGGTTTCCCAAACACGTTTAAATGTTTATTGCATTAAACTTGAATGTTTTTTATGAAGGTTATGGTTTGAGAAACCGGTTTTATCTACCTTAAAATCACACAAGTCAGATTACAAATCTTGAATAATTACTCTAGATTTCCAGAAGAAAACAATTCCTTGGTCATTATACATTCTTTCCTAGAAAGCAGAATTATAAATGTCATTACGACTACAATGGTTGGATGAGTAATTTGATAATAGGTTACTTACATCAAAAAACTTGGTCAATCCTTGCCTGGAGTGCAGTCAGTTACACACAGTAATGTTAAAAGCAATCTCATTACGAAAAAAATTATGTACAGTCAAATATAATTTTTAACTTCCCATCCATTATAGCTGAGGTTGCGTTTCTTTGACAGAAGGAATCGGCTAATATAACAATTCACAGTACTGCATACCTTAATTAATAATATTCTAATTACCTAATATTTATTGGAGACTATATTGAAATGATGCAAATGTATTAACATAAATTTACTGTATGAATAACAATTAACTGAGAAATGTATTAGACAAAGTAACATTGTTTATAAGAACAGTAAGAACACAAAAACACTAATTGGGCTGAGTAGATTCAATATAAAACATTAATGTTCAGCTACTTTCTAAAATATGTATAAATATATATTTCTTCATTTCAGTGACATCACTGTATTTATTGCAACTTATTATTATTATCACCAAAAAAATGTAATGTATCACACATTGTACTGTTTCACCTATACATAATGTAATGTATCACACATTGTAATATTTCACGCATTGTAATGCATCACACATTGTAACAAAAATTGTAATGTTTCACCTATACGTAATGTAATGCATCACACGTTGTAATGCATCACACATTGTAATGCATCACATATTGTAACAAAAATTGTAATGTTTCACCTATACATAATGTAATGCATCACACGTTGTAATGCATCACACATTGTAATGCATCACACATTGTAACAAAAATTGTAATGTTTCACCTATACGTAATGTAATGCATCACACGTTGTAATGCATCACACATTGTAATGCATCACACATTGTAAAGTATCACACATTGTAATGCATCACACATTGTAATGCATCACACATTGTGATGCATCACACATTGTGATGCATCACACAATGTAACAAAAATCGTAATGTTTCATCTATACGTAATGTGTAATGCATCACAAACTGTAATGCATCACACAATGTAAAAAAAATTGTAATGTTTCACCTATACGTAATGTGTAATGCATTACACAATGTAATGCATCACGCATTGTAATGAATCACACATTGTAATGCATCACACATTGTAATGCATCACACATTGTAATGCATCACACATTGTAATGCATCACACATTGTAACAAAAATTGTAATGTTTCACCTATACGTAATGTAATGCATCACACATTGTAATGCATCACACATTGTGATGCATCACACAATGTAAAAAAAATTGTAATGTTTCACCTATACGTAATGTGTAATGCATCACACAATGTAATGCATCATGCATTGTAATGAATCACACATTGTAATGCATCACACATTGTAATGCATCACACATTGTAATGCATCACACAATGTAACACATTATACTAATTCATGCATTGTAATGCATCACACATTGTAATGCATCACTCATTGTAAAGTATCACACAATGTAATGTAACAAAAATTGTAATGTTTCACGCATTGTAATGTTTCACCTACACAATGTAATGCATCACGCATTGTAATGTTTCACACATTCTAATGCATCACACATTGTAATGCATCACACAATGTAACAAAAATTGTAATGTTTCACCTATATGTAATGTAATGCATCACACAATGTAACACATTGAAATATTTCATGCATTGTAATGTATCACCTACACAATGTAATGCATCACGCATTGTAATGTTTCACACATTGCAATGTTTCATACATTGTAATGCATCACACACTGTAATGCATCACACACTGTAATGCATCACACAATGTAACAAACATTGTAATGTTTCACCTATACGTAATGTAATGCATCACACAATGTAACACATTGTAATATTTCATGCATTGTAATGTATCACGCATTGTAATGTATCACACAATGTAATGTAACAAAAATTGTAATGTTTCACCTACACAATGTAATACATTGCATTAGATTGCATGTATCACACATGGTAATGTAGTAACATAATTTATATAGTTGTTGCTTGATACGAATTTAATTTATCTTCCCTATGTCAACTAGATCTAAATAGAATTGGATGAGAATTCAGGTCTTATAAAATTGAAATTGATGCTTATGAGATTTTACATATGGTAACATGTACTGACACTACTCTCTTACAGTAATGTTTAATTCTGTTAATTATGCAGATAATCTGCCTTGCAGTTAGATAATGCTGTTCTTGTCATAAACAGTAATTTGAAAAGAGGGTTTTGACCAGCGCCCTCACAAGCACAGTTCATTGTCCCAAAGTTCTAATCCTGGATTTAGATTCATAAAAAATCCACCACGTAATGTTACAGTTGAATGGATTCAAGCAATACCGTCAGAACCATTTCAGAATGATTCAAGTTGTTCCCCAGAGTAAGTCATTTATATTATGACGTAATTCACTGAATACTGTGGTATACAATTGACTTAAATCCACAGAATATTCAGTACGCGAGGGATGTTTCCTGACAAGTGTGAAAAGCAAAAGTCTACTCTGGGGACACGCATAATACACAGGTATCTATCATTCTCTTTATATTTCTTGACTATCAACTGACTGACTCACGATATGTTTTCATTCGCTACCTGTTTGACACATTATTAAATCAGCACAATTTTTATTACACTATATGCATTATTGATGAATATTTTCCAGGATATTAAACAGTGATCTCCATACCAGGTAAAAAGCATGATTACTTTGGAAGCAAAATAAACATAACATATGTTGCAGAGTATTTTATAAATTATTACAATGACTCATAGTGAGTCATAAAAAGTAAGTATTACTGGTACCACCATATATTGCTAATAAATAAGGTACAGGTCTTTGACTACAAAATAACAAAACAATAACATGGAGAAACAAAGCCTTATTTATTCATTGAATAATTAGAGGTATTTCAAACACAATTTCAGCAATATGTGAATTGATATTTTATGATATATTTTATTGTGCTTTCAAGTCACTTAAATATGTCAAATTAGAAAATGTATCAAAATATCAAATTAAGTTTTCATTCCTTTTATGTAACATAGCATAACTATTAAAACCATGCCAAACAAATGGATGAACAGATACCAAATTAACAATGCAATTTCTTTTCTTTGCAGGGCAAAAGTGCATATAAAACAATGCAATAATATAATATATAATAAGCATTTTGCAAAGCCTGAAGAAAATACTGACTAAAATTTAGTTGGAAACAAGAACAATATTTTAATAATAATACTACATGTACTGTATTAATCTTAATGTCCCTTATACATTAATATAACATGAATTTGTATAAAAGCTCCTTAAAAATAATAGTAGCGAAACATGTCTAAGCAATATTTGGGGAAAAAAATACTAGCCAACATGCTTTTCAATTACCAGGTAATACTGCTAGTACTGTATTAATCTCAGTTTGCCTTATAAAATAAAATAGCAAGAATTGTAAAAACATTCCCATATATATATATATATATATATATAAGCAAAATAAAATACTAGCCAGATTTGAGATAGGCGGGAAAACACGGAACTCGTCATTTTGTTTAATTATACTCAAAAAAACATACGAGTTTAATATACTAATATCTAATTGACATATCTTGGAGAGTATACTACTAATATCTAGTTCTCATTATTAAAAGTTAAAGGTCTTCATTCTATACATTTATTTTCATGTTTATTTTCTTGGTTGACATTTCATAGTGATTGATTCACTAATTTGAAGATGATCAGATAAAAATAATTTGAGTTATTGTAACCATAAGACAGTTTTAAGTGAAATTTACCAAATAACTTGAAAAATATACAAAGAAATATACATACCAAAATTGAATTTGGCTGAGATTCCAAACTGGTTAATATAATATCCAAGTGTGAACAAAATTGGATAAAAACTGTTTGAGTTATTGCAACCACAAGACAAGTGACCTGACGGCCCAAATAGCTCCACTGTCTTGCAAAAACATTGTGGTAGCCAAGCCAAGAACAAATTGTTCACAAAAATAATGTACACCTCAAATATCAAAGCAATCAGATTGGTAGTGTTCAGAAGAAGTTGAATATAATATTGTTTGCCAAAAATTACAAAAATATTTGCGAAAATAAAAAATTGAAGATATCATCATGAAATGAACTAATCTAACAGTGGTCCATCCATGGTACATGTATTACTACCTACATACATGTACCAAGTATCAGTAGTTTTCAAGGAGAAATTGAAAATGCAATTTTTAACGGTCGACAGATGGATGACAATGGACACTCACCTAATATATGAATAGCTCCGCTCTGTCATCTGATGACATCGAGCTGAAAAAGTCAATGATGATAACAACAATAATGAGGATGGACATTTCCCCCTGATATACCTTGACCTTCATCTACGATGATGCGACAAGGTAAAAATAAATCTACAAAAGTGTTGTGTAGTAATCATCTTGTTTAAATGAAACCTTGTTCAAATGAAATGACTTAACAAAAAATGTTAATAAGACATACTAATTGGACGTCTTCTCACTACCATATGCTACTTTGTTACCATGGATAATGTCAAAATGATTTATCCAAATATATTAAAACATGCCTAAAGAAAATAACATCATAAAATATCAATTATAAATACATGTAAAACAGTTATACTGTACATGTATTTGCTCTATTAGAAACTCATGTGCTTATGTACAGAATGCATTTCTATGGGTGTCATATTTTAATGTTTTAGTAGATGTATAACGCATGCAATTGTTGGTTCATATGCACTTCTATTGAAGCTCCAAATATGGTAGTAGTCTTGAATAAACTGTCCTACATAAACAACATGGATAAATATTACATGACCAGTATCCTAATAAAGTATGAGGAGTCCTCCATATATACACACACTTTGCTCAAAGCAAATCGCAATCATTGACAATGAAAAATAAAGCAAATCGCAAACATTGACAATGAGATATAAAGCAAATTGCAAACATTAATAATGAGAAATAAAGCAAATCGCAAACATTGATAATGAGAAATAAAGCAAATGGCAAACATTGAAAGTGAGAAATAAAGCAAATCACAAACATTGATAATGAGAAATAAAGCAAATGGCAAACATTGAAAGTGAGAAATAAAGCAAATCACAAACATTGATAATGAGAAATAAAGCAAATGGCAAACATTGAAAGTGAGAAATAAAGCAAATCACAAACACTGATAATGAGAAATAAAGCAAATCACAAACATTGAAAGTGAGAAATTTGGCAAATCACAAACACTGATAATGAGAAATAAAGCAAATTGCAAACATTAATAGTGAGAAATAAAGCAAATCGCAAGCATTGATACTGAGAAATATAGCAAATCTCAAACGCTGATAAGTGAGAAATAAATGAAAATCTCAAACACTGATAGTGAGAAATAAAATGGTTCACAGCAGTTTTCAGGTGAATATGCAAATTGCAGTTAGAAATCATGCAATATGTTGAATAAATTATTCAATGTACATTCCAATTTATTTAATGCATTTTGTATATCCATTTGGTAGGTGACTTCAAAGCCCAAGGCTCATTCATCTTAATGAATCCCTTTCTAGTCTATTAGAGTTGAATCTTATCTTGTTAGCCCT
This sequence comes from Saccoglossus kowalevskii, assembly GCF_978046115.1. Lineage (NCBI taxonomy): Eukaryota > Metazoa > Hemichordata > Enteropneusta > Harrimaniidae > Saccoglossus > Saccoglossus kowalevskii. The sequence continues at coordinate 42,522,172 of NC_140641.1, read as the reverse complement.
AACTCCATCAGTTACCATATTTCACAGTTGTGTGTGAATAAACGATACAGGAAATATAATTGAAATGATGATTCAAAAGTAGAACAGTAAAAAACACATGTGAAGCAATAACCTTTGAACCTATTCAATTCTATTCAAAATGCAGGTAAATGTGATTAGTATTACCGGTAAATGCAATCAACATCTGCATTTTAGTTTTTTTTCATTGAGATTCAATTAATTAGTCATTTTCTTAGTGTTCTTAGATTTATAAATTTGTGACTATAGATTTGAGTATGTTATTACTTACATTATCGTTAAAATAGTACAACAATTTTTAATGCAGTCCAAAACACTGCAGCATGATTTCCTTACTATGTTTGGGGAATAGTATGCACTACCGTCTATTTTGAAGACAGTTTAAGGTAGATCAAAAAAAATAAAAAATGAGTTACAGAAAGATTTTGATGATTTTAGCCGCATAATTTACAAATATTCCCAATTGAGAAAAACAATTATAGCAATCATCACTGTCAAAAAATTGAAAAAAATTGAAATTATGACCAAGACACAAACTAATTTGGGTTTACAAATGTGTCACTCTTTAAATAAAGGGAGCAAAATTTCAAATAACTTATTATAAAATATTAATCAATAATAGTGGACAAGGAGTTGTTTTTTTTCTTTCTACAATAATTTCTGTAAGTACATGTGCTGTGAAAGGGAATATCTTGTGAATAGCATGCCACAAAGTATTGTCGGCTTTTCTTCTTCTTTTTGGCGATCCGCCCTGCTAGGATTGCCCTTATAATCACTTTTGTCGTTTTGTGTGTGTGTGTGTGTGTCTGTGTGTGTACATTTCCAGTGTTCCAGTGTTCACGTATTATTTCTTCTGTGACTTTTTTGGCTTGGCCGATTTCGTTCAAACTTGGCAGGTAGGTCACACCTTAACCCTAGTTATAAGGAAAAATCTGAAAAAAATTTTTGGACCACCGTTGCCATAGCAACAGCCAAAAAACTGATTTTTGGATAGCTTCGCGCCAAATGTATCTCCTCCTACAAATTTGGGATAAAACACTTCAGACATAGCTCATTCTACTCAGCTTGAGTGTGGGCACAAAGTTACCATTTGAATTTTTGATATCTGTTTTCATTACCGAGAAATTTGACCCCAAATTTGGGGTAACTTTTCACCAGCAACGGCTCGGCTCGTTTTGTTCATACTTCACAGGTAGGTCGTGCAGTCACTAATTGGAAAAAAATCCTGGCCCACCACTGCCATTGCAACATCCAAAAACTGATTTTTGAATACTTTCGCCCCAAATGTATTACCTCCTACCAGTTTTGTACACAGTCAGCTGGCATCGGTGTCGCTGGGTGTATATGATAAAGGGAAGTTGTGCAACCAAATTTGCCGAGTTCGCAGTTTTTCGCCAATAAAAAAATAACTAAGGCAACAACTCACGGTTTTTCAGCATTTTTGTAATAAAGACATTATTCTCTATCAATAATCCGCCCAAAACAGGAACATTTCTACTAATTCTTGTGTTTTTTAGACGTTTTTCGAAAAACCTGCTATTAGGCTGCAAAAGTAGAACATTCCGGAGGGGGCGAAAGGGAAGAGCCAAATTTAACGCGTAAAAATAGAACGCGTATTTTGACCTCTATGCGGTCGTTGCCAAAGAGCCCTGTGTCCATCGCCTGGCGATGCGATGCTCTTCCGTTTCACCAGTTGCGTTTTTTGACTAAAATTTGGGCAGTACTGTCAGTCACGAAAATTGATGAATAAATTAATACACATAAAATATGAATCACGGGCTAATTCAATGGTCACCGAACACTCCACTACTAAACAATCTGTGGCAAGATAGTAGCGTACTGTATATTTGACCCAGATTTGACAAGCGTGGTACAGTTTTTTGCGCGTGTCCGTAATAACGCGCACAAAGGATTGTGGGACAGAGTCCTTTATTTGCTGGCATTCTTGACTTTTGACTGCAGTTCTTTTTTTATATTTTAGAGTAAATGCTTCTGATATGCTCTTAGGTTGCTTAATATCCGTCTGAAATTCTGGACTGTGGTCATATTTTTCGATTAGGAGTCGTATATTTAAATTACTCACTGTGACTAGTGTTTTGCATTATGAAGTATATTATTATGAAGGTCAACACAATGCAATTTGGGTAAATATTTACCATTTCGTTATTTCATTATTTCGCTTTCCAGCATTTACGGGAAACGCTTCATTCTAAAAAATGCTATCGCAAAACGGTTGGAAATAATAAATGTAACAGCAGAATACGTCCTAGCACAGTCACTCTACTAGGAGAGAGTAACTGTGGTCCTAGTACTAAACTAAGTGACTTCTAAAGACTTAATGGTGTTTGCGAACTTCGTATTAGTTATAAACCGACGTCAGCTTCACGTTTATGTCACCATGGAAACAGCCAAAAAACATGTTGCTTGTTTTTGAGCGGAGCGGATTGCCAACCAGCCTACCGGCTTGTCTTAGTTATTTCCTGATCATCTCTTACTTCAATAGTTCACAGTTACCTATTTGTTGGATCCTACACAAATAGTTATGAGACTGAACATATAACAATATGTGATAGGATGACCTCAGCAAGGTATCGATCTACCTTCAGGATTTATAAATAATAAACAAGAAAAGGTAAAGTGTCAGACAATTTGTTCACCTTTGTCACCACACGTATAAATCCCTATATATGAAAGAACCAGCGATATGAATGTTTGAAATACACAATTACGTATTTATCAGTATAACAAGTAATGCCACACCCACAATTTTTACATCCTTATAAAGTTTACAGTATATCAAAATCAGATTGGAATAAACTCATGTTCCTTTTAAAGTTGATTTAAAAATAATTTCAAATTCCAAATGCAGTTGTCTTAATGACATTTGAAAACAAGTTTCAACTCAGAGCTTTTTATGGGCCTTTTTTACATCTGTGAATGCTGCTCAATTCAGAAAATGCACAACAAATATTATAAAAAGAAACATTCATTAGAAAGAAAAGTAGCTAACTGAGCTATAAAGTCCATAAGTAATTCAGTCAAAATCACAATTGCTTTCAAATTGTATTATTTGGAATTGCCGACTAAAACTTGTTTATTCAGACCTTTTTAAAAACCTTAAAAAAGGGAAAGTTGGGTTTATATAAAATATGACTATGGATTGATTGTTTAAAACAATTTGCATACAGTATTATGGCAAACTCAATAATCAAATTTGATGGTACAAGTTCCAAATGTACAGAAATTTTTTTAACTTAAATTACCAGCTTCTAAACTATTTTTGATACATGCATGAAAATGATTTTAAAAATAATGAACAATTACTTAGGCAAAGGAGAGAAAATTGGCAAAGTTGGTGAATTATGAATCAATTTTATTAGGTTGTAACAAGATTTCAGGGAGTATATCAGATGAAATGACAGGATGTCATTAAACAGTTCACGGATCATCATTCCTGGCTGTCAAGTAAATGGTAACTTTACACTAGGTCAACAGTAGTTTTTCTTCATATTATACAGCGAATTCACTTCACATATTTGTTATTAGCAAAGTAAACACAAGTCTAAAGCCATTAAATAATGAATTACATATATTGTCATTATCTAATACTGTACAGGTAAAAGGCTGATTGGTTACCAGATTGGAAAACGTTCCATAGCGAGTAGAGTGAAGCAGCAGTCAAAATTATTGTATTTATTCTCAATGATTTGTTTTTCCCCCCCTTAAGATATAAAATAATAACATTGACAGTTTTCACATAGAAGTTATAGTTTCTAGAAATGATATCAAGTTTGTTTTTACATTGGCCACCCGCTAATAAAAAACATTATTATACATGCCGAAACCTTTTGTATAATCAAAATACGATTCATTATCAAAAAGAAACTGTGATATCCACTTAGAAATTCTATTGCCCCGGACTAAGGAAATGAGAAAAGTGTATGGAGGCACAACAGTGAGTTTGTCAAAATACACTTCCAGAATAAGAATGAACAGGAAATAACATTTACTGACATTGTCATCTCCACATTCTGGTCTAACACTACGCTAACTCTCAGTACAGTCATGTTTCACGCTAAATTACATTACAGCAAAGTGCTTACATGTATCTTGCAGACATATTTCACTGCAGTGTCATAAACCCTTTCACTGCAGTGCCACAGACAATTTCACTACAGTGCCACAGGCCCTTTCACTGCAGTGCCATAGACCCTTTCACTGCAGTGCCACAGGCCCTTTCACTGCAGTGCCACAGGCCCTTTCACTGCAGTGCCATAGGACCCTTTGACTACAGTGCCATAGACCATTTCACTACAGTGCCATAGACAATTTCACTACAGTGCCATAGACAATTTCACTACAGTGCCATAGACAATTTCACTGCAGTGCCATAGGACCCTTTGACTGCAGTGCCACAGACAATTTCACTACAGTGCCATAGACAATTTCACTACAGTGCCATAGACAATTTCACTACAGTGCCATAGACAATTTCACTACAGTGCCACAGACAATTTCATTGCAGTGCAATAGGATCCTTTGACTGCAGTGCCACAGACAATTTCACTACAGTGCCATAGACCCTTTCACTGCAGTGCCATAGACCCTTTCACTACAGTGCCATAGGCCTTTTCACTACAGTGCCATAGACCTTTTCACTGCAGTGCCACAGGCCCTTTCACTGCAGTGCCACAGGCCCTTTCACTGCAGTGCCATAGGACCCTTTGACTACAGTGTCATAGACCATTTCACTACAGTGCCATAGACAATTTCACTACAGTGCCATAGACAATTTCACTGCAGTGCCATAGGACCCTTTGACTGCAGTGCCACAGACAATTTCACTACAGTGCCATAGACCCTTTCACTACAGTGCCATAGACAATTTCACTACAGTGCCATAGACAATTTCACTGCAGTGCCATAGGACCCTTTGACTGCAGTGCCACAGACAATTTCACTACAGTGCCATAGACAATTTCACTAGTGCCATAGACAATTTCACTACAGTGCCATAGACAATTTCATTGCAGTGCCATAGGACCCTTTGACTGCAGTGCCACAGACAATTTCACTACAGTGCCATAGACCCTTTCACTGCAGTGCCATAGACCCTTTCACTACAGTGCCATAGGCCTTTTCACTACAGTGCCATAGACCTTTTCACTGCAGTGCCACAGGCCCTTTCACTGCAGTGCCATAGACCCTTTCACTGCAGTGCCACAGACCCTTTCACTGCAGTGCCACAGGCCCTTTCACTGCAGTGCCACAGGCCCTTTGACTACAGTGCCATAGACCATTTCACTACAGTGCCATAGACAATTTCACTACAGTGCCATAGACAATTTCACTGCAGTGCCATAGGACCCTTTGACTGCAGTGCCACAGACAATTTCACTACAGTGCCATAGACCCTTTCACTACAGTGCCATAGACAATTTCACTGCAGTGCCATAGGACCCTTTGACTGCAGTGCCACAGACAATTTCACTACAGTGCCATAGACCCTTTCACTGCAGTGCCATAGACCTTTTCACTACAGTGCCATAGGCCTTTTCACTGCAGTGCCACAGGCCCTTTCACTGCAGTGCCACAGGCCCTTTCACTGCAGTGCCACAGGCTCTTTCACTGCAGTGCCATAGGACCCTTTGACTACAGTGCCATAGACCATTTCACTACAGTGCCATAGACAATTTCACTACAGTGCCATAGACAATTTCACTACAGTGCCATAGAACCCTTTGACTGCAGTGCCACAGACAATTTCACTACAGTGCCATAGACCCTTTCACTACAGTGCCATAGACCCTTTCACTACAGTGCCATAGACCCTTTCACTACAGTGCCATAGACCCTTTCACTACAGTGCCATAGACCCTTTCACTACAGTGCCATAGACCCTTTCACTACAGTGCCATAGACCTTTTCACTACAGTGCCATAGACCTTTTCACTGCAGTGCCATAGACCTTTTCACTACAGTGCCATAGACCCTTTCACTGCAGTGCCATAGACCCTTTCATTGCAGTGCCATAGACCCTTTCACTGCAGTGCCATAGACCTTTTCACTACAGTGTCATAGACCTTTTCACTACAGTGCCATAGACCTTTTCACTGCAGTGCCATAGACCCTTTCATTGCAGTGCTATAGACCCTTTCACTACAGTGCCATAGACCCTTTCACTACAGTGCCATAGACCCTTTCACTACAGTGACATAGACCCTTTCACTACAGTGCCATAGACCCTTTCATTGCAGTGCCATAGACCCTTTCACTATGGTGCCATAGATCATTTCACTGCAGTGCCATAGAGCCTTTCACACCACTGCCATAGACCCTTTCACTGCAGTGCCATAGACCTTGTTTAACTATTCAAGAGTACATGTAGTTGATTGTCTTCTTGATTACAAGTTGCCCAATGTTCCTATTTTTTGTAGTTGGTTAACTCAGTGATAGCACAGTTCCTTTTGGTTCTTAAACAAATCATTTAAATTTTAAAAGCAGAGGAAAAATCACATGGGCACGTGCGTAAGGTGAGTCCCAAGTGACGATAACAATACTGCAAAGGCTCATGGGTAGACGCACTATGGCCATTTGCCACATGTGCAGGTGATGACCCCCCCCCCCCTGAGTGAAATATTTTGACGAATGTTCAAAGCAGTAACCACTGAGTTATTAGTGGTTGATTGGCAGTACAGAGAGATATGGTAATTAGTAAAGTGTATGGAAAGAAGAAATAAATTGATACAAAGATATTCAAAGACCTGAAGGTAAGGAATTGATAATTTCTTTCTTGCAGATATCTATGCACATCTATGAATTATTTAAAGTCTTGACAAACTGTCCTGCTTTTGTGATGTTAAGACATTTGTCAGAACATGGTCACTAAACGCAATCGACCATGTGTTTTTACTATGAGAGATGACTTTAATATTGACGGTGGTATGTTAATAACCTGTATAGAGCATAATTTAGGTTGTGGTGAGAAAATGTATTAATTTATTATAGGGTAATACAAACTGGGCTAAAGCAGAGAAGTTTTAACAAATATTGCCTTTTTTTTCATGTTGTAATAAAAATAAATGTAAATTTATGGAATATCACTTTTGATTTCCTTTTTGACCCCAAAACTGTATACTTTTTAATTAAAATGTAAGTCAGTCAGCCATTTTGAATCCGATCTAAAAAAACAAATTTTATGCATCAGTAATTGCATTTATTGTACAGAGAATCATTACTTATTTGACCACAGATATACCTTTTATTTATATAAGCATAAACAACTAAAAGATCAATTACAGTATGTACCAAGATTCATTTTATAAACAAATGCATAGTACCGGGTATCTCAATTCAGGCATTGTTTGAGATGCAGGTGTGCTCAGACCAACAGATGGATGCATGCATCAAACTTAATAGAGACAAAATCGTGCACATGCATTGATTTTAGAAAACAAATTGACCTAAAACCTTTTTAGGTCTATTATAAAGTAGAAGTAGAATACTTGGGGTACACTGTAATGTGTCATATCTTTCAAGACAGAATAGTGTGTAGCTTTTGTATCATCTATATGAATGATTGATCTGAGAGTTCTAAAAAAAATACACTGCCATTAATCAAACTGACACTTTAAATAACTAATTCATGGTGTTACAGTCATGGACAGTCATATAACTGTTATTTGTAATTACAAGAAGCTATCCTATCAGCATTAATAATTCCTGTAACACATACTGTTAAATAACTACACAGAGCAACAAATCATAGGTATAGTTAAATATTATGTATAACTATGTTTATGCAAAGTCCCCATTAGGTAAATAGTAAAAATGAACTGAATGAGTCGGCCATTTTGAATCAGAACATGAAACACATTGTACATGATATACATGTATGAAGTAGTTATAAAGTTTGATTGCGACAAGTCAATGTATGTCAGAGACATGGCTCTAGAACAGCATTTGCATTCAGCCATTTTGAATCTGATCTGAAAAAATATTATGGAGCAGTTATATATATATATATATATATATACATTATCTACATACGTGGACAGAGAAATTAAGACACGACTACATGAGTAAAGTTCACTCTACAGTACTGTTTCGTAAGGTACATGGAGTACCTCACTCATCAGGAGTTAAGACTTTATATGTTCTGATTCCTATACATTATCTATATATATTATCTATATTATATATATTATATATATGACCACAGATAATGTAACAAAATATATCATTCAGTGTGAAATAAAATATACTATACTATATATACATTATTTCATTGTATGTACCAAGATGGACAATATGCTGTCAAGATCAGAGACCAGAATGGCAGAAATGCTTGATTTTGATGAATTTTAAAATTTCCTCCATTTGGCCATCTTTGATGAGATCATGAAACGAATTGATGTGCACATGTATCCCAAAATGTACATGTATGCAGTATGAGGTTTGAATTGCATGAAGAGATTATGTTTACTATAATACCAAATAACAGAGTTTGTGAGTGGAATTTTAGTTAAAACCCAGTTGGTTTTGAAATGGTAGACATTTAGTATGAATGAGTAGTCAGCTGAGTAAACTTTCCCAATACAGGATATTGCTAATACCAAAGTAGTTGAATTAGCTTTAATTTCACAATTTGGCAGAATGATTTTCAAAAATAGACTTTACTCATAAGTTCGAGGAGTAAAATAATTCTGCTTTTTGATTTCTTATATTGTTTAATTGTTGTATGTAAGAATTGTTACATGTATGTCAAATATAGTCACTAGTTGGCTATATATTTAGTAAAATGAAAAAAGTAAGTATCTCATGATGAAGTGTCTCTACACCCATTATAGCAATACTTGATTATGTATGTCAAACAAACATTAGGAACGAACATAGTGAAAACAACAACTGAAATCAGTTAGCCATTTTGAATCAGATCTCCAAATGGCTCTCAGGAGAGCTGGATGGATGGTACTAAAAATAATTAACCCCATTTTCAAACTTCATCCAATCAGAGACTAATTAATAAAATATGAGTACAGAAGGTACATACAAAAAAAACATTTACAACCAATGAAAAGCTGAAATTTGGGTGATAACAGCAGCACAGATAACACACCCTTATCTGTGTTTTGCCATGATATATAATACATTCCTCAGCAAATCATACATGCACATACTGACTCAAAATATTTATTATACAAGTCAGATTCAAATTTAGCCTGCATTATTAAGTTGGAAGAACTCTAAGAACTATTTGACAAATAGAACAAGAAAATATAGGATGGTAAAATGTTTCACACAGTAACATCAATAAATTAACATAGCCTGACTTATTTAAGAGAGGAACAGATCGGTAAATTAGAGACTAAAACCACAGAGTATGAACAACATATGGGAATTGTACAAAATACACTACAGAATAAATTACTACCTTAGGGAAGTTTAGACTCGCTATATAATTCATAACTAGTACTCCCTTTGGAATGACTTATTAAAATCACAGATTAGCCATTTTGAATATTAAATTTAAAAGCCAGAAAATATGAAATGTGAAAATAGTGAATCACAGTATGGTAAGCCTGCTATATTATTTACAGGGAAAAGAAAAACATTTATTTAATAACAAAATAAAAACTTTTATTTTAAAACATAAATGTTACAAATCATCTAGAAATGAATTATTTGCACTTTAGTAGCACTGTAGATGTATCCATCTCTCTATGGTAATATCAATCCTAGAGATCTATCTACACTATATATTTTTATAGTAATATCAATCCTACAGATCTATCCATACTATATATTTTTATAGTAATATCAATCCTACAGATCTATCTACACTATATATTTTTATAGTAATATCAATCCTAGAGATCTATCTACACTATATATTTTTATAGTAATATCAATCCTAGAGATCTATCTACACTATATATTTTTATAGTAATATCAATCCTAGAGATCTATCAACACGATATATTTTTATAGTAATATCAATCCTACAGATCTATCTACACTATATATTTTTATAGTAATATCAATCCTACAGATCTATCTACACTATATATTTTTATAGTAATATCAATCCTACAGATCTATCTACACTATATATTTTTATAGTAATATCAATCCTACAGATCTATCTACACTATATATTTTTATAGTAATATCAATCCTACAGATCTATCTACACTATATATTTTTATAGTAATATCAATCCTAGAGATCTATCTACACTATATATTTTTATAGTAATATCAATCCTACAGATCTATCAACACTATATATTTTTATAGTAATATCAATCCTACAGATCTATCAACACTATATATTTTTATAGTAATATCAATCCTACAGATCTATCTACACTATATATTTTTATAGTAATATCAATCCTACAGATCTATCTACACTATATATTTTTATAGTAATATCAATCCTACAGATCTATCAACACTATATATTTTTATAGTAATATCAATCCTACAGATCTATCAACACTATATATTTTTATAGTAATATCAATCCTACAGATCTATCTACACTATATATATTTATAGTAATATCAATCCTAGGGATCTATCAACACTATATATTTTTATAGTAATATCAATCCTAGAGATCTATCTACACTATATATTTTTATAGTAATATCAATCCTACAGATCTATCAACACTATATATTTTTATAGTAATATCAATCCTACAGATCTATCAACATTATATATATTTATAGTAATATCAATCCTACAGATCTATCAACACTATATATTTTTATAGTAATATCAATCCTACAGATCTATCAACACTATATATTTTTATAGTAATATCAATCCTACAGATCTATCAACATTATATATTTTTATAGTAATATCAATCCTACAGATCTATCTACATTAAATACACTGTTGTTACTTTGGATACTAATCTTCTGGATTAAATTTTTTAGCAAGTTGCATTGTTTTTTGCAGTACATGATTATTGTGAAAAATGTATGTACATAGTTTTATTTCATTTAAGTCTATATATTCCCAAACATGAGAATACAAAATAGAAGAGAGACGCATTAGTAGAATGTCAGCAGGATGACCATCTAATTCCCAATCATCTATCATGTCTTGTCCCACTAGAATAGCACAATGACAGGTATATGCATTGTTTGCAAAATCCCAATCTGACCTACACACAATAACACTGAATACAGAGAAGACATACATGTATATCTGTGCAAATACCCATGTATTTGAGACAAAATATACTAAGTTACCATAATTATAATGACACTCCCATAGTATTATCTATAAAATTCATTTATTATTTATAATTTAATTTATATTTGATTAACCTCTAAAAATTATTACAAGAAATGTCATATTTTACATAAATATAATTCAAAGCACATTGTACAGAAATAATGATACAGGTAAGCCATGGCATTTTATAGCAATCTTTATATTTCTATTCACATAGACTAATAACTGAGTGATTGTAGCTTACCTAGGGAGTCTGCTATGAGTAGCCAAATTACAAGGTCCCCCTAGGGTAATTAAGCTAACTATCACTGTGAATTGTTGATAGAAGTAGGTGAACATAGGCATGTTTCCATAGAAACAGAGAATCTACCTTACCCAAGCATTGCCAACATGATTTGAACAAGACTTGAATACATGTATAAAATCAATTTACATACCCCACATTATAGAAATTTATAATTATATTTTATATAATAACAAAAGTTGTATAGCGTAGTTATGAGCTGGCAACCTTTCACCAGTCACCAATTAGCAGGGCTTTGCTAACTTTTCATCAGTCATCAATTAGCAGGGCTTTGCTAACTCTTCATCAGTCACCAATTAGCAGGGCTGTGCTAACTCTTCCCCAGTCACCAATTAGCAGGGCTGTGCTAACTCTTCATCAGTCACCAATTAGCAGGGTGTGCTAACTCTTCATCAGTCACCAATTAGCAGGGCTGTGCTAACTCTTCCCCAGTCACCAATTAGCAGGGCTGTGCTAACTCTTCATCAGTCACCAATTAGCAGGGCTGTGCTAACTCTTCCCCAGTCACCAATTAGCAGGGCTGTGCTAACTCTTCATCAGTCACCAATTAGCAGGGCTTTGCTAACTCTTCACCAGCCAACAATTAGCCGGGCTTTGCTAACTCTTCCCCAGTCACCAATTAGCAGGGCTGTGCTAACTCTTCATCAGTCACCAATTAGCAGGGCTTTGCTAACTCTTCCCCAGTCACCAATTAGCAGGGCTGTGCTAACTCTTCATCAGTCACCAATTAGCAGGGCTTTGCTAACTCTTCCCCAGTCACCAATTAGCAGGGCTTTGCTAACTCTTCCCCAGTCACCAATTAGCAGGGCTGTGCTAACTCTTCATCAGTCACCAATTAGCAGGGCTTTGCTAACTCTTCATCAGTCACCAATTAGCAGGGCTGTGCTAACTCTTCATCAGTCACCAATTAGCAGGGCTGTGCTAACTCTTCATCAGTCACCAATTAGCAGGGCTTTGCTAACTCTTCATCAGTCACCAATTAGCAGGGCTTTGCTAACTCTTCCCCAGTCACCAATTAGCAGGGCTGTGCTAACTCTTCATCAGTCACCAATTAGCAGGGCTGTGCTAACTCTTCATCAGTCACCAATTAGCAGGGCTTTGCTAACTCTTCCCCAGTCACCAATTAGCAGGGCTTTGCTAACTCTTCCCCAGTCACCAATTAGCAGGGCTGTGCTAACTCTTCATCAGTCACCAATTAGCAGGGCTGTGCTAACTCTTCATCAGTCACCAATTAGCAGGGCTGTGCTAACTCTTCATCAGTCACCAACTCTTCCCCAGTCACCAATTAGCAGGGCTTTGCTAACTCTTCCCCAGTCACCAATTAGCAGGGCTTTGCTAACTCTTCCCCAGTCACCAATTAGCAGGGATGTGCTAACTCTTCATCAGTCACCAATTAGCAGGGCTGTGCTAACTCTTCATCAGTCACCAATTAGCCGGCCTTTGCTAACTCTTCCCCAGTCACCAATTAGCAGGGCTGTGCTAACTCTTCATCAGTCACCAATTAGCAGGGCTGTGCTAACTCTTCATCAGTCACCAATTAGCAGGCTGTGCTAACTCTTCATCAGTCACCAATTAGCAGGGCTTTGCTAACTCTTCCCCAGTCACCAATTAGCAGGGCTGTGCTAACTCTTCATCAGTCACCAATTAGCAGGGCTGTGCTAACTCTTCATCAGTCACCAATTAGCAGGGCTTTGCTAACTCTTCATCAGTCACCAATTAGCAGGGCTGTGCTAACTCTTCCCCAGTCACCAATTAGCAGGGCTGTGCTAACTCTTCATCAGTCACCAATTAGCAGGGCTTTGCTAACTCTTTCCCAGTCACCAATTAGCAGGGCTGTGCTAACTCTTCATCAGTCACCAATTAGCAGGGCTGTGCTAACTCTTCATCAGTCACCAATTAGCAGGGCTTTGCTAACTCTTCATCAGTCACCAATTAGCAGGGCTTTGCTAACTCTTCCCCAGTCACCAATTAGCAGGGCAGTGCTAACTCTTCATCAGTCACCAATTAGCAGGCTGTGCTAACTCTTCATCAGTCACCAATTAGCAGGGCTTTGCTAACTCTTCCCCAGTCACCAATTAGCAGGGCTGTGCTAACTCTTTATCAGTCACCAATTAGCAGGGCTGTGCTAACTCTTCATCAGTCACCAATTAGCAGGGCTTTGCTAACTCTTCATCAGTCACCAATTAGCAGGGCTGTGCTAACTCTTCCCCAGTCACCAATTAGCAGGGCTGTGCTAACTCTTCATCAGTCACCAATTAGCAGGGCTTTGCTAACTCTTTCCCAGTCACCAATTAGCAGGGCTGTGCTAACTCTTCATCAGTCACCAATTAGCAGGGCTGTGCTAACTCTTCATCAGTCACCAATTAGCAGGGCTTTGCTAACTCTTCATCAGTCACCAATTAGCAGGGCTTTGCTAACTCTTCCCCAGTCACCAATTAGCAGGGCTGTGCTAACTCTTCATCAGTCACCAATTAGCAGGGCTGTGCTAACTCTTCATCAGTCACCAATTAGCAGGGCTGTGCTAACTCTTCATCAGTCACCAATTAGCAGGGCTGTGCTAACTCTTCATCAGTCACCAATTAGCAGGGCTTTGCTAACTCTTCATCAGTCACCAATTAGCAGGGCTTTGCTAACTCTTCATCAGTCACCAATTAGCAGGGCTTTGCTAACTCTTCATCAGTCACCAATTAGCAGGGCTTTGCTAACTCTTCATCAGTCACCAATTAGCAGGGCTTTGCTAACTCTTCCCCAGTCACCAATTAGCAGGGCTGTGCTAACTCTTCATCAGTCACCAATTAGCAGGGTGTGCTAACTCTTCATCAGTCACCAATTAGCAGGGCTTTGCTAACTCTTCATCAGTCACCAATTAGCAGGGCTTTGCTAACTCTTCATCAGTCACCAATTAGCAGGGCTGTGCTAACTCTTCATCAGTCACCAATTAGCAGGGCTTTGCTAACTCTTCCCCAGTCACCAATTAGCAGGGCTGTGCTAACTCTTCATCAGTCACCAATTAGCAGGGTGTGCTAACTCTTCATCAGTCACCAATTAGCAGGGCTTTGCTAACTCTTCATCAGTCACCAATTAGCAGGGCTGTGCTAACTCTTCATCAGTCACCAATTAGCAGGGCTGTGCTAACTCTTCCCCAGTCACCAATTAGCAGGGCTGTGCTAACTCTTCATCAGTCACCAATTAGCAGGGCTTTGCTAACTCTTCCCCAGTCACCAATTAGCAGGGCTTTGCTAACTCTTCCCCAGTCACCAATTAGCAGGGCTGTGCTAACTCTTCATCAGTCACCAATTAGCAGGGCTTTGCTAACTCTTCCCCAGTCACCAATTAGCAGGGCTTTGCTAACTCTTCCCCAGTCACCAATTAGCAGGGCTGTGCTAACTCTTCACCAGTCACCAATTAGCAGGGCTGTGCTAACTCTTCATCAGTCACCAATTAGCAGGGTGTGCTAACTCTTCATCAGTCACCAATTAGCAGGGCTGTGCTAACTCTTCATCAGTCACCAATTAGCAGGGCTTTGCTAACTCTTCCCCAGTCACCAATTAGCAGGGTGTGCTAACTCTTCATCAGTCACCAATTAGCAGGGCTTTGCTAACTCTTTGTCAGTCACCAATTAGCAGGGTGTGCTAACTCTTCATCAGTCACCAATTAGCAGGGTGTGCTAACTCTTCATCAGTCACCAATTAGCAGGGCTTTGCTAACTCTTCCCCAGTCACCAATTAGCAGGGCTGTGCTAACTCTTCATCAGTCACCAATTAGCAGGGCTTTGCTAACTCTTCATCAGTCACCAATTAGCAGGGCTGTGCTAACTCTTCATCAGTCACCAATTAGCAGGGCTTTGCTAACTCTTCCCCAGTCACCAATTAGCAGGGTGTGCTAACTCTTCATCAGTCACCAATTAGCAGGGCTTTGCTAACTCTTTGTCAGTTACTAATGATGAATTACATTTAGATTTGGCTACAACAAATTTATAACACTTTCATCACCAATGGCCAAGGCCATGATTAATATCAAACACCCATTTTTCCGAAAAAAATGAACATCTAGAAAACCTACTACTTATTTGAAGTGTACATATCTGTAGTACATTAAAAAGATGTTATCATCCAATCATAACAATGTACATTTATCATGGATCTGATAACCTGGTATAATTGAGCACTACCACAAGATATTACACAATTGTGACATAATGCAGAAGCCACAGGGGAGAGCATATACAAAGTGAATAGTGCTGCACTGAGTGCTATTGCAGACTACAGTCCAGGTAATTGCTATTATATCAAAATGCTCAAAATTGGGAAAACAAACAACACTAGATAAGCTATGCAACTGCCTTTCCAGAGTATGAAATATTCATTTAAACAGTCAGCTATTTTGGACTTGATGGTGCCAAAAATGAACATGCTTTTGTCCGATATGATGAACTTCATAAAGTACATGTATGTGTGTAGTTGGAACTTGGATGGTAAAGACATGGATTACACTAGGCCATGACATCATGGACTGTATTGTCCACTCACCTACAGTCAGTGGATTACACTAGGCCATGACATCATGGACTGTATTGTACACTCACCTACAGTCAGTGGATTACACTAGGCCATGACATCATGGACTGTATTGTCCACTCACCTACAGTCAGTGGATTACACTGGGCCATGACATCATGGACTGTATTGTCCACTCACCTACAGTCAGTGGATTACACTAGGCCATGACATCATGGACTGTATTGTCCACTCACCTACAGTCAGTGGATTACACTAGGCCATGACATCATGGACTGTATTGTCCACTCACCTACAGTCAGTGGATTACACTAGGCCATGACATCATGGACTGTATTGTCCACTCACCTACAGTCAGTGGATTACACTAGGCCATGACATCATGGACTGTATTGTCCACTCACCTACAGTCAGTGGATTACACTAGGCCATGACATCATGGACTGTATTGTCCACTCACCTACAGTCAGTGGATTACACTAGGCCATGACATCATGGACTGTATTGTCCACTCACCTACAGTCAGTGGATTACACTAGGCCATGACATCATGGACTGTATTGTCCACTCACCTACAGTCAGTGGATTACACTAGGCCATGACATCATGGACTGTATTGTCCACTCACCTACAGTCAGTGGATTACACTAGGCCATGACATCATGGACTGTATTGTCCACTCACCTACAGTCAGTGGATTACACTAGGCCATGACATCACTGGTACATGTATGAACAAGTATATCAGGTGATAACCTCATAATATACCATTTAGAAATATATACTAAGATTTATAGTGGCGAATGATAAATGGGAAAGAATTGGCAAAATAGAGCAGCAACTAATAACAGAATAGAAGTTGGCAAAATAGATATAACATCTATGGTGACAACTGACGAACGGGTAAAAGCTGAAAAAAATAGGTATTACATTTTATGATGGCAACTGACAAATGGGTATAAGCTGAAAAAATAGGTATTACATTTTATGGGGACAACTAACAAACGGGTATAAGCTGAAAAAATAGGTATTACATTTTATGGGGACAACTAACAAACGGGTAAAAGCTGAAAAAATAGGTATTACATTTTATGGGGACAACTAACAAACAGGTAAAAGCTGAAAAAATAGGTATTACATTTTATGGGGACAACTAACAAACGGGTAAAAGCGGAAAAAATAGGTATTACATTTTATGGGGACAACTAACAAACAGGTAAAAGCTGAAAAAATAGGTATTACATTTTATGGGGACAACTAACAAACGGGTATAAGCTGAAAAATAGGTATTACATTTTATGGGGACAATTAACAAACAGGTAAAAGCTGAAAAAATAGGTATTACATTTTATGGGGACAATTAACAAACGGGTAAAAGCTAAAAAAAATAGGTATTACATTTTATGGGGACAACTGACAAACGGGTAAAAGCTGAAAAAATAGGTATTACATTTTATGGGGACAATTAACAAACAGGTAAAAGCTGAAAAAATAGGTATTACATTTTATGGGGACAATTAACAAACGAGTAAAAGCTAAAAAAAATAGGTATTACATTTTATGGGGACAACTGACAAACGGGTAAAAGCTGAAAAAATAGGTATTACATTTTATGGGGACAATTAACAAACAGGTAAAAGCTGAAACAATAGGTATTACATTTTATGGGGACAATAAACAAACAGGTAAAAGCTGAAAAAATAGGTATTACATTTTATGGGGACAACTAACAAACAGGTAAAAGCTGAAAAAATAGGTATTACATTTTATGGGGACAACTAACAAACAGGTAAAAGCTGAAAAAATAGGTATTACATTTTATGGGGACAATTAACAAACAGGTAAAAGCTGAAAAAATAGGTATTACATTTTATGGGGACAATTAACAAACAGGTAAAAGCTGAAAAAATAGGTATTACATTTTATGGGGACAATAAATGGCAATCCAAAAATATACAATCATTATCATTTGAATGTATCATTTGAATGTAACAGTTTTGAATGTAATTTTGAATTAGAAAGTCAGAGCTAAGCAACCTCTGCTCTTCGTGTAAGGCCTCATCATAAAATGGCCAGAATGTGATGAAAGCCTCTCCCAGACACAATACACAGCTGTTCTATGTAATCACTACAACATGTAAGTAACCATGTTGTGTGGAAAAAGTTTTTTTTGTGAAGGTGCCAATAATCAATTAGAAAGTCAGGATAAATTAGTATTGCATGTTTCTACAGCTGTCCTTGTTAGTCGTAATTAGTTGAAATCATGTCAATCATAAGGTGAACATTTTCATTATCTGCTTCAATGTACCATCTGTCATTGTCAGCTCAACTGACAAATAACGTATTGATTACAAAGACGTGTAGCTTCCTTCATCAATGATTTTTGTAGAAATTTATTCAGCTAGAAATCTGACATTTGAATTGTTTAGCATTATCTAGTTATTCTATTCATATAGTGACAATTAAATAAGGTATAAAGAGATACATCAGAAAACTTGGTATATAGATCGATGGCAAAACTGTGCCTACATTGCTGTAATAAATGAGTTCAGAACTGTTCATATGCCTGATTAGAAGTGTGAAGTCAGACAGCCCATGGAATGGAAACCAATACATCCATATTGTAAGTACAATGAAGCACATGGAGTGCAATCTCATGCCTTTCTCAACTCCATGGGGATTAATGACAAACCAATGAAATTATACATGTACTGTAAAAGTATACATGTAGTTCTGTTCAAGCACAACTCACATGTTTGTAAGTCTAGTTCTGTTCAAGCACAACTCACATGTTTGTAAGTATAGTTCTGTTCAAGCACAACTCACATGTTTGTAAGTATAGTTCTGTTCAAGCACAACTCACATGTTTGTAAGTATAGTTTGGTTCAAACACAACTCACATGTTTGTAAGTCTAGTTCTGTTCAAGCACAACTCACATGTTTGTAAGTATAGTTCTGTTCAAGCACAACTCACATGTTTGTAAGTATAGTTCTGTTCAAGCACAACTCACATGTTTGTAAGTATAGTTCTGTTCAAGCACAACTCACATGTTTGTAAGTATAGTTCTGTTCAAGCACAACTCACATGTTTGTAAGTATAGTTCTGTTCAAGCACAACTCACATGTTTGTAAGTCAAGTTCTGTTCAAGCACAACTCACATGTTTGTAAGTATAGTTGTGTTCAAGCACAACTCACATGTTTGTAAGTCTAGTTTGGTTCAAGCACAACTCACATGTTTGTAAGTATAGTTGTGTTCAAGCACAACTCACATGTTTGTAAGTATAGTTCTGTTCAAGCACAACTCACATGTTTGTAAGACTAGTTCTGTTCAAGCACAACTCACATGTTTGTAAGTCTAGTTCTGTTCAAGCACAACTCACATGTTTGTAAGTCTAGTTTGGTTCAAGCACAACTCACATGTTTGTAAGTATAGTTGTGTTCAAGCACAACTCACATGTTTGTAAGTATAGTTCTGTTCAAGCACAACTCACATGTTTGTAAGTATAGTTCTGTTCAAGCACAACTCACATGTTTGTAAGTCTAGTTTGGTTCAAGCACAACTCACATGTTTGTAAGTATAGTTCTGTTCAAGCACAACTCACATGTTTGTAACTATAGTTCTGTTCAAGCACACCTCACATGTTTGTAAGTATAGTTCTGTTCAAGCACAACTCACATGTTTGTAAGTCTAGTTCTGTTCAAGCACAACTCACATGTTTGTAAGTCGAGTTTGGTTCAAGCACAACTCACATGTTTGTAAGTCGAGTTCTGTTCAAGCACAACTTACATGTAATTTCAATGATTGCTTTCAGCTGGCTTCGCCTTTTCATAAAAACTTTTTAAAAAATTTTAAAGTTAGTAGCATCAATATTTTCAGCCTTTTCTTTGTAGTATTTTATTTTACCAATATGAGACATATTTAGACAGATTAATCGAGACAAATTTTGATATTTGTCAGTTTTTATAGAAATCTAAGCTAGCTCCAAGCCAGTCTAAACCTAACTAAATGTTACATTCGGACCATACTATAAGTAATGCGAGTGAACTTTATACCTTTATGTTGAGTCGCATGCAATCTCCTTCATCCCTTGTGGTATAAGTATAATCCGGCCAACTTGTGTGCTATATCCCATGTAAGTCGTACATTTGAAGCACTGGGAAACAGTGATTGATCAAGTTTGATGAACAACTAGCAGATTGTACAATGATTGACAGCAGAATAGGCACATACATGTACAAAGAGCAATAATAACAATTTGATAGAAAAAATCCAGATTAATTCCCTGAAAGTAAATTCCTACAATGTTGGGAGGGGAGATTATGTAATTTCCCAAGTGAACTTCCCTGGATCCTCCAGGAATCCTAGTACAACATATTCCTACTGGCTAGATATTTGCCTTTGGGAATACATGAGAGAAGGATCTTGAACATAGATTAGTTTGTGAATATAAAATGAGAATAGTTTCATTACAAGTAAAGTTGTACGAATGGCATACATGTATCATTTCCATTTTGAAAGTATACATATTACCTTGCATATGTGATGGGCAATATAAATGTATACGTATACAAACAGTGTGAGCTATTAAAGGATTGGTACAATGTAGCTGTATTCAAAATATTAAGTAATGAGACGAGCAGAAAGATGAATAGATGTACACATTTTGTGAGGGATAATTGAGATCACAGGAATATCAGCCATGAAACATATCAGGTGACGATATGTACAGAAAACACTAAATACTGTATACACTGTAATCACATACTATGCTACTTCGCCTCTAGAAACTAATTTCAGAATGTCAAAAGGTGTGAGTTGTATTCTTGTGAATCCATCTAATGTAGAGTACAACAAACATTAATGACATGATACACCACAGCACACCGATATTAACCTTAGCTGCACGCTTATCATATCAATTTCATTAGAAAATGAAGGTACGTGACAAGAGTGAAAAATTGTGTTTTTCTTTTGAAATCGTTATTTAGCAAACTAATGTTTTTATTCATTTATTCATTTCATGAAGAAAGTCTGAATGTTACAAGTCCTGGGTAATTTGCAGCAATCATGAAAGCAGAAAATACAATCCATTTGATGATATTTGCAGTTGAAAGGAAGACTAACAAGACAACATTATTATCAAAGTGGAGATGCATTTCCATATGATTTAATACTCTCAACACGGATTCCATCTCCTGCTTTCTTCCAAATACTAATAGGTGAACCTCTACATTTCTTATAAAACCTTTGACATTTAATGTGAATATCAGAACTTACAATACATTTAAATTCTGTAGAGTGCTAGTTATATGGTTGACATTATAGCTGCATACACATGTACATGTATATACACATCTTACATGTAGATTACCAGGGCATGAAGACATAATGACAGGCACCACCATATGCAACAAAAATATAAATGTATGAATGCATTACTAATAATATTAATTGATATGACAATATAGATCATAAATTATGAATGTCATATCTGTCATGCTGTATTAGGTTTACAGTGTCTTCATGAATGCATGCATATTTCAATAACAAATCTCAGTCGATATTTTAAAGATCTGAGATCATTCAAAGAGCATTGGCTTACTAGCACTATTATGTGAAATATTTAATGGTGTGAATATGTGCGAATTACAAAAACATCTGAGGATTCTCCCCTTGTTAAAAATTAATGTTAGCCACAGTAATTCAAAACCACATGGGGCAGATTTGTGCATGTTTAAAGACCAATAGACGTCAGGCATTAGGAAATAAAATTCAAACAAACAGAGAAACCAAACGTTAGTGAACATCATGTCTCACTAAACATCAATGACAATTAAATGCTTAGTACACATTTCCCAACATGTGTGGAAATTCAGACTATCAAATATTTTACAGAGTAGACCCCAATAGAATCTTGTAAATGATCTAAGAGTGCAACTAAATTAAATATTATTTATTTTTCAGCATATTTGAATGAAATACACATATTTTAACTTCTATTTATGAAAAACAGGCTCCTACAAATACAATATTCACAACGCAAAGTAAAGACCATGATAGATGTAAAGAAATGAAGAGTTGCAACAATTATTATATTACCACAGAACACTTGTTTGTGCTGGTACCAGTTTTCTGGAGTTAATTCAAGACAGCTAAGTAAATTTATTAAGATAGTGCAGGTAATGTATCACATTTTATTTAAACCTCCCCTAAATAAAATGTTTTGTTAAATTGAACATGATGCATCTCTAGTATCTTCATCTTCACTGTAAGGATGAGGTTCTTGGTTTCAATGGAATATTCTGTGGAGCAAATTGAGCTTTTCTTCAAACAGAATCATGATTTAGAAGGAAATTATGTGCTTTCCTAAAATTGTTGCTGAACATATATAGAATTACTATATTTTCAAACAAATCTATTAGTTTATAATTGGGATGGAACTAGAAAAAATAGAGATGACTACTGTTACATGACAAGCACTGCATACATCTGTCGCATACGACTTATTTACCACTTCCGTGTCACTGAGAATGTTCTAGAACCGTACTGTGTCTGGGTGGAATATTCTATATTTTTTTAGAAACTGGTTGAATAGGTAATAGAACACTGTAGGAGGCAATGGAAGGTAATGG
This sequence comes from Saccoglossus kowalevskii, assembly GCF_978046115.1. Classification (NCBI taxonomy): domain Eukaryota; kingdom Metazoa; phylum Hemichordata; class Enteropneusta; family Harrimaniidae; genus Saccoglossus; species Saccoglossus kowalevskii. The sequence continues at coordinate 42,499,445 of NC_140641.1, read as the reverse complement.
AACATTCTAGAAATTTGTAGTAAGTTCAAGACTCATTATGTATGCTGATGTAATGGTCTATTTATAGACAGTGCGGGTATATATAGGGGAGTTGTTCAGCACTGAGATCAGATCGAAGATCTCGTTGAATTGTATTGGAGTTTAAGTATCTAGTTATTGGAAATTTTAAGTTTTACCGCGTTATTGTACTTGATGTTTGCAGAGTATAATAATACCAGTACCAGTTGAAACCTCATCTGTTGGCTCCGTGTTCATATTTTATCATCGCCGCCAGGGAAGTCTTTCTGTTACTGTTGCCATTTTGGTATTTGAACCATCACACCTGTACTATACCAATTACGGTAATATTACGTTGCGTGTGACAACATCATTACATGACAGTCACTGTATACATCATTACATGACAGTCACTGCATAGATCATTACATGACAGTCACTGTATACATCATTACATGACAGTCACTGCATACATCATTACATGACAGTCACTGCATACATCATTACATGACAGTCACTGCATACATCATTACATGACAATCACTGCATACATCATTACATGACAGTCACTGTATATATGGTACATCACAGTCACTGCATATATCGTACATGACAGTCACTGTATACATCATTACATGACAGTCACTGTACATATGGTACATCACAGTCACTGCATATATCGTACATGACAGTCACTGTATACATCATTACATGACAGTCATTGCATACATCATTACATGACAGTCACTGCATATATCGTACATGACAGTCACTGCATACATCATTACATGACAGTCACTGCATACATCATTACATGACAGTCACTGTATACATCATTACATGACAGTCACTGCATAGATAATTACATGACAGTCACTGTATACATCATTACATGACAGTCACTACATAGATCATTACATGACAGTCACTGTATACATCATTACATGACATTCACTGCATACATCATTACATGACAGTCACTGCATACATCATTACATGACAATCGCTGCATACATCATTACATGACAGTCACTGCATACATCATTACATGACAGTCACTGCATACATCATTACATGACAGTCACTGTATACATCATTACATGACAGTCATTGCATACATCATTACAAAATAGTCACTGCATACATCATTACACGACAGTCACTGCCTACATCATTACATGAGTCACTGTATACATCATTATATGACAGTCACTGTATACATCATTACATGACAGTCACTGTATACAGTGTACATCATTACATGACAGTCATTGCAAACATCATTACATGACAGTCACTGCATACATCATTACATGAGTCAGTGTATACATCATTACATGACAGTCATTGCATACATCATTACATGACAGTCACTGCATAGATCATTACATGACAGTCGCTGTATACATCATTACATGACAGTCAATGCATACATCATTACATGACAGTCATTGCATACATCATTACATGACAGTCATTGCATACATCATTACATGACAGTCACTGCATACATCATTACATGACAATCGCTGCATACATCATTACATGACAGTCACTGCATACATCATTACATGACAGTCACTGCATACATCATTACATGACAGTCACTGTATACATCATTACATGACAGTCATTGCATACATCATTACAAAATAGTCACTGCATACATCATTACACGACAGTCACTGCCTACATCATTACATGAGTCACTGTATACATCATTATATGACAGTCACTGTATACATCATTACATGACAGTCACTGTATACAGTGTACATCATTACATGACAGTCATTGCAAACATCATTACATGACAGTCACTGCATACATCATTACATGAGTCAGTGTATACATCATTACATGACAGTCATTGCATACATCATTACATGACAGTCACTGCATAGATCATTACATGACAGTCGCTGTATACATCATTACATGACAGTCAATGCATACATCATTACATGACAGTCATTGCATACATCATTACATGACAGTCAATGCATACATCATTACATGACAGTCATTGCATACATCATTACATGACAGTCATTGCATACATCATTACATGACACAGCATTACAAACAGTCACAGCATTACAAATATATAGTATTACAATTTACATTGCAGTATGCTTATGCTTATTTGAAAAACAAAACAAATATTTCTATTGACAGTAGATACTCTTTATATGCAATTCACAGTCGATGTTTATGTTAAAGACCATAAGCAGATAAAATTCAGTTGTTTGTTATAGGGTAACAAAAGTAGTGGAAGTAGGTGACAAAGAATATAAAAGCTGCCAGTCAGCCATCATTGTCCAAATATCAAAATCATCGCACAAGCATATGTATCAGACTAGCTGTTAAATACATGCAAAGTTTGAAAATAATCGGTCAAAGTATGTCTGAGATATAGCCGTGGATGCGCAAATGGATGCACAGAAACTAACCTATAAGTCTCTGTTTATGTGAATGAAAACTAATAATGTGTCTCAAGAATGATTTTGACCACTCACACCTCATTAATGTTGATGGTATTCTGTACAATAGCTACCTTTTCATTAACTTGCATAGTATGGTTGGTTATCCAAGATCAAAAGCCCAAGGCAAACATTACATTGATTTAATATAGCTGCTACCATTTCCGATAAAATTTACAATCACATAAAACATAACAAGCACAGCAATCACAGGTTTACAAGTATCAAGGTGAGAAGAAAATTGGGTTGAATGAAGGCAGACATCTGAATAATATCGCATTCCACTGTGAATGCACACACAATTATGGAAAGAAGAAATTCGTCCCATGTGGTTGAATTCCAAATAACTTAATCTCAGTACTTTCTCGTACTATCTATGTGTTAAGAATTCAAATTGAAAGTTGTCAGCAATCAGTATTAATGAATGTTGTAAATAGAGAGACTTTAATCCCATCAATCTAAAACATGGTTTAAAAAATAAATACCCAACTCTATCAGACAATAAATAAACATAAACTTCATCTCATTCCAATTTATAGTGTAGTAATGGCAATGTGTTACTGTAAAGCCTCAGTGAGCACTGACTGAACACAATTAAACATAAATTCTTCCAAGTGTAATCCAGTATCAAACAGTACCAATAACTAATCCCCTCTATATTTAGAAATTTTTAATGCCATACGATGCAGTTTTACAAACATTGCGTTTATACATTGCATGGTTCAAACATGTACAACGATTGTGACACTCTGGGATACTCCATATAATGAATTGATACCTCCCAGTAACATTTGGTAGAATTTTTCATGCTAGGTATGGTGAAGTGACACTTCTCCTAGTAACATTTGGTAGAATTCCTCATGCTAGGCATGGTGAAGTGTCACTTCTCCCGGTAACATTTGGTAGAATTACTCATGCTAGGTATGGTGAAGTGACACTTCTCCCAGTAACATTTGGTAGAATTCCTCATGCGAGGCATGGTGAAGTGTCACACCTCCCAGTAACATTTGGTAGAATTCCTCATGCTAGGCATGGTGAAGTATCATACCTTGCAGTAACATTTGGTAGAATTCCTCATGCTAGAGATGGTGAAGTGACACATCTCCCAGAAACATTTGGTAGAATCCTCATGCTAGATATGGTGAAGTGTCACATCTCCCAGTAACATTTGGTAGAATCCTCATGCTAGGCATGGTGAAGTGTCACATCTCCCAGTAACATTTGGTAGAATTCCTCATGCTAGGCATGGTGAAGTGTCACATCTCCCAGTAACATTTGGTAGAATTCCTCATTCTAGGCATGGTGAAGTGTCACATCTCCCGGTAACATTTGGTAGAATTCCTCATGCTAGGTATGGTGAAGTGACACTTCTCCCGGTAACATTTGGTAGAATCCTCATGCTAGATACATGTATGGTGAAGTGTCACATCTCCCAGTAACATTTGGTAGAATTCCTCATGCTAGGTATGGTGAAGTGTCACATCTCCCAGTAACATTTGGTAGAATCCTCATGCTAGATACATGTATGGTGAAGTGACACACCTCCCAGTAACATTTGGTAGAATTTCTCATGCTAGGCATGGTGAAGTGACACATCTCCCAGTAACATTTGGTAGAATTCCTCATGCTAGGTATGGTGAAGTGACACATCTCCCAGTAACATTTGGTAGAATTCCTCATGCTAGGCATGGTGAAGTGTCACACCTCCCAGTAACATTTGGTAGAATTCCTCATGCTAGGCATGGTGAAGTGACATACCTCCCAGTAACATTTGGTAGAATTCCTCATGCTAGGTATGGTGAAGTGTCACATCTCCCAGTAACATTTGGTAGAATTCCTCATGCTAGGCATGGTGAAGTGTCACTTCTCCCGGTAACATTTGGTAGAATTACTCATGCTAGGTATGGTGAAGTGACACTTCTCCCAGTAACATTTGGTAGAATTCCTCATGCGAGGCATGGTGAAGTGTCACTTCTCCCAGTAACATTTGGTAGAATCCTCATGCTAGATAAATGTATGGTGAAGTGTCACACCTTGCAGTAACATTTGGTAGAATTCCTCATGCTAGAGATGGTGAAGTGACACATCTCCCAGAAACATTTGGTAGAATCCTCATGCTAGATATGGTGAAGTGTCACATCTCCCAGTAACATTTGGTAGAATCCTCATGCTAGGCATGGTGAAGTGTCACATCTCCCAGTAACATTTGGTAGAATCCTCATGCTAGATACATGTATGGTGAAGTGACACACCTCCCAGTAACATTTGGTAGAATTTCTCATGCTAGGCATGGTGAAGTGACACATCTCCCAGTAACATTTGGTAGAAGTCCTCATGCTAGGCATGGTGAAGTGTCGCATCTCCCAGTAACATTTGGTAGAATTCCTCATTCTAGGCATGGTGAAGTGTCACATCTCCCGGTAACATTTGGTAGAATTCCTCATGCTAGGTATGGTGAAGTGACACTTCTCCCAGTAACATTTGGTAGAATCCTCATGCTAGATACATGTATGGTGAAGTGACACACCTCCCAGTAACATTTGGTAGAATTTCTCATGCTAGATACATGTATGGTGAAGTGACACACCTCCCAGTAACATTTGGTAGAATTTCTCATGCTAGGCATGGTGAAGTGACACATCTCCCAGTAACATTTGGTAGAATTCCTCATGCTAGGTATGGTGAAGTGACACATCTCCCAGTAACATTTGGTAGAATTCCTCATGCTAGGCATGGTGAAGTGTCACACCTCCCAGTAACATTTGGTAGAATTCCTCATGCTAGGCATGGTGAAGTGACATACCTCCCAGTAACATTTGGTAGAATTCCTCATGCTAGGTATGGTGAAGTGTCACATCTCCCAGTAACATTTGGTAGAATTCCTCATGCTAGGCATGGTGAAGTGTCACATCTCCCAGTAACATTTGGTAGAATCCTCATGCCAGATAAATGTATGGTGAAGTGTCACACCTTGCAGTAACATTTGGTAGAATTCCTCATGCTAGAGATGGTAAAGTGACACATCTCCCAGAAACATTTGGTAGAATCCTCATGCTAGATATGGTGAAGTGTCACATCTCCCGGTAACATTTGGTAGAATCCTCATGCTAGGCATGGTGAAGTGTCACATCTCCCAGTAACATTTGGTAGAATCCTCATGCTAGGCATGGTGAAGTGTCACACCTCCCAGTAACATTTGGTAGAATTCCTCATGCTAGGCATGGTGAAGTGACATACCTCCCAGTAACATTTGGTAGAATTCCTCATGCTAGGTATGGTGAAGTGTCACATCTCCCAGTAACATTTGGTGGAATTCCTTATGCTTGGCATGGTGAAGTGACCCATCTCCCAGTAACATTTGGTAGAATTCCTCATGCTAGGCATGGTGAAGTGACACATCTCCCAGTAACATTTGGTAGAATCCTCATGCTAGATACATGTATGGTGAAGTGTCACATCTCCCAGTAACATTTGGTAGAATCCTCATGCTAGATATGGTGAAGTGTCACTTCTCCCGGTAACATTTGGTAGAATTCCTCATGCTAGGTATGGTGAAGTGTCACATCTCCCAGTAACATTTGGTAGAATCCTCATGCTAGATACATGTATGGTGAAGTGACACACCTCCCAGTAACATTTGGTAGAATTTCTCATGCTAGGCATGGTGAAGTGACACATCTCCCAGTAACATTTGGTAGAATTCCTCATGCTAGGTATGGTGAAGTGACACATCTCCCAGTAACATTTGGTAGAATTCCTCATGCTAGGCATGGTGAAGTGTCACACCTCCCAGTAACATTTGGTAGAATTCCTCATGCTAGGCATGGTGAAGTGACATACCTCCCAGTAACATTTGGTAGAATTCCTCATGCTAGGTATGGTGAAGTGTCACATCTCCCAGTAACATTTGGTAGAATTCCTCATGCTAGGCATGGTGAAGTGTCACTTCTCCCGGTAACATTTGGTAGAATTACTCATGCTAGGTATGGTGAAGTGACACTTCTCCCAGTAACATTTGGTAGAATTCCTCATGCGAGGCATGGTGAAGTGTCACTTCTCCCAGTAACATTTGGTAGAATCCTCATGCTAGATAAATGTATGGTGAAGTGTCACACCTTGCAGTAACATTTGGTAGAATTCCTCATGCTAGAGATGGTGAAGTGACACATCTCCCAGAAACATTTGGTAGAATCCTCATGCTAGATATGGTGAAGTGTCACATCTCCCAGTAACATTTGGTAGAATCCTCATGCTAGGTATGGTGAAGTGTCACATCTCCCAGTAACATTTGGTAGAATCCTCATGCTAGATACATGTATGGTGAAGTGACACACCTCCCAGTAACATTTGGTAGAATTTCTCATGCTAGGCATGGTGAAGTGACACATCTCCCAGTAACATTTGGTAGAAGTCCTCATGCTAGGTATGGTGAAGTGACACATCTCCCAGTAACATTTGGTAGAATTCCTCATGCTAGGCATGGTGAAGTGTCACACCTCCCAGTAACATTTGGTAGAATTCCTCATGCTAGGCATGGTGAAGTGACATACCTCCCAGTAACATTTGGTAGAATTCCTCATGCTAGGTATGGTGAAGTGTCACATCTCCCAGTAACATTTGGTAGAATTCCTCATGCTAGGTATGGTGAAGTGTCACACCTCCCAGTAACATTTGGCAGAATTTCTCATGCTAGGTATGGTGAAGTGACACATCTCCCAGTAACATTTGGTAGAATTTCTCATGCTAGGCATGGTGAAGTGTCACATCTCCCAGTAACATTTTGTAGAATTCCTCATGCTAGATATGGTGAAGTGTCACATCTCCCAGAAACATTTTGTAGAATTCCTCATGCTAGATATGGTGAAGTGTCACTTCTCCCGGTAACATTTGGTAGAATTCCTCACGCTAGGCATGGTGAAGTGTCACACCTCCCAGTAACATTTGGTAGAATTCCTCATGCTAGGCATCGTGAAGTGACACACCTCCCAGTAACATTTGGTAGAATTCCTCATGCTAGATATGGTGAAGTGTCACTTCTCCCGGTAACATTTGGTAGAATTCCTCATGCTAGATATGGTGAAGTGACACATCTCCCAGTAACATTTGGTAGAATCCTCATGCTAGGCATGGTGAAGTGTCACATCTCCCAGTAACATTTGGTAGAATTCCTCATGCTAGGCATGGTGAAGTGACACTTCTCCCGGTAACATTTGGTAGAATTCCTCATGCTAGGCATGGTGAAGTGACACTTCTCCCGGTAACATTTGGTAGAATCCTCATGCTAGGCATGGTGAAGTGTCACATCTCCCAGTAACATTTGGTAGAATCCTCATGTGAGGCTTGGTGAAGTGTCACTTCTCCCAGTAACATTTGGTAGAATTGCATATGCTAGATATGGTGAAGTGTCACATCTCCCAGTAACATTTGGTAGAATCCTCATGCTAGGCATGGTGAAGTGTTACATCTCCCAGTAACATTTGGTAGAATTCCTCATGCTAGGTATGGTGAAGTGTCACACCTCCCAGTAACATTTGGTAGAATTCCTCATGCTAGGTATGGTGAAGTGACACACCTCCCAGTAACATTTGGTAGAATTCCTCATGCTAGGTATGGTGAAGTGTCACATCTCCCAGTAACATTTGGTAGAATTCCTCATGCTAGATATGGTGAAGTGACACACCTCCCAGTAACATTTGGTAGAATTCCTTATGCTTGGCATGGTGAAGTGACACATCTCCCAGAAACATTTGGTAGAATTCCTCATGCTAGGCATGATGAAGTCACACACCTCCCAGTAACATTTGGTAGAATTCCTCATTCTAGGCATGGTGAAGTGACACATCTCCCAGTAACATTTGGTAGAATTCCTCATGCTAGGCATGGTGAAGTGTCACACCTTCCAGTAACATTTGGTAGTATTCCTCAAGCTAGGCATGGTGAAGTCACACACCTCCCAGTAACATTTGGTAGAATTCCTCATGCTTGGCATGGTGAAGTGTCACACCTCCCAGTAACATTTGGTAGAATTCCTCATGCTAGATATGGTGAAGTGACACACCTCCCAGTAACATTTGGTAGAATTCCTTATGCTTGGCATGGTGAAGTGTCACACCTTCCAGTAACATTTGGTAGAATTTCTCATGCTAGGCATGGTGAAGTCACACACCTCCCAGTAACATTTGGTAGAATTCCTCATTCTAGGCATGGTGAAGTGACACATCTCCCAGTAACATTTGGTAGAATTCCTCATGCTAGGCATGGTGAAGTGTCACACCTTCCAGTAACATTTGGTAGTATTCCTCATTCTAGGCATGGTGAAGTGACACATCTCCCAGAAACATTTGGTAGAATTCCTCATGCTAGGCATGGTGAAGTGACACATCTCGCAGTAACATTTGGTAGAATTCCTTATGCTTGGCATGGTGAAGTGACACATCTCCCAGAAACATTTGGTAGAATTCCTCATGCTAGGCATGGTGAAGTGACACATCTCCCAGTAACATTTGGTAGAATTCCTCATGCTAGGTATGGTGAAGTGTCACACCTCCCAGTAACATTTGGTAGAATTCCTCATGCTAGGTATGGTGAAGTGACACACCTCCCAGTAACATTTTGTAGAATTCCTCATGCTAGGTATGGTGAAGTGACACTTCTCCCGGTAACATTTGGTAGAATTCCTCTTGCTAGGCATGGTGAAGTTACACACCTCCCGGTAACATTTGGTAGAATTCCTCATGCTAGGCATGGTGAAGTGACATACCTCCCAGTAACATTTGGTAGAATTCCTCATGCTAGGTATGGTGAAGTGTCACATCTCCCAGTAACATTTGGTAGAATTCCTTATGCTTGGCATGGTGAAGTGACACATCTCCCAGTAACATTTGGTAGAATTTCTCATGCTAGGCATGGTGAAGTGTCACATCTCCCAGTAACAATTTGTAGAATTCCTCATGCTAGATATGGTGAAGTGTCACATCTCCCAGTAACATTTTGTAGAATTCCTCATGCTAGATATGGTGAAGTGTCACTTCTCCCGGTAACATTTGGTAGAATTCCTCATGCTAGGCATGGTGAAGTGACACACCTCCCAGTAACATTTGGTAGAATTCCTCATGCTAGGCATGGTGAAGTGACACACCTCCCAGTAACATTTGGTAGAATTCCTCATGCTAGATATGGTGAAGTGTCACTTCTCCCGGTAACATTTGGTAGAATTCCTCATGCTAGATATGGTGAAGTGACACATCTCCTAGTAACATTTGGTAGAATCCTCATGCTAGGCATGGTGAAGTGTCACATCTCCCAGTAAAATTTGGTAGAATTCCTCATGCTAGGCATGGTGAAGTGACACTTCTCCCGGTAACATTTGGTAGAATTCCTCATGCTAGGCATGGTGAAGTGACACTTCTCCCGGTAACATTTGGTAGAATCCTCATGCTAGGCATGGTGAAGTGTCACATCTCCCAGTAACATTTGGTAGAATCCTCATGTGAGGCATGGTGAAGTGTCACTTCTCCCAGTAACATTTGGTAGAATTCCATATGCTAGATATGGTGAAGTGTCACATCTCCCAGTAACATTTGGTAGAATCCTCATGCTAGGCATGGTGAAGTGTCACATCTCCCAGTAACATTTGGTAGAATTCCTCATGCTAGGTATGGTGAAGTGTCACACCTCCCAGTAACATTTGGTAGAATTCCTCATGCTAGGTATGGTGAAGTGACACACCTCCCAGTAACATTTGGTAGAATTCCTTATGCTAGGTATGGTGAAGTGTCACATCTCCCAGTAATATTTGGTAGAATTCCTCATGCTAGATATGGTGAAGTGACACACCTCCCAGTAACATTTGGTAGAATTCCTTATGCTTGGCATGGTGAAGTGACACATCTCCCAGAAACATTTGGTAGAATTCCTCATGCTAGGCATGATGAAGTCACACACCTCCCAGTAACATTTGGTAGAATTCCTCATTCTAGGCATGGTGAAGTGACACATCTCCCAGTAACATTTGGTAGAATTCCTCATGCTAGGCATGGTGAAGTGTCACACCTTCCAGTAACATTTGGTAGTATTCCTCAAGCTAGGCATGGTGAAGTCACACACCTCCCAGTAACATTTGGTAGAATTCCTCATGCTAGGCATGGTGAAGTTACACACCTCGCAGTAACATTTGGTAGAATTCCTCATGCTAGGTATGGTAAAGTGACACACCTCCCAGTAACATTTGGTAGAATTCCTCAAGCTAGGTATGGTGAAGTGACACTTCTCCCGGTAACATTTGGTAGAATTCCTCTTGCTAGGCATGGTGAAGTGACACACCTCCCGGTAACATTTGGTAGAATTCCTCATGCTAGGCATGGTGAAGTGACATACCTCCCAGTAACATTTGGTAGAATTCCTCATGCTAGGTATGGTGAAGTGTCACATCTCCCAGTAACATTTGGTAGAATTCCTTATGCTTGGCATGGTGAAGTGACACATCTCCCAGTAACATTTGGTAGAATTTCTCATGCTAGGCATGGTGAAGTGTCACATCTCCCAGTAACATTTTGTAGAATTCCTCATGCTAGATATGGTGAAGTGTCACATCTCCCAGTAACATTTTGTAGAATTCCTCATGCTAGATATGGTGAAGTGTCACTTCTCCCGGTAACATTTGGTAGAATTCCTCACGCTAGGCATGGTGAAGTGTCACACCTCCCAGTAACATTTGGTAGAATTCCTCATGCTAGGCATGGTGAAGTGACACACCTCCCAGTAACATTTGGTAGAATTCCTCATGCTAGATATGGTGAAGTGTCACTTCTCCCGGTAACATTTGGTAGAATTCCTCATGCTAGATATGGTGAAGTGACACATCTCCCAGTAACATTTGGTAGAATCCTCATGCTAGGCATGGTGAAGTGTCACATCTCCCAGTAACATTTGGTAGAATTCCTCATGCTAGGCATGGTGAAGTGACACTTCTCCCGGTAACATTTGGTAGAATTCCTCATGCTAGGCATGGTGAAGTGACACTTCTCCCGGTAACATTTGGTAGAATTCCTCATGCTAGGTATGGTGAAGTGTCACACCTCCCAGTAACATTTGGTAGAATTCCTCATGCTAGGTATGGTGAAGTGTCACATCTCCCAGTAACATTTGGTAGAATTCCTTATGCTTGGCATGGTGAAGTGACACATCTCCCAGTAACATTTGGTAGAATTTCTCATGCTAGGCATGGTGAAGTGTCACATCTCCCAGTAACATTTTGTAGAATTCCTCATGCTAGATATGGTGAAGTGTCACATCTCCCAGTAACATTTTGTAGAATTCCTCATGCTAGATATGGTGAAGTGTCACTTCTCCCGGTAACATTTGGTAGAATTCCTCACGCTAGGCATGGTGAAGTGTCACACCTCCCAGTAACATTTGGTAGAATTCCTCATGCTAGGCATGGTGAAGTGACACACCTCCCAGTAACATTTGGTAGAATTCCTCATGCTAGATATGGTGAAGTGTCACTTCTCCCGGTAACATTTGGTAGAATTCCTCATGCTAGATATGGTGAAGTGACACATCTCCCAGTAACATTTGGTAGAATCCTCATGCTAGGCATGGTGAAGTGTCACATCTCCCAGTAACATTTGGTAGAATTCCTCATGCTAGGCATGGTGAAGTGACACTTCTCCCGGTAACATTTGGTAGAATTCCTCATGCTAGGCATGGTGAAGTGACACTTCTCCCGGTAACATTTGGTAGAATCCTCATGCTAGGCATGGTGAAGTGTCACATCTCCCAGTAACATTTGGTAGAATCCTCATGTGAGGCATGGTGAAGTGTCACTTCTCCCAGTAACATTTGGTAGAATTCCATATGCTAGATATGGTGAAGTGTCACATCTCCCAGTAACATTTGGTAGAATCCTCATGCTAGGCATGGTGAAGTGTCACATCTCCCAGTAACATTTGGTAGAATTCCTCATGCTAGGTATGGTGAAGTGTCACACCTCCCAGTAACATTTGGTAGAATTCCTCATGCTAGGTATGGTGAAGTGACACACCTCCCAGTAACATTTGGTAGAATTCCTCATGCTAGGTATGGTGAAGTGTCACATCTCCCAGTAATATTTGGTAGAATTCCTCATGCTAGATATGGTGAAGTGACACACCTCCCAGTAACATTTGGTAGAATTCCTTATGCTTGGCATGGTGAAGTGACACATCTCCCAGAAACATTTGGTAGAATTCCTCATGCTAGGCATGATGAAGTCACACACCTCCCAGTAACATTTGGTAGAATTCCTCATTCTAGGCATGGTGAAGTGACACATCTCCCAGTAACATTTGGTAGAATTCCTCATGCTAGGCATGGTGAAGTGTCACACCTTCCAGTAACATTTGGTAGTATTCCTCAAGCTAGGCATGGTGAAGTCACACACCTCCCAGTAACATTTGGTAGAATTCCTCATGCTTGGCATGGTGAAGTGTCACACCTCCCAGTAACATTTGGTAGAATTCCTCATGCTAGATATGGTGAAGTGACACACCTCCCAGTAACATTTGGTAGAATTCCTTATGCTTGGCATGGTGAAGTGTCACACCTTCCAGTAACATTTGGTAGAATTTCTCATGCTAGGCATGGTGAAGTCACACACCTCCCAGTAACATTTGGTAGAATTCCTCATTCTAGGCATGGTGAAGTGACACATCTCCCAGTAACATTTGGTAGAATTCCTCATGCTAGGCATGGTGAAGTGTCACACCTTCCAGTAACATTTGGTAGTATTCCTCATTCTAGGCATGGTAAAGTCACACACCTCCCAGTAACAGAAACCTCATGCGAGGCATGGTGAAGTGTCACTTCTCCCAGTAACATTTGGTAGAATTCCATATGCTAGATATGGTGAAGTGTCACATCTCCCAGTAACATTTGGTAGAATTCCTCATGCTAGGTATGGTGAAGTGTCACACCTCCCAGTAACATTTGGTAGAATTCCTCATGCTAGGCATGGTGAAGTGTCACACCTCCCAGTAACATTTGGTAGAATTCCTCATGCTAGCTATGGTGAAGTGACACTTCTCCCGGTAACATTTGGTAGAATTCCTCATGCTAGGCATGGTGAAGTTACACACCTCGCAGTAACATTTGGTAGAATTCCTCATGCTAGGTATGGTGAAGTGACACACCTCCCAGTAACATTTGGTAGAATTCCTCATGCTAGGTATGGTGAAGTGACACTTCTCCCGGTAACATTTGGTAGAATTCCTCTTGCTAGGCATGGTGAAGTGACACACCTCCCGGTAACATTTGGTAGAATTCCTCATGCTAGGCATGGTGAAGTTACACACCTCGCAGTAACATTTGGTAGAATTCCTCATGCTAGGCATGGTGAAGTGACACACCTCCCAGTAACATTTGGTAGAATTCCTCATGCTAGGTATGGTGAAGTGACACTTCTCCCGGTAACATTTGGTAGAATTCCTCATGCTAGGCATGGTGAAGTGACACACCTCCCAGTAACATTTGGTAGTATTCCTCATGCTAGGCATGGTGAAGTGTCACACCTCCCAGTAACATTTGGTAGAATTCCTCATGCTAGGCATGGTGATGTGTCACACCTCCCAGTAACATTTGGTAGAATTCCTCATGCTAGGTATGGTGAAGTGACACTTCTCCCGGTAACATTTGGTAGAATTCCTCATGCTAGGCATGGTGAAGTGTCACACCTTCCAGTAACATTTGGTAGTATTCCTCATGCTAGGCATGGTGAAGTGTCACACCTCCCAGTAACATTTGGTAGAATTCCTCATGCTAGGCATGGTGAAGTGTCACACCTCCCAGTAACATTTGGTAGAATTCCTCATGCTAGGTATGGTGAAGTGTCACACCTCCCAGTAACATTTGGTAGAATTCCTCATGCTAGGTATGGTGAAGTGACACATCTCCCAGTAACATTTGGTAGAATTCCTCATGCTATGTATGGTGAAGTGTCACACCTCCCAGTAACATTTGGTAGAATTCCTCATGCTAGGCATGGTGAAGTGACACTTCTCCCAGTAACATTTGGTAGAATTCCTCATGCTAGGTATGGTGAAGTGACACATCTCCCAGAAACATTTGGTAGAATTCCTCATGCTAGGCATAGTGAAGTGTCACACCTCCCAGTAACATTTGGTAGAATTCCTCATGCTAGGCATGGTGAAGTGTCACACCTCCCAGTAACATTTGGTAGAATTACTCATGGTAGGCATGGTGAAGTGACACATCTCCCAGAAACATTTGGTAGAATTCCTCATGCTAGGCATAGTGAAGTGTCACACCTCCCAGTAACATTTGGTAGAATTCCTCATGCTAGGCATAGTGAAGTGTCACACCTCCCAGTAACATTTGGTAGAATTCCTCATGCTAGGCATGGTGAAGTGTCACATCTCCCAGTAACATTTGGTAGAATTCCTCATGCTAGGTATGGTGAAGTGACACTTCTCACGGTAACATTTGGTAGAATTCCTCATGCTAGGCATGGTGAAGTGACACACCTCACAGTAACATTTGGTAGAATTCCTCATGCTAGGCATGGTGAAGTGACACACCTCCCAGTAACATTTGGTAGAATTCCTTATGCTTGGCATGGTGAAGTGACACATCTCCCAGAAACATTTGGTAGAATTCCTCATGCTAGGCATGGTGAAGTGTCACACCTCGCAGTAACATTTGGTAGAATTCCTTATGCTTGGCATGGTGAAGTGACACATCTCCCAGAAACATTTGGTAGAATTCCTCATGCTAGGCATGGTGAAGTGACACATCTCGCAGTAACATTTGGTAGAATTCCTTATGCTTGGCATGGTGAAGTGACACATCTCCCAGAAACATTTGGTAGAATTCCTCATGCTAGGCATGGTGAAGTGACACACCTCGCAGTAACATTTGGTAGAATTCCTTATGCTTGGCATGGTGAAGTGACACATCTCCCAGAAACATTTGGTAGAATTCCTTATGCTAGGCATGGTGAAGTCACACACCTCCCAGTAACATTTGGCAGATCTCTTCATGCTATTTTTCTCACCAAAATCAATGCCAAAAAATCGTGTGAAATGTTGAAAATCACTTCCATGTTGCATAATCATCAGCAATATCTGAAAATTCTTGAATATGTTTCGGCTGGCACAACATAGATTTCTGATTGGTTAGTTTCAGGTCAATTTCCTGCATGGAAATACATAGCGGACATCATTTCGCATCAAGTGCTTATGTGCGAACAAGAACATTCGCCTTCAAAAAAACTAAGTTGAATTTTACTTGCATTGAATAACAAGCAGCCAGTCGCCTGAGATAGCTTCGCTGTTAGCAATGCACATTTCAATTAAAGAACAGAAGATATCATTAGAAAATAAACAATATGTATAGTATGTATAGCAATCGGACTTGCTGGTTTCAACAAGAATTCAAAAATATCACTTTTTATCAAAAATGACATAAATATTCATCAAAATTACAGAATTGAGAATATCATCACAAAATGAACAAATTTGAGAAAGGTCTACATGTAGTAACTATATATGTAGTATCAAAGCAATCAGGCTTGCGGTTTTTAACAAGAAGTCAAAAATATCACTTTTTACCAAAAATGACAAAAATATTCACCAAAATTACAGAATTGAGGATATCATCACAAAATGAACAAATTTGAGAAAGGTCTACATGTAGTAACTATATATGTAATATCAAAACAATTGGACTTTTGGTTTTTAACAAGAAGTGGAAAATATCACATTTTACCAAAAATGACAAAAATATTCACCAAAATTAGAGAATTGTTGATATCATCACAAAATGAGCAAATCTGAAAAAGGTCCACATGTAGTACCTATATATCTAATATCAAAGCAAGTGGACTTTTGGATTTAAACAAGAAGTCGAAAATATCACTTTTTTCCCAAAAATGACAAAAATATTCACCAAAATTAGAGAATTTAAGATATCATCACGAATTGAATAAATCTGAGAAAGGTCCACATGTAGTATCTATATATGTAATATCAAAGCAATTGGACTAAACAAGCAGCCTATCGGCTGAGATAGCTCCGCTGTTAGAAATGCACATTTCAATTAAAGAACTGAAGACATCATCAGAAAATGAACAATATGTATAGTATCAAAGCAATCGGACTTACAGTTTTTAACAAGAAGTTGAAAATATCACTTTTTACCAAAAATTACAAGAATATTCACCAAAATTAGAGAATTGAAGATATCATCATGAAATAAACAAATCTAAGAGAGGTCTACCCCAGGTACATACACACCAAGTATCAAAGCATTCAGGCTTGAAGTTTTCAAGAAGAAGTCGAAAAAGTAAAACATTGACACGGACGACGACAGACGCCGGACGACGGATGCCGACGGACAATCACTCATATGATAAGCTCCGCTCGACAAAGTTGACAGCGAAGCTAACAAATGAATGACATACGTACGTTATTATAATCATGACAGAGCAACAATCAATGTTTGTAACACCTTGAAAACAAAAATATTCGTCTATCATATAGAATGACCAAAAAACACTAAAGTGAGCAATGTGTTTATTTGAAACTTGCACTATACCTGTCACTACCAAAGTCACTGAGACGATCAAGATTGTATATCACATAAAGGTCACCAAGACAATCAAGGTTGTATATCACATAAAAGTCACCAAGACAATAAAGGTCACCTATCACATAAAGGTCACCAAGACAATAAAGGTCACCTATCACATAAAGGTCAACAAGACAATCAAGGTTGTATATCACATAAAGGTCACCAAGACAATCAAGGTTGTATATCACATAAAGGTCACCAAGGCAATCAAGGTTGTATATGACATTAAGGTCACCAAGACAATCAAGGTTGTATATCACATTTAGGTAACCAAGACAATCAAGGTTGTATATCACATAAAGGTCACCAAGACAATGAAGGTTGTATATCACATTTAGGTAACCAAGACAATCAAGGTTGTATATCACATTTAGGTAACCAAGACAATCAAGGTTGTATATCACATTTAGGTAACCAAGACAATCAAGGTTGTATATCACGTAAAGGTAACCAAGACAATCAAGGTTGTATATCACATAAAAGTCACCAAGACAATCAAGGTTGTATATCACATAAAGGTCACCAAAAGAATAAAGGTCGTATATCACATAAAGGTCACCAAGACAATCAAGGTTGTATATCACATAAAGCACACCAAAAGAATAAAGGTCGCATATCACATAAAGGTCACCAAGACAATCAAGGTTGTATATCACATAAAGGTCACCAAGACAATAAAGGTTGTATATCACATAAAGGTCACCAAGACAATCAAGGTTGTATATCACATAAAGGTCACCAAGACAATCATGGTTGTATATCACATAAAGGTCACCAAGACAATAAAGGTTGTATATCACATAAAGGTCACCAAGACAATCAAGGTTGTATATCACATAAAGGTCACCCAGAAAATCAAGGTTGTATATCACAAAGGTCACTAAGACAATCAAGGTTGTATATCACATTTAGGTAACCAAGACAATCAAGGTTGTATATCACGTAAAGGTAACCAAGACAATCAAGGTTGTATATCACATAAAGGTCACCACGACAATCAAGGTTGTATATCACATAAAGGTCACCAAGACAATAAAGGTCGAATATCACATAAATGTCACCAATACAATCAAGGTTATATATCACATTTAGGTAACCAAGACAATCAAGGTTGTATATCACATAAAGGTCACCAAGACAATAAAGGTTGTATATCACATAAAGGTCACTAAGACAATCAAGGTTGTATATCACATAAAAGTCACCAAGACAATCAAGGTTGTATATCACATAAAAGTCACCAAGACAATCAAGGTTGTATATCACATAAAGGTCACCAAGACAATCAAGGTTGTATATCACATAAAGGTCACCAAGACAATCAAGGTTGTATATCACATAAAGGTCACCAAGACAATCAAGGTTGTATATCACATAAAGGTCACCAAGACAATCAAAGTTGTATATCACAAAGGTCACTAAGACAATCAAGGTTGTATATCACATAAAGGTCACCAAGACAATCAAGGTTGTATATCACATAAAGGTCACCAAGACAATCAAGGTTGTATATCACATAAAAGTCACCAAGACAATCAAGGTTGTATATCACACAAAGGTTACCAAGACAATCAAGGTTGTATATCACATAAAGCTCACCAAAAGAATAAAGGCCGCATATCACATAAAGGTCACCAAGACAATCAAGGTTGTATATCACATAAAAGTCAGCAAGACAATCAAGGTTGTATATCACATAAAAGTCACCAAGACAATAAAGGTCATCTATCACATAAAGGTCACCAAGACAATCAAGGTTGTATATCACATAAAGGTAACCAAGACAATCAAAGTTGTATATCACATAAAGGTCACCAAGACAATCAAGGTTGTATATCACATAAAGGTCACCAAGACAATCAAGGTTGTATATCACATAAAGGTCACCAAGACAATCAAGGTTGTATATCACATAAAGGTCACCAGACAATCAAGGTTGTATATCACATAAAGGTCACAAAGACAATAAAGGTCGAATATCACATAAAAGTCACCAAGACAATCAAGGTTATATATCACATAAAGGTCACCAAGACAATCAAGGTTGTATATCACATAAAGGTCACCAAGACAATCAAGGTTGTATATCACATAAAGGTCACCAAGACAATCAAGGTTGTATATCACATAAAGGTCACCAAGACAATCAAGGTTGTATATCACATAAAGGTCACCAAGACAATCAAGGTTGTATATCACATAAAAGTCACCAAGACAATCAAGGTTGTATATCACACAAAGGTCACCAAGACAATCAAGGTTGTATATCACATAAAGCTCACCAAAAGAATAAAGGCCGCATATCACATAAACGTCACCAAGACAATCAAGGTTGTATATCACATAAAAGTCACCAAGACAATCAAGGTTGTATATCACATAAAGGTCACCACGACAATCAAGGTTGTATATCACATAAAGGTCACCAAGACAATAAAGGTCGAATATCACATAAATGTCACCAATACAATCAAGGTTATATATCACATTTAGGTAACCAAGACAATCAAGGTTGTATATCACATAAAGGTCACCAAGACAATAAAGGTTGTATATCACATAAAGGTCACCAAGACAATCAAGGTTGTATATCACATAAAGGTCACCAAGACAATCAAGGTTGTATATCACATAAAGGTCACAAAGACAATAAAGGTTGTATATCACATAAAGGTCACCAAGACAGTCAAGGTTGTATATCACATAAAGGTCACCAAGACAATCAAAGTTACATATCACATAAAGGTCACCAAGACAATCAAGGTTGTATATGTCATGAAGGTTACTGAGACAATCAAGGTTGTATATCACATAAAGGTCACCAAGACAATGAACATATAAATTACTAGAACATGATGACCACTAGAAACTCAGGGTGGTAGAACAACTGTGCATATTATTTTATTCATTCACCTACATGTAAATTTGAGCTACATGTTGCTGTAATTTTAATTTTTATGTGGGATTTTTATTTTATTATTTCTTCTCAAATTTCATCATTTTGCTCCATACTTTCTAATGGTCAACCCCTAAATCCGTCACAGAAAAAATCTACATTTTTTTTTTAATCAATGATAGTAATCAATTAAATTGGAATGGGCAAGATGGAGGATGAAGCATTTTATCATGTACATCACATGTAGTTTTTTCTAATCAAGCTATCTGAATATCAAAACTCAATTGATAAAGTAAGAAAATCTTATTCATGTTTCATAAAAAATTCAAATTGTGATATTTCTCCAACAAATAGACACTATGATACAGAAATTTCTAAAAAAAAAAAAGTGAATATTTTAAAACAAATTTCATATAAAAACAAGTCATCTGTTTTATGTGAGTGGTTTGGTTTCATTTATCATAGTTCTAGAATTAATTTGGCAAAATTTTCAGTCTTTTTATTATTTAAACCAGTTCTAGAAATACATCAAAGAAAATACAGCAGTTGACTTGTATTCTCTAGTGTCTTTTGTCAGAAGTACAAAGTTAGTTTTTAGTAATTTAAATACACAATCTACAACATGCATGATACTACAGGTAAGTTTAACCTTTTCTCCAACAGTTCCCTCTTTTCATAACAATATACACAATATACATGTAGTCGGGTTTATAGTCTTTCCTTCAGAAGATTGGGAGTAAAAAATGAAAATTGACTCAAATTCTGTCTGTTGGCTTCAAAATTAGGGTTCATATCCATAAATATGCAGAAAAATGTGGGCGAGAAAGTCCAGTTGTCTTGCATGTCATTAGTAACCTCTGACAAGTATATTTATTGACTTGCTCATTATGTATCAATAGTCAAAATAAATTCAAATAAAAGTACAAATAAGGTACACTACAAATTACACACGTACTACACTGTACACAAGTACCAAAATCTAAACACATTAGTTTATGATGCAGACAGATACATGTATGTGCCACAATTAAAACAGCAGACACATTAAATTCTATCAAGTGGCAAATAATAAACACTAAACTGAGTTTCACACTTCATAGAATACTGTACATTTTAACAAGTAGGGCATATATGGTATTAAAGTGCTGTGGTTCATGGCCATTTTACTTAAGTTGTAAATCTGTATCTGTAAATGACGAGGTCAATATAGCAGATGATATAGCCTTCCAAAGTCAAAGACATTCAACCTTATCGGCTAGCAAAGTGAAAGACGTACATTGTTGTTGGACTCAACTTATATCTATAATATACAAAGAATAATGTTTATGTTGATTTCATGTATATTTCAAAAAATAATAAATACATGATAATATATACATAATACATAACAATATATACATATTTCATGTACATTTCTAAAAATAATATATACAAAGCTGTTACAGTAATATTTGCCAAACTACGTTTACAAAGATTCCTTATGTCGGATAATCACCTAGATATACAAATATTCCTTACATGAATAATGTCTGCATTTTTTCTTATTCATACTAAGTGTTATAATAGCTAAATGTCAAGCAATGGAAATATCAAGGTATATCACCATAAAATGCTAAACTGTCAAAATAGGTTTATAGGTTGATGTTATACATGTACTTAAATTTTAGATTATTCCCTCAAAATCAGCTCTATTATCAACTGGTGAAAAATGGAAACCTCTCAGTTAAGAGAGTTGCAATTAATTTTTCAGCGATGCTGCAGGCAATTTGCATCCATATTCTGACATTCCCAATCATTGTATGGACCTAGGAAGGAAATTTGCATTTAAAACTAAGGTGATGGAAATCACTTAACACTGAGAGAGTTATTTATCAGTCGAAAAATGTTACACTATGGTGATAAAAGACAGAAATAATTCAACATTCAAGTCATTTCACAATGCAAGTATGTACACATAACCGCATCTTTAGTCATACATTTCTAATAGCAAACAAATTGTAAATATTCTCATATGATAAAGCTCCAGGATCTTAGTCCCCGTTCGAACGTAGTCCAAAAATGGAGACTTATGTTTTGACTTATGTTTTTGCGTCCATGCCTCCGTGCTTCAAACTACACACATACATCATACATGACATTATACATATGCACATCAATTTGTTTCACAATCTGATTCAAGATGGCCGAATGGCAGCTATTTTGGACTGAAAAATCATCAAAATTAAGCATTTCTCGGCTGTTTACAGATGGATTTTGTCAAACTTTGTATATACATTAGACATTATTTTGTTTTTTAGATGAGATTCAAAATGGCCGACTGGTGGCCATTTTGTTTTAATGAATGTGGTTCTAGTGCCATATATCTGACTTGCTTTGACTGATTATGTTCAAATTTTATATATTCATTATACATATATGTTATATATATATATACATGTATTCAAAATGGTTGATTTTGTTTTAATTAATGCTGTTCCAGAGCAATATCTCTCAATGTGGACAAGTACCTGATTGACGATCAGATACAAATGTCAATAATTTAAATGTTAAACAATCATTATAATCATATTCCATATATATAAACAAAACTATGTATCTTAAATTCGATAACTAACAGGGACTGTGCCGTGCATGGCTTGTTATTATTATTATTTTACTCAAACAAAATTGAATCATTTTTCTGCAATATATACAACTGTTCATGGCAGGAAATTAAAATGTCTCACTCTGCATGTAGCAATGGAAAAATCTACTGTCCCACTGTGCATGAAACCGCCCTGGGTGTAGTGACAGCAAAATCTACTGTCCCACTGTGCATGAAACCGCCCTGGGTGTAGTGACAGCAAAATCTACTGTCCCACTGTGCATGAAACCGCCCTGGGTGTAGTGAGAGCAAAATCTACTGTCCCACTGTGCATGAAACCACCCTGGGTGTAGTGACAGCAAAATCTACTGTCCCACTGTGCATGAAACCACCCTGGGTGAAGTGACAGCAAACTCTACTGTCCCACTGTGCATGAAACCACCCTGGGTGTAGTGACAGCAAAATCTACTGTCCCACTGTGCATGAAACCACCCTGGGTGAAGTGACAGCAAAATCTACTGTCCCACTGTGTATGAAACCACCCTGGGTGAAGTGACAGCAAAATCTACTGTCCCACTGTGCATGAAACCACCCTGGGTGTAGTGACAGCAAAATCTACTGTCCCACTGTGTATGAAACCACCCTGGGTGTAGTGACAGCAAACTCTACTGTCCCACTGTGCATGAAACCACCCTGGGTGAAAGAAGTGACAGCAAACTCTACTGTCCCACTGTGCATGAAACCACCCTGGGTGTAGTGACAGCAAACTCTATTGTCCCACTGTGCATGAAACCACCCTGGGTGTAGTGACAGCAAACTCTATTGTCCCACTGTGCATGAAACCACCCTGGGTGTAGTGACAGCAAACTCTACTGTCCCACTGTGCATGAAACCACCCTGGGTGAATTGACAGCAAACTCTACTGTCCCACTGTGCATGAAACCACCCTGGGTGTAGTGACAGCAAACTCTATTGTCCCACTGTGCATGAAACCACCCTGGGTGTAGTGACAGCAAAATCTACTGTCCCACTGTGCATGAAACCACCCTGGGTGTAGTGACAGCAAACTCTACTGTCCCACTGTGCATGAAACCACCCTGGGTGTAGTGACAGCAAACTCTATTGTCCCACTGTGCATGAAACCACCCTGGGTGTAGTGACAGCAAACTCTATTGTCCCACTGTGCATGAAACCACCCTGGGTGTAGTGACAGCAAACTCTACTGTCCCACTGTGTATGAAACCACCCTGGGTGTAGTGACAGCAAACTCTATTGTCCCACTGTGCATGAAACCACCCTGGGTGTAGTGACAGCAAAATCTACTGTCCCACTGTGCATGAAACCACCCTGGGTGTAGTGTGACAGCAAAATCTACTGTCCCACTGTGCATGAAACCACCCTGGGTGTAGTGACAGCAAAATCTACTGTCCCACTGTGCATGAAACCACCCTGGGTGAATTGACAGCAAACTCTATTGTCCCACTGTGCATGAAACCACCCTGGGTGAAGTGACACTGACAGCAAACTCTATTGTCCCACTGTGCATGAAACCACCCTGGGTGAAGTGACAGCAAACTCTATTGTCCCACTGTGCATGAAACCACCCTGGGTGTAGTGACAGCAAACTCTATTGTCCCACTGTGCATGAAACCACCCTGGGTGAAGTGACAGCAAAATCTACTGTCCCACTGTGCATGAAACCACCCTGGGTGTAGTGACAGCAAAATCTACTGTCCCACTGTGCATGAAACCACCCTGGGTGTAGTGACAGCAAAATCTACTGTCCCACTGTGCATGAAACCACCCTGGGTGAATTGACAGCAAACTCTATTGTCCCACTGTGCATGAAACCACCCTGGGTGTAGTGACAGCAAACTCTATTGTCCCACTGTGCATGAAACCACCCTGGGTGTAGTGACAGCAAACTCTATTGTCCCACTGTGCATGAAATCACCCTGGGTGTAGTGACAGCAAACTCTACTGTCCCACTGTGCATGAAACCACCCTGGGTGTAGTGACAGCAAAATCTATTGTCCCACTGTGCATGAAACCACCCTGGGTGTAATGACAGCAAACTCTATTGTCCCACTGTGCATGAAACCACCCTGGGTGTAGAGACAGCAAACTCTATTGTCCCACTGTGCATGAAACCACCCTGGGTGTAGTGACAGCAAACTCTACTGTCCCACTGTGCATGAAACCACCCTGGGTGTAGTGACAGCAAAATCTACTGTCCCACTGTGCATGAAACCACCCTGGGTGTAGTGACAGCAAAATCTACTGTCCCACTGTGCATGAAACCATCCTGGGTGTAGTGACACTGACAGCAAACTCTATTGTCCCACTGTGCATGAAACCACCCTGGGTGAAGTGACAGCAAACTCTACTGTCCCACTGTGCATGAAACCACCCTGGGTGTAGTGACAGCAAACTCTATTGTCCCACTGTGCATGAAACCACCCTGGGTGAAGTGACAGCAAAATCTACTGTCCCACTGTGCATGAAACCACCCTGGGTGAAGTGAGAGCAAAATCTACTGTCCCACTGTGCATGAAACCACCCTGGGTGAAGTGACAGCAAAATCTACTGTCCCACTGTGCACTCTGCCAGTATTACATATCAGCATTATTAATACATACTTTTGTTATTGAAAATCTCTTTGACATTAGTAGTTAGACAAGTATATATAATTACAAAGCATTGAGTTTTTGTGGACATTTTATTTGAACGCAGGTACAAAATGTAAGTTCATTTAAGCATTGAACAATTCAATATGGCCTTAACATTTGACCTCTCTTCTGTTCATTTCCTCTGAACCCAACAACACCTGAATCACTTGCTTCACTACCTTTCAAGTTTACTTGAAATTATAAAACTGATATAAATAGGTCTTTAATTTTATTTCTGTAAAATGTGTAGGCACATTGATTGGATTGAGACACCACTCCTATGACAGATAGATGTGTGGTTGTGTCTATCATGGTGACCTGAGCTAACCTTTGGAAATTTTATTGTGGTATGTGTAGAGTGTATCCTGTGTCACACACATTGAGGCTGCAGAAGTCGATGCCCTATTATGATTACTTTAACAGACATCATGGTATCTCAACTGTCTAATCTATTATCACTGGAATGCACTAAATTTCAACATTATATATTGTAAAGAATTAAATAACCTATTGGGCTCACTCTTCTTTCAGACTACCGGTACCTTGATTGAGGCATGGAGATAAAAAAACTCCATAATTGTTGGTATCACAGCATCGGACAATACAACATTTGGTGAATATACCCCAACCAATACTAGTGTTAACGTGATTCTTATTTCAAATTGTAAATCTTAGTGATGAACTCATGGACAATATATTTCAATGTTTTTTTTTTATTCCCGCTCATTCACACTTTATTGTTCCTTCACATCAATATCCCAAAGAGGATTTGATTGCAATAAAGATATTGTTATCATCATTATGGAAAATGAGAAATATATAACAAGTCGGATATTAGTAAAGTAGTATTTAATTGTATTTGTACATGAAGCACACAGTAATCTCTACCAAACTTTCTGGTGTCAAATGCGTGACACAGCATACAATGATTGATAGCATGTCTGTTAGGTGGTTGTAATGAAAATCATCACTTCAGGTAAAAAGTGAGTTTAGTTTAAGTATTTATTGTTCACAGAAACATACAATTTCACTGTAGTGACAAAATCTTGTACTACTCTAATTCATGGTCAATCAACTGATGGAGCCTGCATCAACCCATTCATGTTGAGATCAACTGATGGAGCCTGCATCAACCCATTCATGTTGAAATCAACTGATGGAGCCTGCATCAACCCATTCATGTTGAAATCAACTGATGGAGCCTGCATCAACCTATTTATGTTGAGATCAACTGATGGAGCCTGCATCAACCCATTCATGTTGAAATCAAATGATGGAGCATGCATCAACCCATTCATGTTGAAATCAAATGATGGAGCATGCATCAACCCATTCATGTTGAAATCAAATGATGGAGCATGCATCAACCCATTCATGTTGAGATCAACTGATGGAGCCTGCATCAACCCATTCACGTTGAAATCAACTGATGGAGCCTGCATCAACCCATTCATGTTGAAATCAACTGATGGAGCCTGCATCAACCCTTTCATGTTGAGATCAACTGATGGAGCATGCATCAACCCATTCATGTTGAAATCAACTGATGGAGCCTGCATCAACCCATTCATGTTGAAATCAACTGATGGAGCATGCATCAACCCATTCATGTTGAAATCAACTGATGGAGCCTGCATCAATCCATTCATGTTGAAATCAACTGATGGAGCATGCATCAACCCATTCATGTTGAGATCAACTGATGGAGCCTGCATCAACCCATTCATGTTGAGATCAACTGATGGAGCCTGCATCAACCCTTTCATGTTGAGATCAACTGATGGAGCCTGCATCAACCCTTTCATGTTGAGATCAACTGATGGAGCCGCATCAACCCATTCATGTTGAAAACAACTGATGGAGCCTGCATCAACCTATTTATGTTGAGATCAACTGATGGAGCCTGCATCAACCCATTAATGTTGAGATCAACTGATGGAGCCTGCATCAACCCATTTATGCCCATTAGTTTGTCTACTTCCATTTTCAGAATAAAAAAATGTCACTATTAGTTTCACTTTGGAAGCAAGAAATCTTATTGTGAATGCAGTTGATGTGCCTGATACATAGTAGGATATATCTTCGCAATAATTCATTTGAAAACATGCACTTACATTACTGCCATTCATTGAATGACAGGAGTGTCACAACAAAATGCTTTTTTTTTTCCATTAGTTTGACTATTTCCGACCACCTAATAATTTTCAGTATTCCAACAATTTAGCTGTTCAGAGATTATAATTATTAAAGTAGTCCAACTTTTACCTGTAAGTAGTCTTCAGAATTGTCAACATAAGTCAATATATCCAAGTTTATGAAGTAACACACAGTAGACATATCAATTTGTTTATAGTATTGTATCAGTGTTGCAGCTATTACCATACATGGCTACCCTGAGCTGCCTATACAGGTTGATAACAGCTTGTAAGGCTCTCTCCAGAGTCAAGGCTCTAAGGACATCGCTTTACAGAAGAATCAATTAACAACTCAATTATGTAAATTAACCATTAATCAGAAAAAACAATCACTTCACAATTATAATATTCAAGTTACTTATTTCTGATTTTATATTTTGTAAAACCACTATTGTAACTAAGAATACTACATTTACGTTTCTTTGAAACTGAAGTTTGTATGCAGTCCTCATATTCCAACAACAAAAAAACAAAAACCCATCCGTCCATCCATGTGTTAATGCATGCTCCATCCAACTATACAAAAAAAACTTTAGCAGCCATGCATTTGACAGTTTTACAATAAACCACAAAATAAAATACTTGTAACAACCCTAATAGGTAAGTATGTATTTTGAAATAAATGTTTAAATGTCTACATGTATCCCCATTATTCTCAAACTATTTTATTAAAACACCAATTACAATGTACATTACAAAAACAAATTGAATCGAAACCAACTTCTATATTTGAGATTACATGACAGGACTGTGTAACAATCTCGACATTGCATCTCTTCTATAATAAATGTATAAATGCTTAAACTACAACATTTATTGTTCAATACTCTATATGCACTAGGACATCACCTTTAGATAGCAGAATACCTGCTGGCAACATCAATCATGCTTGCACCGAAACACAACAAGGAAATAAAATGGTGTGCTACATTTTATGTGCTTGGAATAACAATAGACGAGAAACAGTGAAAATAAACATATTAATCTACAATATCACAGTAATAATAGTCATAGTAACAGACACATACACTTCATTCTGTGAAATATTTTATTAGATATTACTTTGATTATGTAGTACGGTAAGAGGAAACGTATTCCGGAAACAATCTAATTTTGAGAGCTTTTTATAGCCAGTAATTAGTGACATAGTATACTTGTTAATTTGAATATGAAAGTAAAGCTGTACAAAACATGTTGGATTTATGGCAGTCTGTGAGTGTGATATATTGTTAACAATTTAGCCTGAGGTGTGGCATCACAGTAGTGTCTGTGGATTATACAAATTGGATAGATTCCAACTTTCAAGATTACATTTCTCACCTTTTTTTTCATTACTGAAGCTGAAATGGATGTAACAAAAAAAAGTGTAATAATACATGTGTGGGTATATTAAAGTAAAAGCTAGTCCTAATTATAGATACGTTGTCAAACACGCACAGTAAGTAAACACTTCAATAATAAAATACCATATGTCTCCAATTGTACAACTTAGAATGCTCTGAATGTGAAGTATGCAAATGATAAAATAGTTTAATACCTGCCCTCAATTATTGTGTTTTAGAAAGACAATATGATAATGTCAATTTAAAAAATCAGTGAAACCATATTGAGCATATAACAAATTGCAGTAGATATTGGTGAATTGAATCAAACATGACTCAACTAATCCAATTTGATGATTCAAAAGTATATATTATACAAATTCCAAATCAGAAATATGAGAATGGTGGCAATGATGGAGTGTTATCGATTTCATGTGAACACGTTTCATGTACACATACGCAGTACACATCAGGTTATTCTCTTTTTTTTTTATGACCAATGAGATGATTCAAAGTAAACATCTGAATGGATTTCCCAAAGAGACACACCACTCAGAAAACATTACTTTCTCAGTTAGACAATCTTTAGGAAGTATAATAGGAGTTGTACACAACCTTTTTTTTATATCCCTGGTGAATGTGGTTATATACATGTAGCTGAGAATTTAAACACCATATTCTTAGAAAAATGTCAAATAAAATTTTGTAAAAAAAAAAGTGTTGTCTCCCTTCTCTAGTATGAGTTTGTGAATTGTTATTTGAATCATAATTGGCACCACATTTTATCATTTTCACAATTTTAAAGATAAAAATGCCTTTTAGCACAAAAACCATCCTTCTCTGGCTGGGCTATATAGCATGATTTTAACACAAATAAATTTTTTAAAAAAATGTGAGGCCTCACTATGTCAATAAATGTATAGAAAAAAACGACATACTATTATTATATTTCATTAAAAGAACATGTTACTTTTAGTATTTTCTGATTTTAGCTGATAAACAGCAGTTTTTTTTTATCTACCATTTGGGATAATGAAGCCTCACTTAACCTTTTGCGTTAATGCATACCCACACGACATTTACTCTTACATCAAGATAAAGCTAATAAAATACACAAATTATCTATATGTTGCTTTGAGAATAAATAATACACATTATAATATTTATTTTGTTTAGGAAATACAGAATTATATATACATCTGTTGTATGTCTAATTATACAGTATTGACTCAAAGTACTCAGTACATTATTAGCAGAGGCAATTTCTACATAATGATGTATGATTCCCAAGATGGTGGATGTAATTCAAGCAAAGCACACAACAATTCCTTTATTTTTCAACACCATCTCAGTTTTGAGTTCATATATCATGCAGTTAATAAATTATTAAGATTAACAAGAGAACACTGCAAAGTACTGCAATCATATTTTATTTCTAAAATTAGTGATTTTGTTATCTTTGCTTTCCAATGCTGATTAATTTGGAATAAAATTAAGAAAATGTGACATTGCTTGAAGGATTTATTCATATGATAAACATATTTACAGGTATTTATGCCTTCTGCAAGAATAAAATAACACTACATTGAGTAAAGTATTTCATATTGGCAGTATATGGCACGCAATGTATTGACAGTAGCGGATGGAAGACAACAATATCAGCAAAGAATTTAGAAATTCCTAACTGAGTATCCGATGCCACTGTTGTGAGAGATGATTAAATTAACTTAGAACTAGAATATCAAACGTTTTATTCTCGGTTTCTTCTTTGTTCACAAAGTGCATTAAGCACACATTGATAATGATACGTTTTGTATTGATTTGTTAGTCTTACAAGACATCTTACTGTGTTTTGAATAAAATAGGTGCATTGCTATGGCAAAGGTAAAGGTCTGATTATATGTGGTTAACTGAAACATGACTTACTACTATCAAGGCAATACTAACACTAACCCGTTCATCATTGTTCTCTATAAAATGAACCCTCATAAAAACTCAAGTATACCTAAAAGCAAATGATTGTGTTGGTAATTATTTACGAGCATCACATTTCTAAAAAAAAAACAGAAAATCATATGGTAACAAATAAAAAGTACATTTGAATTCCAGAATTAATTATCATTGAAGTTGATTAAAAAGAGCTATAGTCACTGAATTAGAATCTGATAGGCAGTTAATAGGTTTATTTTACTGCTATTTTCTTGGATGACTGAACGAAGCCCACTATTTTCGTTGAAGAGATGAACCAATGAAATATTTTTTCCTACGTTTTACATTAAACTCATCAAATTTCAGTGAAAATAAATGTCATATAAAACAGCCAAAATATCTTTTCAGAAAAAAATAAGCTAAAATATAGTATTTTAGAGTAACCCATTCCCTGCTGACAGTATTTTTTCACATTCATTTTGACTATCCAGAAGGTCATGTGTTAACAACAAAAAAGTGTTAACACATTACAGATCAAATAACAGAATTGAAAACAAATTTAAACAATAAATTTGCATAATGGAAAATCAATATTTTCAATTAAAACAGTAATATCATGGCTGCAAAGAACAATTATCAACGACTCTATTCTTGGGAGCGCGACACCTCAAGCTCTGCAAGTCGTGATGATAAAATACATTGAAAATTACAATTCAAAAGGCATTCATTTCAAAACGCTTCCATTCATATATATATGGTAGAGATAACTGGAATAAAATGACTGCTTTGTGTAACATATGAATAATGATATCCAATTTCCATATTCCATATCAAGTTCTTTTGTAGAACTTTGACTTTTTAAAACTGAAATACAGATAACCAGCTTGATCCTTTTTATAGAAAAATTAATTATTCATGCATAAATTTGTTAATAATGGCACCATAAGCTCTATGAGACAACATTTCTAGGTCAAGTTGCTCATCTACTGAATATATTAAACACGAGCCGTATCATAATTTGACAAAAGACATCATCCATCATTCTAGCACAAATGAGATGCAATTAATTTGTGTTCAGTTTTTTCACCCTGTATCAATGTCACCTATAGAATCAGAACAAAATTTACAGACGACATTGATAGTTAGTAAAAAAAATCAATAATTTGTAAATGAAAGTGTTAGCTAACCTTGTTACAGTCCCTCTATGCATACATAAGTTAATCTCTAACTGCCCAAGACTTTCCAACATCTAGAATTAATATTATTTTCTACATTTTCTGTTTTTGATGCATACTTTGTTGTCAGTGTTATTCTTATACTTTAATTTGAGAAACATTACTGGTGACAGGAGTCCTAAACTGTAATTCTGACCATCACTAAGGATTTATATGGCTGATTAGATTTTCTATAAAACATTGACTGTAAGGACAAAACACAATGTCAGATTCTATCCACTCACAGTGATATATCCTAACAAATAAAATGTTATAACGGATGAGTTGATTTCAACAACTTAGTACCTGTGACTCGCAATCAAGGACAATTCACGTGTGTGAAATAAAAATAGCTTGCTGATTGCACACATGAACTGCTGAAACCTTGGTTACCGTAACGATATGAAGAACTTGTCATGTGGAATTATCTTTATATGACTAGCATAAAGTGATGAAATTGTAAAAAAGCGACTGGGTTGCCGAGTGTGCAGTTTTACAGAGACTATGTTAGTTACATCACTATTACTAAGAATTTAGTCAACAGATTGGATTTGCTGGATAATAGGAGAGTGACAGGAAGCAATTCCTCATATTTTTACTCACTAATAATGTAATGTATTACAAAAAGAAAGAAAATTGTTTTTGACAACGACTAAAATGTTATTTAGTGTCAGAATTATAATTACATTTAAGAGTGTATTATTTGACGAGGGAGTAGGGATAATATGTTACTAACATAGTAAGATGTGATATATTACGCCACCCCCATCCCCCAACCATCTTCGTTCTGTTGATTGAAATATTCAATGCCACTCAATGGTCCACACAATGACTGTTTTGCGAAAATCATGAAATATATCAAACCACTCAAGTTTCGTAAATGAATGTATTTGGTTGCTACGGCAATAGCTACAACTTCTAATCATACCATAAGATTTAATATCGCTAGGAAATTGTTATTTTATTTATAGTGAACGGTAGTGCACATGAAAAATACTTGCTGAGGTTTACGAGCTATTGAACGAGTTGCGTCAATAAAGGTGCTAACATTAAACTCAACAAGCTACATGTAATGTGTAAAGTTCGCCAATTCAAATGAATGATGAAAATATTTACTATTGGCTGCAACTTCCGGGGTCACTGTTTAGGAGGCACGACGTTGTTTTTGTTTTCAAATGAATAGCGCTATATACCAGCAAAGACTATACATTGAAACGCAGTCTCGTTACGCAATATATTTTGAAAAACCTTACCTTGATAGCCACTTGAGAAATGGCATGCGATGGAAACTAATAACACGCCCACTGCAGCTATCCACCGACTTGAAATATCTGCGACCGCCATTTTGAAATGGAACGGTCTCACAGACAAGATGTACAAAAATGTAACAGAAAAATTCTTCACTGGTTTGGTTCAGCTAAGGCAATATTTCGGTGCAGATCCATATTGACATTGCTAAAGCTGTTGCATCTTCAACATTGTCCCCAATACCTGTGTAATTTACTCAGAAAACTCAACCGTTGAGCGGAGCGTCGTTACGAAATAGACTCGACTGCTGCGTGACTATAGCGTCATCTGCTTCACGATACTACTCGATACTCTGCGTAATACAGTGGTTGTATGCAAATTAGGGGATTGTTGAGTTCAGTTAGTACGTGCGTTCAGCACGCTCGCTGTTTAGTCAAAACCGCTCCTTTTCGTTCACTTACTTGCCAACATGATATAGTTTGATTTAACTAAGTTGGTCATTAGAAGCTCTTGGGTGTGAAGATGGTAGAATACTGTGCATTTTTTTTTCACGTACTTTAGAGCTAGATTTGTAACTTGCTTCATAATGAGTGTCTGATTTTTATAAAACTGCCTTGTTAATACTTATTACCTATGCCAGCACAAAGAAGCTAGCAGGTATGTCGTTCAATACTGTGTGTATGTAATAATAATAATAATTTTATTGCGTCATTATAAGTACAGTGTTTTTTATCAGTTTATAGCAACAAAGATGAAGTACAGAAAACAAATAGTGTGTCGTTTTCATTTCTTACAAGGAAGAAGAAATGTATAATTGTATAATATGTATATAATTGCACTTGTAAATGTATGTATGTGTGTCCGTCTTATAACTCGAAGGTAAAAATAGGTACAGACTTC
Organism: Saccoglossus kowalevskii; assembly: GCF_978046115.1. Taxonomy (NCBI): domain Eukaryota; kingdom Metazoa; phylum Hemichordata; class Enteropneusta; family Harrimaniidae; genus Saccoglossus; species Saccoglossus kowalevskii. The sequence goes on along the minus strand of NC_140641.1, from coordinate 42,465,380 downwards.
AAACTTAGCACACATGTTGCATATGTCACCCACATAACAGCAACCTTTTGATGACAAGAGGTCAAGGCTCAATGTCACAGCATGTATTTATGAATTTTTGTCCAATATATAATAAAACTACATACGAAAAGCAAAAAAGCCAGTGCAATCAAAATGTGTACACATATTTCCTGCGAAATTCACAAGACCTTACCACATTTTGAGGTCAAAGTTCAAAATCTTAGTATGAGTTTATGTATGTTTTGTATATAACAACATAGAGAAAATAGCCAGGACCTTCAGACTTTGTAAATGTGTCCCACATGAATAACAATTGTCGGAAATAGTAAACTATCACCAGAAGCCTTATTTTTCAATTTCAAGAGATCTTCTTTAAAATAGTCTTACAATGTATCTTTTAATGGTTTACAATGCCTGGCGGCTTACGAAGTATGTTGAGCCATGAATGTGTTTTCTTCAAAAACAGCTGCGAGTTCTAAAATATGATTCATTAGATTTAAAGTGGTAAGAATAGCTAGATCGCATTCGATGTTTTGGGAAAACTAGACGAATGTCAAGCAAATAATGTTATTTATTTTACTAAAACACTTTGGCGTGTTCTGGATATTCTCACTAGTACCTTGGTATGAGTATGTTTATACTAGGTTTATGCCAGTAAATATGTGGATAACATGCAATAGAAACTCAGTACACCATTTCTTGACAAAGACCATTCAGACAAGCCAATTGAAAGAGAAACGCACAATCTGACATTTTAGCACCAAGTGTTATATACCAATTGGTATATGTTGATATAATAATAATTTTATTGACATTATTCATTTTGAATAGAACATAGTCAAATGCTATTCCAAAAAAAAAGAATATTATGATTTAAAAAAAAAAAAGTTACATATCGTCGTCGTCGGAATCCGTTCGTCTAGGAAGACGATGGGTTGCGCCATGATGTGGTTGAACTTGGGCAGCGTCTATGGTGGTTGTAAAGCCCAATCCTTGAGTGACATCCCTGTCACAGTCCCCGCAGATGAAAACTGAGTTTAATGAAACTATTTGAGAAAATACCATTTTCGTTAATATAAACTGCAAGTTTTTCATGTGTGTTGTCCATAATATATAAGAACTTTGCCTCGTTGTCTAACAAATTAAACTGTAGATCTGAGGTTTTTGTATTGTATTCTTAATGTTGCTGGCAATCAGTCAGGAAGTGAAATTCGTCCACAACTTTACCTTTCAAAGAACCTTTCATCAACATTTGATTTTGGTCTTATATGCCGGCCTTCTCTATCATTATATTTTGATCACTATGTCTGAGTTTGAATATATATTTTCTATATTTTGGGTCTTTAATTTTGGATAAGTATTACTCTGTTTTACATTCTTTTTTGAATTTAGTGTAGGTTCTTAGTTTATTTTCTCCCGGATTTAGATTTTTCTGTATTAATTTAGCATTTCCACAATGTTATATAGCTTGCTTCTATTTGATCACTTATGTGATGTATGCTTTTCTTTGTCTCATTCCAATAATCATCTCATTTTCTCCAATTATTTCTTTATTGATTTTGTCCATATTTTGATATATGTTAGATAATATTTGGTAATCGGTGTCCTATAAGTATCTAGTCAAAATATTCGGGTAATGGCGAATGAAAAAGTCAATAGATCTGTCGTGGTGGAATTTGTTCTTGGTCTAGTGACGTTGAATAGTTACTAAGGGTTACCAAATATCGCTTGTGATATAGTGTTTATCGTACGTCCTATATTTACTATATTTAAATGCACTAGACTGTTATAAACTTTTCAATGAAATAATTAAATTAGTAACAATAAATTTGTACTAGTATGTTGACAGATATATAGATAAAACAGCGATCTGCTGAATCAGAGTTAAACTATTATAACACCGCCACAAGAGGGCGAAATAAACGAGGATGGTTTCCTGACCGGAAACACAAATAATAAGCAAATTGTGCGTTTAGAACCAAATGTTCGCGCAAGTGTTGGGGGAAAGTTACAGTAATCTGTGCAGGCATAGGGGGAGGGTCACAATTGTTTGTGCAATGCAAGCCTCATGACACCACAAAGTAAACGAGATGTTATGCACAGTCTGATTGACTGTGTTGCCTGAACAAACACGTATTCTTATTACTCAATCACTCAGGGTTATATTATACGGGTTGCCAGAGTTAGGTGCAATTATTTTAGCAACTCTGTTTATGCCACTTTCCATACGGTTACGTTTACGTTACTTTGCCATACTTTTCTGTTTTTGTTTTCTCTTAGTGGTTCTATGTTTCAAATGATGTGCCTCAAACATCCCCATTATCTGTTTGTTCTTTTGTAATGGGGTGTTTAATAAGTCATGCAGTCTATCAGTCACACTTTTATTTTCCGTCAATAATTCAGACCCCGATTTAATTTAATTTTTCTTTGTATACATGCTTTCCATATCAGCTTTGACTTTCTTTTTTTCACATGTTATTTCAACATCTAGTTTCTTTAACTTTTCAAAATTCAGCTCTATGATAATGTGGCTTACACTATCATTTTCAAAAATAGTGCCAACTTTTCTATCATATTGACGCTTAACTTCGTTGTGAATTTTGTTCACAAAATCACGAGCATTTTTACTCTACTTTAAACTGGAAGCATGTTATTCATGAAAATGTTTGAAGTAGAAAAGTTCTAAGCTGTGTAGTAGAACATCAATTAGTATGTATATATAGTTTTAATATATGTACTATCCCTGCACTTAGAAGGAGGTTCAAAATTGTCCATGCACCATTCAAGGGGGAGGTCAGCAAAGGGTCATATATTTTTATGTACGAGACTTTTAAAAAACACCGGCCTACCACCTGTACTTTCTGTCCAGTCGACCCTTAAATCGAAATTAGGGCATAATAAGAAATTAGTTATGACAGAGGATTGTAAAGTATAACGATAAAGAAATCAAGCCCTACGTCATCTATGATACAATATGTTTGAAAACAGGTACATGACGAGATTTTAAATATATACTGTCATTTGCGTGAAATGACACTTTGAGTATATCACCAGTGGGTGTCATAACTAGTATTGGTAGCGGGGATGATTTCTCAATTACGCTTATGAAATTAGGTCAGAAAGAACTGGCACGGATACACTGACATGTTAGCAAGTAAATAATTTACATTTCCAGCCTCTTAATCACAAAGCCTCTTTATCATATATTATCTGAGAATTACTCCGCCACATAAAGTGTGTAAGTAGCAATGCAAACCACGAGATGCAGATATGCAAGGTAAACATACGAGCATGTTTATAATCCAATGTTTTCTATGAGATGTGACATTATTTAAAAATGCACAACGTCAACTATAGAATATATTTTGGAATTAACTATAAAGGTTTATATATCCCTCACATGTAATTTGTGTGTTACTTATCATGTGCAGTAAAATACAAAACTATTAAACATAAACAATATTCAGTATAAAATAATATCCAGAAATATGGGGGGCGGAATTGTAACTGCAAATTACAGAGTTTGACATTATGGGAGTGTGTACAAACTTGAATCTTTTGCAATCTGAGCAGTGGGTTGGTGTGGCTTGTTAGCTTGTGTATATATCTGGTAGCTTCCCTTATGTATAAAAACACAACGCTCAGCACCAACAATGAGGTTTGATTGACGAACCTCATTGACGGTGCTGAACGTCACTTACATCATGTGATGAAGCATTCGTTGTGGAATACGGAAAAAGAGCCCGAAGCATGCGCACTGCGAACACAATATGCTAATAACCTTTAACGAGGTTATGACGTAGATATTTCTCATGAATATTATTTCAAAGTGCAATTAGAAAGTATTTATTATGAAACGCCGGAATCACGTATATTCGGTCTTGACCCCGCTCTGTCTAATGTGGTTATTTGAAGACTGTGCACACTTTATATCACACTAAACTGGTCATCAAATTTAACAAGTGTCTCCCCTCTTTACGCTGTTAGCCGGTGTGTGTGCTGGCAAGCCTAAAAAGGATTTGATTGTACACAGCGCCGCCAGTGGCTGTTTGGTGATAGTTATTGTTCATAAAATAAAACATACGTGAGTATTGCGTAACGAGGACTAGTATGTATGTTTACAAAAAAATGATCGTGAGAACTGAAAGAGAGTGTAATTTACATCCAATGTTCTTGGCAAATACACAAGCGTGACCAATTCATCATTTATCGATATTGTCATTCACCATCTTGATTAAGTGACAATATTTGGTTATTATAATAAAATCTAAATTTGTTTTAGTCAGGAAACTGAAAATAATACAGTCTTTATAGTAGACAGCTTGCCAACAAACTGAGATCATTTCAACATCATTCATTATTAACGTTATTACATTTTAAACACCAAATTAGAAATGTAAAATTTTCTACACGGTTGTAATAAAGCTGTTATCTTATCTTATCTTATCATGGCGGCTCATCATAGTACAGACATATTGCGGCGAAGTTTTCAATTACATTGCAAATATTAGACGGCGTTTCCTAATATGCATATAAAAACATTATATTGAATATATTTTAAGAAAAAACGATTGAATAATGACTATTTTGTGTCTTTCTTGTTCACACTTATCCTAATCCTAACAGCTCAATCAATACATAATAATTCACTATTGCATGAGCGCCCCCAACGACAAGATCTAGTACAGAAATCGCAAATTAGATTAGACTATTTTACGTTCGCTGCAATGTACCGTAAAAAGCAGGACAAACAAAGGTCAGAACGCTATAGTGACGAACAAATATTTTGGGGGGTATTCCCACGCTTAATTAAGATATATATACATTTGATGATGGTCAATTTTGATGAAGTAAGGCTAACTCGACGCCATATTCCCGTCAAAATTCAACATTGAGCCACTGTGATGGAGCTATGGAACAGAAAATTTAAATTCAAAATCAAATCGTTCGATTTTTGCGGTAGACGTTCGGTCCGCGCACAATACGCCAGATCTCGCAGTGAACTGATAATCAACTATTCCAACGCAATTTCCCTATTTATTTGCACCCTTTATTTTCTAACGACCTGAAACAGAATGATGCCCAGGGGGCCTTTATGTATATGCTGCGCAGCCATTTGCTAAGTTCTTCCTGAGCCATGAAGAAAATAGAAGAGAAGGCATGACATGAATAATACCCGGGGGGGGCTACTGGGTAAGGGTGTGAAGCCCACCTCTCGTAAACCATACTCACTTCTAAACCATTTTTTTCTATTTATATACCCACTTCTAAACACAAGTGTTTTCAGCAAAAAACAAAACACCCAGCTCACAACTTTCGCAACCAGTGAGCGCATCCGGGCGATGCATTTCATTCAGCCTTTTCCGGTATTTGGCTTTGAATATAAGGACCTGTGAAAAGTAAATAAATGCTACACACTTCTAAACAAAACCACTGATAAATGACTACCCACTTCTAAACAAAATAACGGGAAATGACACCCCAGTCGGGCGGCACATACACGTATTGCACTTCTATGCAAGTAGCCCCCCCCCCCCCGAGGGGGGGGGGGTAGCTAGCCGTAACCGTTATGTTTAGAAAGATGACGTTGATATAAACCATGACTAACTACCAATGTATAGTATATTCACAAGAAGACTGTAGTTTATGTGACATTTCCTATTATACGTCATAATGAGTAGTTACGTACTAAACCATTTGAAAGTATTAGCCCTGGATCCCGAATTATGTATCTAACATATTTAAATTGTGTTCATCGTTTCATACAAACTCGTATTTCTTTAAACAAAATGAAAATACTAACGTGTCAACGTGTTCTGAGTGCATCAGCATCATGTACGGAATTACCGGTAGATCATTTGCACATTTTATAACAATTGACCGGTAATGGCTTATGCTGATTAGCCCTTTTACCCTTCAGGATTAAATAAAAACAACTATAGAGGGCGCTTATTAAATGACCACAAATGATGAACCAAGACTGTTGGCTTTATCACATCACAACTACACGGAAATAATTCTATTTTCTGACGTTTATGTAATTGATGACTGCGATAGTATGGCATACAAGGAATTACACTCAGCTCGGTAATCCCAGAACATTCACACTGTACTACATATTCTGCACGTAATGACATGAGGCACGTCCCTCCGATATATAACAAATATCAACCACACTGTACGTCTCTCTGATATATAACAAATATTAACCACAATGTATGTCTCTCTGATATATAACAAATATCAACCACACTGTACGTCTCTCCGATAAATAACAAATATTAACCACACTGTATGTCTCTCTGATATATAACAAATATTAACCACACTGTACGTCTCTCTGATATATAACAAATATTAACCACACTGTATGTCTCTCTGATATATAACAAATATTAACCACACTGTATGTCTCTCTGATATATAACAAATATTAACCACACTGTACGTCTCTCTGATATATAACACATATTAACCACACTGTATGTCTCTCTGATATATAACAAATATCAACCACACTGTACGTCTCTCCGATATATATCAAATATGAACCACACTGTACGTCTCTCTGATATATAACAAATATCAACCACACTGTACGTCTCTCTGATATATAACACATATTGACCACACAGTATGTCTCTCTGATATATAACAAATATCAACCACACTGTACGTCTCTCCGACAAATAACAAATATTAACCACACTGTACGTCTCTCTGATATATAACAAATATTAACAACACTGTACGTCTCTCTGATATATAACAAATATTAACCACACTGTACGTCTCTCTGATATATAACAAATATTAACCACACTGTACGTCTCTCCGATCAATAACAAATATTAACCACACTGTACGTCTCTTTGATATATAACAAATATTAACAACACTGTACGTCTCTCTGATATATAACAAATATTAACCACACTGTACGTCTCTCTGATATATAACAAATATTAACAACACTGTACGTCTCTCCGATATATAACAAATAAAAACAACACTGTACGTCTCTCCGATATATAAGAAATATAAAGAACACTGTACGTCTCTCTGATAATTGACAAATATTAACAACACTGTATGTCTCTCCGATATATAACAAATATAAACAACACTGTACGTCTCTCTGATAATTAACAAATATTAACAACACTGTACGTCTCTTTGATATATAACAAATATTAACCACACTGTACGTCTCTCTGATATGTAACAAATATTAACCACACTGTACGTCTCTCCGATATATAATAAATATAAACAACACTGTATGTCTCTCCGATAAATAACAAATATAAACCACACTGTACGTCTCTCCGATAAATAACACATATTAACCACACTGTACGTCTCTCTGATAAATAACAAATATTAACAACACTGTATGTCTCTCTGATATATAACAAATATCAACCACACTGTACGTCTCTCCGATATATAACAAATATTAACAACACTGTACGTCTCTCTGATAATTAACAAATATTAACAACACTGTATGTCTCTCCGATAAATAACAAATATAAACCACACTGTACGTCTCTCCGATAAATAACACATATTAACCACACTGTACGTCTCTCTGATAAATAACAAATATTAACAACACTGTATGTCTCTCTGATATATAACAAATATCAACCACACTGTACGTCTCTCCGATATATAACAAATATTAACAACACTGTACGTCTCTCTGATAATTAACAAATATTAACCACACTGTACGTCTCTCCGATAAATAACACATATTAACTACACTGTACGTCTCTCTGATATATAACAAATATCATTCACACTGTACGTCTCTCCGATATATAACAAAAATTAACCACACTGTACGTCTCTCCGATAAATAACAAATATTAACCACGCTGCACGTACCTCCGATAATTAACAAATATTAACCACACTGTACGTCTCTCTGATATATAACAAATATCAACCACACTGTACGTCTCTCCGATAAATAACAAATATTAACAACACTGTACGTCTCTCCGATAAATAACAAATATTAACAACACTGTACGTCTCTCCGATAATTAACAAATATCATCCAACTGTACGTCTCTCCGATAAATAACAAATATTTACAACACTGTACGTCTCTCCGATATATAACAAATATCAACCACACTGTACGTCTCTCCGATAAATAACAAATATCATCCACACTGTACGTCTCTCCGATAAATAACAAATATCATTCACACTGTACGTCTCTCCGATATATAACAATTATCAACCACACTGTGCGTCTCTCCGATAAATAACAAATATTAACAACACTGTACGTCTCTCCGATAAATAACAAATATCATTCACACTGTACGTCTCTCCGATAAATAACAAATATCATCCACACTGTGCGTCTCTCCGATAAATAACAAATATCATTCACACTGTACGTCTCTCCGATATATAACAAATATCATCCACACTGTACGTCTCTCCGATATATAACAACTATTAACCACACTGTACGTCTCTCTGATATATAACAAATATCAACCTCACTGTACGTCTCTCCGATATATAACACATATTAACCACACTGTACGTCTCTCTGATATATAACAAATATCAACCTCACTGTACGTCTCTCCGATATATAACACATATTAACCACACTATACGTCTCTCTGATATATAGCAAATATCAACCACACTGTACGTCTCTCTGATATATAACACATATTAACCACACTGTACGTCTCTCTGATATATAACACATATTAACCACACTGTACGTTTCTCCGATATATAACAAATATCAACCACACTGTACGTCTCTCTGATAAATAACAAATATCATTCACACTGTACGTCTCTCCGATATATAACAATTATCAACCACACTGTGCGTCTCTCCGATAAATAACAAATATTAACAACACTGTACGTCTCTCCGATAAATAACAAATATCATTCACACTGTACGTCTCTCCGATAAATAACAAATATCATCCACACTGTGCGTCTCTCCGATAAATAACAAATATCATTCACACTGTACGTCTCTCCGATATATAACAAATATCATCCACACTGTACGTCTCTCCGATATATAACAACTATTAACCACACTGTACGTCTCTCTGATATATAACAAATATCAACCTCACTGTACGTCTCTCCGATATATAACACATATTAACCACACTGTACGTCTCTCTGATATATAACAAATATCAACCTCACTGTACGTCTCTCCGATATATAACACATATTAACCACACTATACGTCTCTCTGATATATAGCAAATATCAACCACACTGTACGTCTCTCTGATATATAACACATATTAACCACACTGTACGTCTCTCTGATATATAACACATATTAACCACACTGTACGTTTCTCCGATATATAACAAATATCAACCACACTGTACGTCTCTCTGATATATAACACACATTAACCACACTGTACGTCTCTCCGATATATAACAAATATCAACCACACTGTACGTCTCTCCGATATATAACAAATATCAACCACACTGTACGTCTCTCTGATATATAACACACATTAACCACACTGTACGTCTCTCCGATATATAACAAATATCAACCACACTGTACGTCTCTCCGATATATAACAAATATCAACCACACTGTACGTCTCTCTGATATATAACACATATTAACCACACTGTACGTTTCTCCGATATATAACAAATATCAACCACACTGTACGTCTCTCCGATAAATAACAAATATTAACAACACTGTACGTCTCTCCGATAAATAACAAATATCAACCACACTGTACGTCTCTCCGATATATAACAAATATCAACCACGCTGTACGTCTCTCCGATAATTAACAAATATTAACCACACTGTACGTCTCTCTGATATATAACAAATATCAACCTCACTGTACGTCTCTCCGATATATAACACATAATTAACCACACTGTACGTCTCTCTGATATATAACAAATATCAACCTCACTGTACGTCTCTCCGATATATAACAAATATCAACCACACTGTACGTCTCTCCGATATATAACAAATATCAACCACACTGTACGTCTCTCTGATATATAACACACATTAACCACACTGTACGTCTCTCCGATATATAACAAATATCAACCACACTGTACGTCTCTCCGATATATAACAAATATAAACCACACTGTACGTCTCTCTCTGATATATAACACATATTAACCACACTGTACGTTTCTCCGATATATAACAAATATCAAACACACTGTACGTCTCTCCGATAAATAACAAATATTAACAACACTGTACGTCTCTCCGATAAATAACAAATATCAACCACACTGTACGTCTCTCCGATATATAACAAATATCAACCACACTGTACGTCTCTCCGATATATAACAAATATCAACCACACTGTACGTCTCTCTGATATAACACATATTAACCACACTGTACGTTTCTCCGATATATAACAAATATCAACCACACTGTACGTCTCTCCGATAAATAACAAATATTAACAACACTGTACGTCTCTCCGATAAATAACAAATATCAACCACACTGTACGTCTCTCCGATATATAACAAATATCAACCACACTGTACGTCTCTCCGATATATAACAAATATCAACCACACTGTTCGTCTCTCTAAAAAATATATAACATTTGATAAAAGGTTCTTTTTTGACATTTTCAGAAAAAAGTCGTTTTTAATATATTATTTGATATGTGGCGGTGGTTCATTTACCCAAAATGTTTAGTTAACGTGTGTGTTGTGTGAAATAAGTGGCGTTTTTTTCGTGTAAATGTTTTTAAAGGGGTGGGTTTTTCCTGAAAATGTTATCAATGGGCGAGGATTTGGTCTCCCTGACAGTGACTATCGCCAAATGTCGCATACCCGTATTGAAATAATACAATTAGCCCTGGGCTAGTCGGCACGTGCAGAAAACCTCGTCTGAGAGCTCTGACAAGAGCCGGAAATGAATCCGTTTGAGCTCGCTTCTTGGAACCGGACTATACACGGCTCGATTGCCGGAGGAAATAATTTACATAATAGCAGATTGTCCTAGCTCAATTTACAATGTTCGAACAATCACTACTATGAAACAAAAATTTTTATGGTGACCTCTTGACCCTAATCAGAAATGTTCATTCAAAGGCAGTCGGCACGTGGCTGCCAGGATACCTTTTCATCAGGGTTTTTTGAAAGGCCATAAAATGGAGAGGGGCATGGTTTATCCTTGAAAAGAGTACCTTTCTTAGGAATAACATGAATGGCAAGGCCTGCCGTAGACCATGTGATTAATAAACTGTTATCATGTATTTACTTATTTTGTTTGTATTAATGCATGCATTAAGGATGTAGTAGACTTCGTGGTGATTTTTTTTTTCATTTTTTTCTTTTATTATTTTTTCAGCCACGTGACTGTAAACAAATGAGGACGAACGCAAAAGACTTCCGCTGACACACTCGTGCTCATTAATCGCAGAATTTCCCCCATAATACTAGTACGTCAAAGTGTGGGCGTGAACCGGTAGCATCCGCGGGAATTTCCCGGGAATTTCCAACCGTATAGTATTTAAGACAGACTGGTTGCTCGTATGTACTACAAACCTCTACACTGTACCAGAGACCATTATACTACAAACCGCTACATTGTTGGGCGAACACTGTGCTGCAACGTCCAGACGAACAAATCTGTCTTTGAGTGCCGAGTTTCACGATGCCTGTGATTAATAAGAGAAAACGCACAACGACACATTTCAAATCAGTGAGTACAATAATATTTTCTTTCTTAAATACTTCATATGTGATACATATATTATAGATATAGTAATAGAGCATGCATGTAATTATTTCAGTAACTCTTATACTCAACACATCGAGCATTCTGGCTACCGCGATCGCTGTGTTCACTGTCACGTAGTCAGCGTGTCTTAAGGTCAATGTATTGTGTTATGGGGAGTAGATTTTAAAGTACCTTACAGACAGAAGTATGACCTGGCAGTAAATGTTATGTGACTCATATGGTAACGTTGCAAACAACACAGTGTCCTCATACAAAGAAAGACTATATCTATTGGGATCATTTTCAAGTATCGCCAAGCGAATGTTTTGTCATTCAATTTAGAGGTTTGCTATATTTTCACGGATTGTTGATAAATGACATGTAGATATGTTAATGTCTCCCTTGATCTAAAATAAAGTTATAAGTGAACATAATTCCTCAGAACCAGATGAAACAATAACACTCAGCGTGTCTATCATTTATTTTCAGAAATCTGACGTAAATTTCCCGAACGATGGTCACAAAATACAAATACGTGCAGAAGGCAGCAGTTGTAAGGATCATTACTTACAAGTGAACACTTCACCGGAATCAAAGACTACCGTCTACGGAAGAGATGCGTTTCGCTGTAACTTTGGTGGGGCATATGACGATAAACGAAGTAAGTAGGGATTTATTATAGCTATATAGAGGGCGTGTTCATAAACACAGAAGCGTATCCTTGAATCATAGACAGACGTAGTACATTTATTCTTTCTGGAACTCTTACTTCCACTGTATTACTAGCACGATTGTCCAATGCCTGTCACTGATTTCAGGACACATGGGGCAAAGAAAAATCATAAGTGAATTTAATCAAATAATATTTGATGACATTGTAGAACTAAACTTACTGTATATGCGTCAGTTCTCCATTATAAAACCGTTTCACTAAAATGACACTGGTTATTCTAGTATTGAATAAAACAAACATCTATGCCTGGACATCTTGCAAATAAAAGTTGTTTTGAATGGTTTTGTGAACCATGTGTAATTGAAATTTCAATTACCGTATTAGTGCAAATAAAGTAGACCAATCACTAAGACACATTGGGTAAAGCAATACATGATCTAAAGTGTATTACGTATCTGTATTACGTAGCTTTGTTCCGATGGTACCAAGTTCCTGATCCTGATGATGAACATGAAGGAAATCAGCACCAGTCAGCGATGCTAGGAATGCCGGGTAAACGGATTGGCCATGGAGACTGTATATTTATATTAGTTGCAAATTGGCCGGAAAGTAATCAAAAAGAAGGCGAAAAGAAACAGACTGTGTATGCCATGGTAAGTGTGCACCACATGTGATGGGACAGTATTTGAGATTCCCCGTAAAATTCATTTTACGTTTTTATCTGTTTCGTTTAAGAGCATGTTTGTTCTATTTTTAACAATTTGAATCAGCTTTAGACATCTTTGGTTGGGTATTAGTACCATAGATGTGACGTTGTTCATACGTTTTTCTTGTTGTTGTTTTTTGTAGAAACTCGACTATAAAAAGGAAAATGCTACACATGGTCTACCACCATGGCCCGACCTCAGCCCACTCAAAGAAAAAATTGACGCAGCAAGATTCAACTTTGTGTATATTGAAAGTAGTGGTCAATTTCTGATCAGAGACTATGTTGCATACAGACAGGAGGATACAATGCATCGATATATCAGTGCTAATTATGAGGGCACAATTACGAGGCGAGAGAGACCCGCAGAACAAGAAGATCCTTTCAATGATCCACTCATGTGTTTTCACATCACGTTACAAGGGCATGATAAGCCATATAGAGACACAGCTAAACAACACGTCAAAATTAAGTTTCAGAAAATGTTTATGTGTGTTCGAGGTGACTATCTTGCTAAGCCAGACACTTAACATGCACCATCCCGTGGTCGATTCGACAGGCAGACACACTAACAATGACGTGCCATACATGTAGTCATCTGATAAGTGGACACACGATGATATTTACAAATTGAGAAGTGGACATACGTGATTCAAGTGTCGATATTTTTAACTTGAATTTAATCATTTTATTTATCTAGTATGTTATAATCTTTTTCAAAATAATATTAAAAAGTCAATAATTATATTTGTTGTATTTTCGTTTTTGTACTATAACAGATATTTAGAAACATGTGACATAACTTGGACCAACGATGACATGAGAGTAAGGTCACACAATGATGTGGCTTTAAAATGCTATGGGGTTGCTGCGGTGGCCAACTGTCGATAAATATCTGTGAATTAGTCTGCATTGCTTTAAAGTACTAGATTACTATGAACAAGTATTAAATCACTAATTACAATATACATGTATTCATTCATCATCATATTAATGCACGTGCTTTCGCTTATGAAATATTAATACTGCATAGTGTAGTGTAGTGTAGTGTAGTGTAGTGAATGAAATAAACACATTGCCATATGATGGTGAACCAATAAAGAAGGAAAAACTAAACATAGTTATCGGAGGATGCAATTACACGCAAATGGAATACAATTCTATTGGTCCCGGTAAATCATTGTCATCGAGCGTTTATTACAAGTTGTTGTAAATGGTATATCGTGTTACTCTCGTGAGGCCTGATATAAAAATTGGTCGTTGAAAAGATGCTCACAAACGCATTTTCATCTTAGTCGTGTGATGGCGCCCTTAAGCAGTACCAAATGAAGAGTTCTATGCGTCAGCCAGCGGCCAATTATTGACTTGAACAATAAATTATTTTACAATGTAAATTGTTTCAACACAAAATACTACAGCATAGTTTATTGTAGTGAATAAGAAAAAATGGAGCCTAGTCCAACCACGATTTATAAATCATATCAAGAACAGAATAAGTAAATTACACAGAAAAGTACACAAGTGAATATGCAGTATGTCTAAAGTCTAGCGTCTCACTACGCATTTTTAACGAATATAACAACAATTTGGCTATTACAAACACATTGTTTCTCATTTATAAAAACAAGTTTCAGGTCAGTGGATAGGTCTAGAAAATTAGAATTTAGACGTTGTGCCGCATATTTAGGGCAGTGAAATAAAAAAAATACATTTCCTTTCATGCATTTCCTGCTTGAAAGATATTCCTGTTTCAATTGCAAGCGTAATTATACCTACAGGAAACTGTGTTATTTCAGAATGCCTACAGAGAGGCTTACTGGCTGGCATATGGTTCACAATCTTCATTCTTGTTCTGGTATCTAGATTATTTTGTGCCAGAACCAAATTCATCGGAAAAAGTGCATTGAATGAGTATACCATATCTAAATCATTAAATAGGCGATTGATATCTTGTGACCAACCACGACGATTTGAATATTCAAATACAAGTATCTTCCGTGTTAATCATTCCTCGGGCATTAATACAAACGGTTCCACGGTTCGTTTGGTAGTAGGATTAACGCATCCACATCACTGTTCATGTACCATGGGTTAGCGCAAATATATGCACGCCCAGAAAAAAAACGGATTTGGGGAAAACCCTATCTGAACCATATTAAATAGAGGGAACGCGTAAATGAGGTAAAAATTAGTGATTATTTTAGATATTGTAATAAAACTAGACAGTACACGAGAAATGTAGGAATATTAGTTGACATTTACTCTACATTTTGAGCAATGAAAACCTTGTACAATGATGTGAAACATGTGAAGGGGTTTTAGATAAAATATTGGTAGCATGAATTAAAAGAGGCAAATGAGGCATAATCATATGAATAATATTGTTTCGTTGTACATAACAATTTGATAATATTTTTTGAATTTTTGTGATGGATAACACACTTGTATATGATGTACTTGTTTTAATATTTAACGTGGTCTTTTGAGGAAAAATTACAATTATTTAGCTTCACTTACAAGTGTTGATAGGACCACTCAAATGTAGTTTATAAAACACCTAAATTATATCAGTGCGATGAAATTTTATACATGTATATACAGCTTATAAGTATTTGTATGCAATAGTACAATTGCCGTAAATATTATTGTTTTGGTGTTTGATTTACGAAGCAGTGTCAGTTACGTTATCATCACCGGCTTTACACGTAGTTCTATCTGTGGTAGACCTACAACATAGTGATGTCATCTTGCTGCAGCACCTCCCCCAGGTTGTCAAATTCTTTGCTATCACCACTGGTCGTCGTCCGATCGCTGTACACAGATTCCGTATCGTCAGTGGTTTGACTGATCGTAGAAGTCATCTGGCTTGTAAGCTCACTTGTAAACGTAGTGTTGTCCAAGCACTCACTCTCCGTCTGTTGAATCTTTTCATGACTGGGGGCGTTTTTCATCTTGAATATTTTTAAGGTGTTAGCGTCTAATACAATTAGCTTCTGTGGATTATCCTGTGTAATACAGATACCGCGTGGATCGATTAATCCGTCTGACGTAGTCACAACACAGTAGAGAAACTTGCCATCAGAACAAAATACTTGGATCCGACGATTGTTACTGTCGCATACATATATGTTTCCTTCACCATCAACGGCAATGCCAGTTACCCAACTAAATTGGCCGTCCCTGTCGCCATAACAACCGAATGCGAACTGGTACGAAAACGTAGCATCAAAGACAAGAACGCGATCGTTTCCACTGTCTGCGAGGATCACATCTTTGTTGCTATTTATTGCAACGGATGAAGGAAACTCAAATTCTCCTCGTTCGAGCTCTTTACCAATTAGTGTTCGAATATGTTGTCCGTCCAAAGTTACAGTATGAATACAATGTTTACCCAGAGTCCCCCTGTCGATCACGTGCACTTGACCATCCGGACATACTACCAACCCTTCGGGATATTTAATCTTCTCATTACTATGGCAACTAATTATATTGCCTTCGATATCAGTGATGACGATTTGGCTGTTAGGCGTGTCTGAAATAACGAGTTTACCATCCTTTGAAAAAGATACACCACACGGGCTGAAGTGGGAACTAAACTGTTTAAATCTTATTTCCTTTTTTAAAGTTAATTTACTGTCGTAAATCACTACACGGTGGCCTTCAGGGTCGGTTACAACGATGTCTCCGTCTGAATTCACTGCAATGTTTGCGAGTTCGCTGTCAGGAGTCACACAGCCTCTGTACTCCTTCTCTAATTCTACGTATGAGCAGTTATTACCGAATTGACTAGCGATCTCATCGACACCATTCATACAGGTAGTAGGTTGCTGAGATCTCAGAATATTCACTGGCACCGAGCTAGACAACACGGTTCCAATAAAACCACGGGAGAAATTAGTGTTAGGAACGAACTGAAGGTGGCTGTTTTCTTCTGGTTCATAATTGTTTTCTATTGAAATCAATTGCACTAATCTATCTTCCATTTTTTGTTTAGCCAATAATATCTCGACTTCAGTGCCATGTTTTACCATGTTATCACAATATACACAGGCTGTATCTATTTGCCTAATCACTGAGGAGAGTTCATTCTCTTGCATCTTCAGCACACTCTCCTTTGCCAGACATTTTCGCCTAACATCCCCGCAAAGCCTGTTAGCCTCTTTTTTAACTTTTTCTACAATGTTTGCTGCATGTGTTTCGATCTCTTTCTTTGCAGCTTCTTCATTTTGATGCAGTTCGCTGCTAAGCTCTGTTACTGCTACGTGTCCAATTCTTAACATCGACAGTTTTAATTTGACCTTCGCCATAAGTCGTCGTAGACCGCCAATGTGCTGTACTGTAGCGTCTTTGAGATACATATGATTGTGGCCCGGAACTCGATGTTCAAACAATGTGCATCTATAGCATATCGGTAATTGACATGTCTGACAATATAACTCAATTTCACTGTTATGTTTAAGACACATGGGTCGGTCAGGCCGGATAGCACCATTATCGTTGATGCAAAATTGTTCAATTGTTACGATGTGATGGTTACGAGTGTAGCTGAGCTTGGCATGGGATTTCACACAATCATTACACAGGAACTGAGCACAGTTCACACAGCGTTTACACGCTGTTTTATCACAGCAGCTACATATTAGCTCACCTTCTCCAATAGAAGCTTTCTCGGCATCGATGACGTCACGCAAATTGTTAATAAATGTGTTATCCGGCAAGTCTTGAAGTCCCTTTGTCGGCAACGCCCATGGTAGTCTACAAACAGGACACTGGTAGCTTGTCGCTTCACGAGAATCTCCTAACCACTGTGAGATACACGCCTTACAGAAGGAGTGCAAACATGGTAACTGCTTTGGTTGATTCAAACGACCATCGCAAATCTTGCAGGTCAAGAAATCACTGTCAATCTGTTCAGCTAAAGTTTTAGACGCCATCGCACTAGATCTACACCGCACCTTATATCTACGTGACACATTCCGATGCAAATTACTAACTAGCGTAGTCGATTAATCGATATGTACCCCATATATTTAAGGCTTATCAAGATGACCTCCTCAAGATTTCATCAGATTTCAATAGACTCACACTCATGTGGTACTCTGACGCCGTATCCCAAATACTGACATACATGCACACAATTCTAGAGAAGCATACTGACAATTAATACTATGAAATTAAATTATTTACGCTGTAAATTTACGTTTATTTAGATAGAGTAATATAAATTAATGCATCGTCGTTTACCACGCCTTCTTGTGTCGTCTGTAACAAAATAGTTCGTCATGTATAGGGTTGTTAAAGTATACTTATTTTTATTTCTGTCGGTAACCTGGCACATATCCAGACTCAGGTTGAGTGACACGTCGTATTGCGCATGAGCACACTGACTAATGGGTGACCAACTCGTAGGCTCAGCTCAAGCACATCACAGTTTTGTGACGTCACTGGGCTAGCATTGTACCCAGAATTTATTCATTTTGCAATACAATATAAAGACTTAAAAAGGGTTGGTTATCACCGGCCTAATTTCCTAGAGAAAGATGGTAGCATTTTAGTTGATAGTTGCTCTACTATAACGCTTTTACCATGGATTCCTATGGTAGAGATATTAAGCACACATTTCAAATTATAGTCTGGTCACATAGACTGAACAAATTATATATTGTTAATGATGGGGTACTTTTTGCTGTCCTAAATTGTCAAAAATGTATTTTTTCAACATTGTGTTCTATGGAATTGTTCTAAAAATAGCGTTTTTTTAAAAAAAAAAATATTAGTACAAGTTTCTCAAAAAACGTCACTGTAACACACACACACACAAAATGCTATTACATAGTGCCAATTTACACGAGTGAGTATATTTTTCAAAATAAAGCAATGAACAATGTCAGGCGATTTGTGACCAATTTTCTCAAAAATATATGTAGGCTGCAACCTTAATGGAATATCATCCTACAAAACTCGTTAACGTATCTGTCAATGCACTGGTATTGTCGTCTGACATTACTCCCCTCCACATATGTACCCACGCACGCACCCTCCCCCCACTGAAATAATAGTGTTCAATGCAAAGTGTTGCGTGACGTTATGACATTATATAATTAAACACCAGTTTTAAGCAATCATTTGGTACCATATACTATACCACTTTTAGCCATGATACCTACCATTAAACAACTACTTTTATTTCTGTAAACCAGTTGTAATCTTTGTAATTGTAACCCGGACGCAATGGTATTACTGTCGTCTCTACAGATAACTGTAAATAATTATTACTAGTACGTCCAAGGTTAAAGTTCGTCAGTTACAGTTCTGGGTTGTGGTTCTAGTGAACGTGCGAGGCTTGAATTCACCCACAAATCACCTACGTAGTTCATTCACTAGGATGACCATGCATTCACACAACTAGTCTATCTGCAAATCGTTAGTTAGAATCTAGGGTATTGGTGCTTAAAAGGGTAATATATTAAAATAGTGTGGGGAACGATGTGCCCTTCACTTGTCATGTGAAAACATTCTAGTTCTGAAAAGTAGTACTTTCCTGGTAAATGGGTACGATTTGGAGCTAAGAAAAAGTACTTACTTAGTAAACGGGCATTGTGCGGAACAAAGAAACTAGTAAACGTGTACTGTTTGGAACTAAGAAAGAGTACTTTCCCAGTAAACGGGTATTGCGGAGAACAAAGAAACTGGTAAACGTGTACTGTTTGGAGCTAAGAAAAAGTACTTTCCCAGTAAACGGGTATTGCGGAGAACAAAGAAACTAGTAAATGTGTACTGTTTGGAACTAAGAAAGAGTACT
The DNA here is from genome assembly GCF_978046115.1 of Saccoglossus kowalevskii. Classification (NCBI taxonomy): domain Eukaryota; kingdom Metazoa; phylum Hemichordata; class Enteropneusta; family Harrimaniidae; genus Saccoglossus; species Saccoglossus kowalevskii. Next base: position 42,445,423 of record NC_140641.1, on the reverse strand, counting down.
TTCCCAGTAAACGAGTATTGCGGAGAACAAAGAAACTAGTAAACGTGTACTGTTTGGAGCGAAGAAAAAGTACTTTCCCAGTAAACGAGTATTGCGGAGAACAAAGAAACTAGTAAACGTGTACTGTTTGGAGCTAAGAAAAAGTACTTTCCCAGTAAAAGGGTATTGCGGAGAACAAAGAAACTAGTAAATGTGTACTGTTTGGAGCTAAAAAAGAGTACTTTCCCAGTAAACGAGTATTGCGGAGAACAAAGAAACTAGTAAACGTGTACTGTTTGGAGCTAAGAAAACGTACTTTCCCAGTAAACGAGTATTGTGGAGAACAAGGAAACTAGTAAATGTGTACTGTTTGGAACTAAGAAAGAGTACTTTCCCAGTAAACGAGTATTGCGGAGAACAAAGAAACTAGTAAACGTGTACTGTTTGGAACTAAGAAAGAGTACTTTCCCAGTAAACGAGTATTGCGGAGAACAAAGAAACTAGTAAACGTGTACTGTTTGGAGCGAAGAAAAAGTACTTTCCCAGTAAACGAGTATTGCGGAGAACAAAGAAACTAGTAAATGTGTACTGTTTGGAGCTAAAAAAGAGTACTTTCCCAGTAAACAAGTACTGTAGAGAACAAAGAAACTAGTAAAAGTGTACTGTTTGGAGCTAAGAAAACGTACTTTCCCAGTAAACGAGTATTGTGGAGAACAAGGAAACTAGTAAATGGGTATGTTTGGAGCTAAGAAAGAATACTTTCCCAAAAAACGAGTATTGTGGAGAACAGAGAAACTAGTGAACGCGTATGTTTGGAGTGAAGAAAGAGTACTTTCCCAGGAAATGAGTATTGTGGAGAACAGAGAAACTAGTAAACGGGTATGTTTGGAGCGAAGAAAGAGCCTGAGTACTTTCCCAGTAAACGAGTATTGTGGAGAACAAAAAAAACTAGTAAACGGGTATGTTTGGAGCGAAGAAAGAGTACTTTCCCAATAAACGAGTATTGTGGAGAACAAAGAAACTAGTAAACGGGTATGTTTGGAGCGAAGAAATAGTACTTTCCCAGTAAACGGGTATTGTGGAGAACAAAGAAATAGTAAACGAGTACTGTTTGGAGCTAAGAAAGAGTTCTTTCCCAGTAAATGCCGAACAAAAAAACGTCCGCCTGGTCGACAAGGAGGGTTTTCCGTAGCTCTATCGAGGTTTGTGTTTCCATCCAAATTTTGGAAAAAATACTCCATGAATTGAAAAAAATAAACACTTGTATTGTAGCAATGTACGTATAGAATACTGTCCCCGACAGGCAGACAATAGTCAGGGAGAAGTCCTTCATTTCCTCGGTCTGTGGTCCTCGGAGTTTTAGCAAACACTATACGGTTTATATATGTAAACTCCTTGTCTATCCATACAATCGCGTGAATGTTTCTAATATTTTCAGAACACAAATTAGATTTCACACTCCGCATATGTTGACATATACTAGAACACTGTCTAATAATAATATTTAACGGCATTATTTCATGGCTACGAGTGATGGCATTAGCAGCATGAATCAGCAAACTTAATTGAAGTAGACTGTTTATACAATTTGCTTGATAATTTGCAATTTGTACTGATGATTGGCAATTTGTACTGATGATTTGCAGTTTGTACTGATGATTGGCAATTTGTACTGATGATTTGCAATTTGTACTGATCATTTCTTTTTTCAATATCTTTATTATAACATTGGTTGCACATATTTCTGCAATATTCTTGATGTATTGTAGTTATGTGTATTAAAGAGATTACATGACCGTGTATTGTAGTCTGGGATATTAGTCATATTATTAATTGTGTTATAAAGTTTGCCATTAACTCTTGCTTTTAACATTTTATAAAACAGACCTGCTCTCCAAACACTATCAAAACATTTTCAAAGTCTACGAAACAGATATAAAATTGTTCTTTTTAAGGTATTTTTTGAACAAATGTTAACAAACATGAATTTGATATGTTGTTCGAATTTTTTGCGAAAAACCTGCGTAGTCAATATTGCATCACGTATGTCTAACTTACAACATAGTGGAACGCATTAAATTATTGGCCGAATAACACAATTCATGTAAATGTGTAGCACTGGGGTTGAAAAAACTATCACTTCGAAAACTTCGGTCTTCCTTGTATCTATTCTTCTTTTCCATGTCTATATCTTGTGACAAGGGATTCATTAACGCGTTGTGGCTGTGAATGCCATGTTATGGCGCCTATTATCTTGCTGTTTTTGCTGAGGATATAAATTCTTACAGATTTTACTGAAGAGTGAACTGCAGATACTTTTACGTAAGGTATTTGCATTACAATATCGCGTGCAAGTACCTGTGGAGCGCCATGTGCCAACATCACAACTTTCCACATCATCCTAGTATCTGGTGATATCCACACCAATATGATACTACCCAATAACTCAGCTCGGGATAACAGACCTCTTAATTACGATCATGTAGAGAGTGGATAAAGAAATTTGTTACGGTACGTTTCGTGGTTGAAATCGTTTACTTGAACTGTCTTATGACTGTAACGAGTTTTGGCGTGACATGCCAGGTTAATCAATGGGTGGTGGTGTAGGCATCGATGTCACCAATGCCCTTGAGCAAAACATATAATCATGCAAAATGTGAGCTGATATAGGTTAAAATTAAACTAAAATCCAACTATTTATTGGCTGGGGCGTATTATAGGCCGCCATCTACGATATGTATTCACCATCTTTCTGAACTTGTGTTAACTACGGACGAGGTTGAAAAACTGGATACTTGTATTTCATCTTGGGTGATTTTGATATACCGAATGTTGTATGGACCTCTCCGTGGGTTCCAGCCTACGTAAAGCGTAATGTTAATGAGTACATTTATCCTTGATGAAGTTGCGTGACCACTCCATTATCTTTGACAGTAGGCGATTCCTTGGTATCATCAAAAGATTTGTTAGTTGTATCATAAAAGTACGCCCCTACTGTAAAGATTATTGGTAATATATATTTCATGATAGAATTGAGGCTGTACAGCGGAATATTATAAGATATATTTTCTAAAATAATTTGACGTATGGCGATATTTTATCAAATAGACGCAGATATTTCGTTTCTTTTCAAATCTAGTAAATGCTTTTTATGATTCTCACCATTTCTTTGACCTGTATGTCCCAGTGAAGTCAGCGCGGCTTATTAGGTCGTTCTACTAACATGGAAGCAGAGTAAAATATTTCACTGGTTGTTTTAACAGATACATGAAGAAAGTCCGTTTTCGTTTTTAAATGTTTTATATTTAATTATGACACTTGCAAGTTGTAAGTATTATATCGCTGACATCACTAAAACCCTTCGGTTAGTGCGGATTCTAATTTCTGTGTTATATTGGAGTCCTCAATGAATAAATAAAATATTGCGATGGTAGATAAAATAAATTAAAAAGTACGTTCACCCCTTCTTGATGGATAAATTGAATAATACGTTCACCCACACCCCTCCTATACACAGAATAGTTTCACGCCCTCACCGACATTAATTCAATAGATACTCAGTGAGCACGGTAAATGCAATAAAGCCTGACTACGATGGGATGTAACATCCGACCTGAGAAAATGTCGGGGTCGCAGGCAGAAATTCTCACAATTTTGAAGGTCTTCATTGTTTTCTGTAAACTATTTTGAAAACAAAATGCAAGGGAGGCATGCCTCTATTTTTAAATGGAATATGACATATCAGTACACGTGTGCATGATGTGTGCATGAGAGTTGACTTTTCGAAATTTGTGGTCATTGTTCACATTAATTCGCATACTGAAATTAAGGCAGGGGGACCGTGTACGCAAAATCTGCATAATGATTATTCATTGTGAATATGCATGACCTAACATCAAAAGTAAATAGCTTTAAGCCAACGACCGACATCGAATTCCAGTTCAATGAGCAACATGTAAGTCAGATCGACCGTTGTACGACCTCTGAGTTCGAACCCACCCTTTGTGGTTTCTTAGTACAGGAAATCTTGGTCAGTGTTACAACTCTGATGTCACGTGATCTACATAAAAGTGCCAGACAAAAAACAAACAAACAAAGAACACATTTATGGTAGAAAAGTTTATGATATTAATTAAAGATTGGACTTGAGAAAACGAGTAAGAATTGAAAACAGGACATTTAGTGTGTATAAAGTTTTGCAATAAAACAATTTGATTGGTCGAGCAGCAATATGTGGGTTTTAACTAGTGGTTCGTACTATTTATATTAAGCTATTGGGACTACGTGTACTGAATACTTAGAAAGAAGGAACCACACTGCCGGCCAGGTAACAACTATAAATAACACTTGTCTTTATATTATTACAATGGTGTTATCACACTAACATTGCAACAATGGGTGTGTCCAGGAGTGGGTGTACACGTGACCGCATAGTCAAACGGGAAAACCCAAAAATAATGTAATTGAAAGCATACACATAATTTATTAATATTCGTTTGGAATAAAAGGATTTTACAGTATTTTCCCACTGCTTATAAACCTGCATCGAAGTCTCCTACACTACATTTTAAGAAGCACGCACGGCACAGTACATTCCGAAAATTATCATTACTATGTGCTGATTCATATAATAAAAGTTCAGTATCCTCGCATTAAATAAGTTGTCCTCAATGAATGATTTCAATCAATTTTAATTGCTTTAAAATTATCATAACTTCACTGGGACGATATATATATATATATGATAACGATTTGATTACAGTATTTTGTAATACGTAAACCAAGTCGGGGTTTAGTTAACGTATAATTTACACAGCTTTTAAAAACTTGATATTTTTACACCCTCTAGTTATGCATTTTTGCCAGGATTTGGAGGATATTTTTTACATTATATGTATTATATTACCCCCATGTTATGATAATCTCGTCTTACTATACACATTTCAGTCCCAATACCAACTTTGTTGGAACATACAAAGTAAGAAAACTATTTACATTTGGCGAAATCTTAGGAAATAAAAAATGCGATTGTATCTACAAAACAGTTCAATGACAAATAATGTGGATTGCTTCTACGAAACAATGACTCAATTAAAGTTGTATGTATACAGTTCAATTTTCACTATGTGGAATTTATAAACATTCAATATTCAAATTAATATATCGGCTAATGTACAAACACTTGCATGGCAGTTGCATTTCTATTGTAAATCTACGAGGTGTCAGACGTTAACTGGGAGCAACACCACACATACCTCGTATGATGTGAATTACTGATATGAATGTTCCGTGGTATTACACTGGTATTCATCATAAGTGAACTTGTCTCTCTGTTGTCAATAGAATAGAATAGAATAGAATAGAATAGAATAGAATAGAATAGAATAGAATAGAATAGAATAGAATAGAATAGAATAGAATAGAATAGAATAGAATAGAATAGAATAGAATAGAAGAGAAGAGAAGAGAAGAGAAGAGAAGAGAAGAGAAGAGAAGA